>NW_024412377.1:105363775-105506472 GCF_014898765.1 Herpailurus yagouaroundi
TGTGTGTGTGTGTTTATCTGGCAGGGTTAGGTCCTTATGGAATGGGGGATTATGTAGGAGGAAGAGGAGGAACATGACTAATGTATGTATGAAAGAGGCCATTCTTCACTCAGCCATTGAGGACTAGAGCTAGGCTATATAAACTTCATTTCGAGACAGCATGGAAGGTGGAAAGACCACGTTTTTATGGATTAGTGACTCTCTTTTCACAAATGGCAGAGTAAATAGCATCAGAATTTTAGCTGACTGTAGTTGGAATAATTTTTCTATTTCATTAATCTTAAGTTCATATTTAACAAGAAATGATGACACATTTAATCACTTCTTTTTAAGTGTTTGATGGATTGAGCCTATTTTTCAGTAGATAATAAGTTACACAGCTCCATGACATGGTAGATGGAAAAGTCTCCATTCTACCTCTGCTCTCATCTGTCAACCTGTCACTTCTTCACAGTTCCTCTGACTGGTTTTGGAAGACATCATTTAGTTTAGCCCTCTATCTCCCATATTGCCTCTAAACAGGAGGGAATTTACTAGATTTAGGGACACAGTGCATTTCATGAAACATAATTTATTCATATTGCATAGCAAATGGATTGCCCCACCATTCACAAAGCTAAATTGAGCATCAGTAACATTTTTTTTTGAGACAGAGAGAGAGAGAGAATGAGTGAGCACATGCACAAGTAGGGGAGGAGCAGATGGAGAGGGAGAGAGAATCTTAAGCAGGCTTCACATCCAGCACAGAGCTCAATGTGGGCTCAATCCCACAACTGTGAGATCATGACCTGAGCCAAAATCAAGATCAGGACACTTAAACAACTGAGCCACCCAGGTGCCCTGAGCATCAGTAACATTCTGATTCTTCCATTGCTAGGTTCTCTCCTGTGAGTAGTGTGGGGCATTTGGTGGGCACCACACCAACGTCCAGTACCTCATCAACCATTCACCTGATGATCCCAACCTTTGGGACATGATGGCAGTTGGAAAACAAAACAAAACAAAAACAATCTTTACTGATAAGTAATTATTTACCTACCTGCATCAAAAATTTATTTTGTAGTTGTAGAATGACATTTCCTAAATCTATTCTTTTCACATATATCAATTGCCATTCTTCTATAAAGTAGAGCTCTCTCAGCTATCAATTAGAACTATGTGGTAAACTTGAAACACAATTTCTCCTGGAAAAACAGGATAAATGCTTCATTTTCTCCTTTCAAATTACTAGCTGTCAAAGTTGAATCAGTTCAATAGTCCCCTCAAATGGTGACCAATATGTTTTTCGCCTTTCTTGTGAGCATTCTTTTTTTTTTTAATGTTTATTTATATTTGAGAGAGAGAGAGTAAGAGAGCATGAGCAGGGGAGGGGTAGAAAGAGAGGAAGACACAGAATCTGAAGGAGGCTCCAGGTTACAAGCTGTCCTCACAGAGCCCAATGCAGGGCTTGAATTCACGGACTGTGAGATCATGACCTGAGCCAAAGTTGAATCCCCAACCAACTGAGCCATCCAGGCACCCCATTCGTGTGAGCATTCTTATAGATGGATGCATTTTCAAATATTCGGTGTCAGTACAAATACTATTCTTTCTGATGCTTAAATTGTCATATCTTTGGCCAGTTGGAAACTCAATAAGCTGGATTCTGTGTCATTTGATAGGATCCAAATAATCCATGAAAAGTTTGATTGCTCATAACCCTATACCCTCCTTGTTCTAATTGAGAAATCAGATATTTCTTAAAGAATCTTAGCATTTTTGATAGGGGCCAAAGTTATTAAAAACCAAACACTGGGCATGAGGAGTGTGTATGCTCACAATGTGGCCTTCTTTCTAGGCATTTTCAGCGCTGGATAATAAATAACTTTTTTTTTTTAATTTTTTTTTTCAACGTTTATTTTTGGGACAGAGAGAGACAGAGCATGAACAGGGGAGGGGCAGAGAGAGGGAGACATAGAATTGGAAACAGGCTCCAGGCTCTGAGCCATCAGCCCAGAGCTGACGCGGGGCTCGAACTCACGGACCGCGAGATCGTGACCTGGCTGAAGCCGGACGCTTAACTGACTGCGCCACCCAGGCGACCCAATAATAAATAACTTTAAAAAAAATACTAGTTCATACTGATTTTTCCAACTTATTTTTAATATTATATTGTTTTTATGTAACTTCTTTGATTTTATAACTAAAATTTTCTTCCACACTAGAAAATTTTAATTCTAACAACATTAATATAATAATATTATATTGTTATAATTATAATAATATATGATATATATTATATATAATGTATAATTAATATAATTATTTTATAGAAAAGAACATAAAGAAAATAATTTCAAAAGAGTAATACCAGTGCGACTAAAATAAAACTTTTGAATATAGTTTGCAATTTATTTGTGGTATAGAGGTTCCTCAAAAAATTAAAAATAGAATTACCACATGATGCAGTAATTCCACTTCTGGGTGTTTAACCAAAGAACACAAAAACACTAATTGGAAAAGATATATGCATCTTTTATCTGCAGCATTATTTACAGTGGCCGAAATATGGAAACAACTCAAGCTTCCGTCAATAGAGGAATGGATAAAGAAGATGTGGTATACATATATAATGAAATATTACTCAGTCATAAAAAAGAATGAAATCTTGCCATTTGCAAGAGCATGGAAGGATCTAGAGAGCACAATACTAAATGAAATAAGTCAGAGAAAGACAAATCCTCTATGATCTCACGCCTACGTGGAATTTAAGAAAACAAAACAAACAGGAAAAAAGAGACAAACAAACTGCCTTTTAAATACAGAGAACAAAAAAAGTAATTGCCAGAGGGAAGGTGGATGGTGGGATGGGTGAAATAAAGGAAATAAAAAAAAAAAATCAGTTGTGGTTTTTGCACACAGAATATATCCCACTAAAAATATATACCCTCTACCCCATTTTCCTCCATCCTCTATAATAATCGTTTTAGTAAATATTTGTTTATACTGCCAAAAAATAACTCACCAGAAAGAGCTGCGTTCCAAAACATTTGTTTTAATTATAAGCAAATATAGGGCGCCTGGGTGGCGCAGTCGGTTAAGCGTCCGACTTCAGCCAGGTCACGATCTCGCGGTCCGTGAGTTCGAGCCCCGCGTCGGGCTATGGGCTGATGGCTCAGAGCCTGGAGCCTGTTTCCGATTCTGTGTCTCCCTCTCTCTCTGCCCCTCCCCCGCTCATGCTCTGTCTCTCTCTGTCCCAAAAATAAATAAACGTTGAAAAAAAAATTATAAGCAAATACATATTTAAGTTCTTATCATTCTACTTTCTAATACAAACAAAGCACACTACATAGCCATTCTGTCCCTTGGATCCTTAACATTTATGCCCTGAAGAGAACTCATCATCCTAACCCAGAACACTGTAATCTGTTTCGTTCTCTCTTTCTGTCTCTCTGTCTCTCTCTGTCTCTCTTTTTAATGGTTGCATGTTACTACATTCTGAGAATGTATAATACTTTACACAACCAAATACCCTATTGGGGTCACTCGTGTGATTTCCTACCTTTTGCTGTTGCAAACACTGCCACAACGAATAATCTTCTCTATATATCATTTTGCACGTGTACAAGGGAATCTGTAGGCAAGAATCTCAGCAGTGAGATTTCTGAAGCGAAGAGCAAAGGCATCTGTAATTTTGATAAATTTGCTAAGTCTTCCTCCCTCAAGGTTATTTGGGTTATTTCAATTTTGCACTTCCATTTGCAACGTATTACAGCACCTTCTTCCCAACAGTCTCACCAACACAACATGCTGTTTGGGGTATTTTCCCTTAAGCTTGTTAAGTATTAAATGCTATCTAAGTGTTAATTTGCATTTCAGTTATTATGAATGAGATTGAGCATCTTTTTATTTTCTTTTTGTTTCAGGCACTCGTGTGTGTGTGTGTGTGTGTGTGTGTGTGTGTGTGTGTGTGTTTTAACTGTTCATGCCCATTTATTTTTATTTTCACTAGAATTTTTCACTTTGATTTCTAGATGTTCTTTGTGTAACTAGAAAGATTAGCCATTCGCCTGTGATATGAATTGCAAATACTTTCCCAAGTTTTGATTTTGTTTATGGCGTTTGCTTTCATGCTGAATTAAAAAAAATAATTTATGTGGTTAAATGTATACTGCCTTTTTTTTTTTCTGGATTTCTAATTACTTTCAAAGTTGTATAAGTTTACTTTTTTTTTTTTTTTTTTTACAAATCTGTGTTAATAAATTTTTTTTAACGTTTATTTATTTTTGAGACAGGGAGAGACAGAGCATGAACAGGGGAGGGTCAGAGAGAGAGGGAGACACAGAATCTGAAACAGGCTTCAGGCTCTGAGCTGCCAGCACAGAGCCCGACGCGGGGCTCGAACTCACGGACCGCAAGATCGTGACCTGGCTGAAGTCGGACGCTTAACCGACTGAGCCGCCCAGGTGCCCTTGTGTTAATAAAATTTGAGGAAAACTTTTTGCCTGGACCTTTATTATCTATATGGCCCCAGAAGTTCTATGGTGTTTTTAAGAAAATCATGTAGAAAACTAACCGTTTAGCTTGGGAGAGTAAAGGAGTCAGAGGAGAGCACTGTGTCCACCACAAATGGTAGAAATAAGCCCAGGTGTCTGTGCAGGATGTAGAGGTTGTCCAGAGAAGGGAAAGAAAAATAGGATAGGAGAGTTAACTCCAAACTCAAACTCTTCTCCCTTAAGTCTCAGTTGCCTTGTACTTCTCCTTCTAGTCTCTCCTGGATTTTCTAGACTTTTCCACGAATAACCTACCTAATCCAAAAACTCCTCAAAATTTATCTATAGTCCAGGTTTCTTTTCAGAGAGCCAGATCCAATTCTATTGATCTTCAGAAGGCCCCATTCGAAAGTTCCCGGGTACCTCAAAATTCACACATCAATAAATTGAACTTACTACTTTCCCCATACTTCCGACTTCTTGCACATCTTCTTACTCAGGTTATAACTACTGCCATCTCTCCCAGTCACCCAAGTCACAAGCCTGGGAGACTGCGGAAATCCTTCATCCTGCTGTGACACAATTCTATAAACTCCTCTCTTTAGTTATTCTCAACCCCCCTTCCCTCTTACACCCCTATTCTAGCTTATTTCCTCTTCATTCTCCACCCCAATCATGACACGGCAGTGCCTTTCATATGGTACTTTCATGGCTTCCCTCTGACTCTAGAATAAAGACTGAATTTCTTCAACTAACGTATGAGTATTAGTAACCTTACATTCAGTGACAAGTTATTTCATGCCAGCTGCTGTTTTAATCTCTACATGTGCTGTCATATATCATTTAGTTTCCTTAATAGGCATAGGCACTATTTTATCCCCACTTATTTTTTTTTAATTTTATTTTAGAGAGAAAGAGAGAGAGAGAGAGAGAGAGAGAGAGAGAGAGAGAGAGAGAGAAAACATGAACTGGGTAGAGGGATAGGGGGAGAGAGAGAATGCCAAGCAGGCTCTGCACTGTCAGCACAGAGCCTGATGTGGGGCTTGAACCCATGAATAGTGAGATCATGACCTGAGCTGAAATCAAGAGTCAAATGCTTAACACACTGAGCCACCCAGGCACCGCTGTAAATAAAAATTTTTTAATAATGCTTGGAAAAGGCCAATACTCCCTCCAGTTCTTGGTCTTATCCCAATCTCCCAATCTATTTTATTTTTTTCCACAATATTCACCATACCTTTTAGGAAACGGAGTATTTTTTTCCTTTCCTTTGTTCCAAGTGAAATAAATATAGTCCAATGATCTCTAGATTTTATCATTGCTAAAAAGATAGTACTAATCCATTGGTCAGGGTAAAAGAAAAAGCCAAACTCTTCAAGCCTGAGGGCAACTTCTTCTCACAACAAACTCACTTTTACATATCATTACTTTATTTACTTTGTGCAGAACACCTTTGGACATATTGTTCTGTCTCCTACCCTGCCAAATAAATCAACCAATTCTCCTCTCATTTTCCCCCTTTCCAAGCATTCCTTCAGCCTGCCATCATCAGGAACCCAAAACCTTTATTCACTGAAAAAAAAAAAGGGGTTTCCAACTAGTCTGCACAATGTCCCAATGAGGTCAGCATGATGGCATCATCCTTGTCATTTTAGCAGCAAGCAGACCCAGCACAGAGACTATGCCGCTTAGCCCAAGGCCATAGCACAAGTCGGTACCAGAGCTGGAATTCAATGGGAGGAACCCTGGCCCTTAGCCCTGGACGCAGACCCAAGGTCATGTTAACCTAAGAATCCATTTCCCTCAGTTTCACGCTCAAATGAAGATAAGAGGATGGGAAAACAATACAGCTATTAAAGAAAGGGGCTCTTCCTTACTGCTGAAGCCCACACAATTAAGAAACTTCTGAGTTGAAGTACAATGATAGGAAATTCTTGTGCTCCACTCGTCTTCATTTTATGTTTTTTCCCCGCAAGTGATGGAAGTAGCCATCTCTGCGGTCACCAAAGAATCGACACTTCATGGTTCTGATTCTCCAAAAGCCTGTCCCTAAACATAAGCTTTCAGACTTGCCCCTGGGACTATTTGAATTCCGAGCCTTTAAAGGGAGGAGAGCTGGTTTCCGTGCTCTTACCTCCTGTAAGAGAAATTAACCTTGGCCACTCCCTAAGCCAATGTCTCACCCAGCAGCTGTGTGCACCTTCTGTCTCAGAAGAAAGGTACAAGCGGCTCCTCTCTGTAGTTGCTCTGGGAACAGGGGCCCCAGCAGCCTGTTGAGGAGGCAAGTGTTCTCAAGAACCATTTCTTGGCAGCAAGCAAAATTTCCATAAAGCTCTTAAATATAATAAAATGTAATTAAAATGCCATGTTGCGTTAGCGCTCTTTGAAGTTTCATACTTACATAATAAACCAAGTCATAAACCAGGACTCGAACTGGAGATTGTATTCCTCTCTACAGATTAATTCTCATTAATTATCTACTTGACCCCTCTGGTTATGGAGAAGTAAGTACCTGATGCACCATCATTTGTGCCGATAAAAGTTGTAAATGATGAACTCACCCCTAAAAATGCAACTCTCACACACACACTGTCACTTTGTAGCATTTTGAAAATTAGCACCTGTGCTTAGATATCATATTCTCGCAGTCTCATAAATGACTTCAGAGATAGGAGTATATTCTGCATTTTTTTTTGGCCTTTATTACCCTTGAGTATTTCAATTTTTATACCAAGTGGTACGTTCTCTGACGAAAAAGGTAGCCCCTTACAAAGCTGATTTCTTGCTAACCCAATGTGCACAGATCTTAAAACCATAGATCCAGCCACAATACATGATTTGGGAGGTTTTCTTCTCCCCATTGCCATGGAGAAATAAGGTTTTAGGGCTTCATTTCACCTTGCCATGCAATTTTACAGACCTGCTAATAACCAGATGGACAAAGGAGGCTTTTTTCATCAAGACCAGTGAGAATTTACTAACTCACAGGTTATGTCACAAAGACTGATTACCTGTGACTCACAGTCAATGAAAGCTACTTTCAGTGAACTCTGAATCTCAGAGCTGAAAATTAATTTGCTTTTTGTGCAGGGCTGTTTATGTGTATCTGGTACACCCATGTGTGTTTCAGCTGTCTACAAGTACTTTATGCATTCTTTCTTCCTGGGCTGCAGAGACTGGGGTAACTCCAAGGATGGGAGTACCTCAATATAGTGACAGAATTAGCAGAGGGCTGCTCAGAGAGCCAGAAATGAATGACGACATAAAAACACAGTCTAGGAAAGTCTTGAATTGAATTGAAATAATGCTGTTGTTTTTTTTTTAAAGGACAATTTTTATATCGATTCTTAGCACTGGGAAAATGGCCAGACTCAAACAGAGAAGAAGACACAGAAGAGAATCACACAAAAGGAGGATGCATCAGCAGTGGTGAAAAATTAAGCAAGAGTTGAACAAATCAGGAGACTATAGATGCTGGAGAGGATGTGGAGAAACGGGAACCCTCTTGCACTGTTGGTGGGGATGCAAACTGGTGCAGCCACTCTGGAAAACAGTGTGGAGGTTCCTCAAAAAATTAACAATAGAACTACCCTATGACCCAGCAATACCACTGCTAGGAATTTACCCAAGGGATACAGAAGTGCTGATGCATAGGGGCACTTGTACCCCAATGTTTATAGCAGCACTTTAAACAATAGCCAAATTATGGAAAGAGTCTAAATGTCCATCAACTGATGAATGGATAAAGATGTGGTTTATATATGCAATGGAATACTACTTGGCAATGAGAAAGAATGAAATATGGCCTTTTGTAGCAACACGGATGGAACTGGAGAGGGTTATGCTAAGTGAAATAAGTCACACAGATAAAGACAGATACAATATGTTTTCACTCTTATGTGGATACTGAGAAACTTAACAGAAGTCCATGGGGGGGGGGGGGAAGTTACAGAGAGGGAAGGAGGCAAACCATAAGAGACTCTTAAATACTGAGAACAAACTGAGGGTTGATGGGGGTGGGAGGTAGGGGAAAGTGGGTGATGGGCATTGAGAAGGGCACCTATTGGGATGAGCACTGGGTATTCTATGGAAACCAATTTGACAGTAAATTATATTTAATATAGAAAAAGAAAAAAGGAAAATATTTACTTTGTCAAAAAAAAAAAAAAAAAAAGAAAAATTAAGCAAGAGTTAACCAGTGAATAATTCAACCCAATCAACATTTTATTGTGTTCCTTTGGCAAAATCCTACTGTGTCAGGTGTCAGGGATCAGTCACCTTGAGCACACTTAAGGAGCTACACCAGATTCATCAGGTGATAATTGCATCATAAAGGATAAGGAACACTATCATGTCAGAGAAGAGCAGGTGGTTATTGTAGGCAGAACAATGTCAGGCTGCATCAGCAGCTTGACTAAGCCTTCAATAGAATATTTGGAAAATGGATTAGTTAGAACTCTTTGGGTTATAGATAACTGAAACTAACACTAGTAAATTTAATTGTAAAAGGAAAAATTATTATTCTAATACAAGATTAATTCATTGGACCCTGGGGTAGGTATATAGCCAGTCTTCAAAAGGGACTAGAACCAGAGGCCAGAGCCTTGGGAATCCTGTAGGTATCTTCTTTCCAACCTCCATCTCATTTATGTTTCTCCCTGTTTATCTGCTTGGTTTTGTACTCAGAGACTAGTTTTCTCTCCTTCCAAGGTGGTAGGGAGTTCTATTCATCCCCCCCAGACCTCAGTAGCCAACAGTTTGCCATGTTCTATCTTTTTTGTCTAGGAGACCAGCATGGCAGAGATTGGAATCTAAATTCTCTGAAGAGAGCTTTTGATTGGCTCAGGGTGAATCTGGTGCCCACTAATGATCAAGCAACAGTGTCTGAGAGTAGGTGTGGAGTACGGGGTGAGGCCAGAGGGAGGTCATGAACCAGTTGCAGAATGTAAACTGTGTTAGAGAAGCAGCAGCGGTTTCCAGAAATCAGGGTCAGAGTGAGTTGGTTGATCAGACCAAACACAGGCATTTACTACAGAGAAATAAGGCAGATGAGAGGACTTGCTGGAGAGACTAAGCAGACAAAACAAGAAGAAATGATGGTCATCTACACATAGCTATGTAAAAAAAAATTCTGGAAGGGGCTTGAGAAGATTTGCCGGCAGGTGCGTAAAGGCAAAGTAGTAATATTTTTAATATTTCAGTTACTTGGCGAGTTTATGTCCTTGTCATAGTCACGCTGATGTCATGAACAAACAACATTAAGCAACATAATCGAAGTTGTAGCAGGGTGCTGGAGACTATGTTTTCATAGATTTTTAGCCGGTGAAACCTGGCTCGTTTATCATGTCTAGAAAAGAAGGGGGAGGTGGCAACGAGAAAAGGGTGAAGACTTCTGCTCCACGCCTACTTTCTGCAATTTCTCAAAATGTCACTAGAGCTAAGGCAAAGGAAAGTATTGTGAAGGCAACTGGGTCTATGGAGAAAATGAGTCTTTGTCACTCACCATGCACGCAGTTTGGCGGAATCAAGTGTTTCACAGGGCTACGTGGCTGTGCAAAGGGCTTCCCCACAAGCAGCACCAGCTTCCTCTGGGGTAAAGGCTTACAGTGTCAATGTTCCAGGAAGACCTGTAAAAATGAGCGAGGTAAGAGATTTGTGAGGTCACCCTCCCCTTGTCTTTGCCAGCCAAGGTAGAACTCTCCCCGACCTACTCCCTGGTGAATCTTATCTAGTCATTCTCTGAATAGGAATGAAAAGAACAATTTAGGACTTTCTCAAATGGTAAACATGACTATGCAGAAGGCTGTCTGTGTTTGCATTCTTATGTCTAACCATTTGCCTGATTAAATGGATATTTGTTTTTGTTTTTGTCATTTTTTCCCCTCAGTAGTCAAAATGGGTGTTGACCATGAGCATGGTACACGACTGGAGAATGAGGGGGAAGGGGAGGGGGTTGCTGCAGTGGTCATATCAGCACGTGACAGAAAACAGCAAAGCTATAGAGATTATGCAAATGTCCCTCTCAAAATCTTTAGCCATCTCTGTAAGCCTGACAGTGCATGGGGCTAATGGAGGGAGGCTCTGGACACATTTGTGCGTATAGCAGGCCTTCACACCAGGAGATCTCACCCTGCCTTGCTGACTAGGAACCTGATTGGGATCATGTTATGTGAAGGAAAAATGTTCTTAACTCTTTTCTCCAATATATTAGGTAGACAGGAACAGGCTTCCCTTTAACCCCAAGCATTCAAATCTTCTTTTATTTGCCCAACAAATACTGAAGCTGGGGTGAGGAAACTTGGGAACACAGTGAGGAAAACATATTCTGCTTTTTTATACATTCTTGATTGCTTATATAGACCTTTCTGACAAGAACAGAACATGAGTCCCATTCCACTAGCTTTGGTAAGGACTCCAGGACCAAAAATTCATTCTTGACTTTGAGTAGTAAGTAGCCTCTTCTTGTGCATCTGAACTGACATTTTAATTCTTAATCAATACCCTGACACCCTTTCCCCAGGCCTTCATTCTTTTGACTCAAAAAACCCAGATTAAAAAAAAAATTCATAAAGAGTTGGGAAACAAGAAACAATTGAGCAAAAGGGGAAAATATTAGAGTAGGAAAAACAATGCAAACCAAAACCTAGGAATGCAAGCCACTTCTCTCACATCAGACGAATGACCCATCTTGCAAGCAAAACAAACTGTACATGACTTCCCAGGGAGTACTGACTGCCCCTACATAGTCGCCTTATTTAGGCAAGGGAAGGCTCCCTGCTTGTTTTGGGTTGTTCACCTGGAAGAAAGCGGAGCAGGTGACCCTCTGCCCAAAAGCTTCTCCAAGGATCACATTATGCACACAACCTCCTGATTTCTCTACAAAGAGAGTTGCTTGCTGGCAGCGTGAGGAAACGAAGACTCATGAGGAAACAGGTGCTTGGAACCTCTGAAGACCCCCAAATGTCCACTGCACCATTTCAAAAGAAGTGGCTGAGGTTGTTCTGAAGCTGTGTGAGGCCAGGGATTGTCACATCCTGTAGACTATGGCCAAAAGACTCTGATGGGATAGATTTCAGAGACAAAGGCAGCAGAACCATTTTTAATTGTTGCGGTAAAGTCTATTACTTATATACCACAGGCAAATAGACGTCACACTTTATTAAAAGTCTGAAAGAAGAGCAGAGTTAGAAGGGAAGTGACAGTGTACCTGCTCCTCCACTGAAGAAGCCTCTGAGCTATTGCGTAGTTATGGAAGGCAGGCCCCACATTTCCAAGTACTGATACTAAGAGGCAGAAGCAGAAAATAAGGGGATCTCATGGCAGCAGTGCGTGTACTTGGCTGTTAAGGGTCGAAAGTCAAAGAACACTCTGGGGTCTGCATCGTGCCGTGACCTATAGGAATCAGTACCATGAACTCAGCTTAAGCTTTTGAGACTTGTAAGGCCTGTATTGGAGCCCATCTCTACTCAGCATGCCAACTGATCACCCCTCTGGTTCAGAACAGGGAAGAGGCAAAGCTCTGGAAGAGAACATGGGATAAGGGCAGATGGAAAGAGTTCGGGTGGAGATAGAATAAAGCGCCTCTTCTCACTCTGCTTAGGGAATACATGTTCCCTGAGGCCCAGGGAGCATGGGACTTTGTTCACATCTGTATATACTAATGACAGTGAGCTTGGCTCCATCTTGGGAGAAGAGCAAATGGCTTTGAGAGCGCAAGCAAAGAGTAGGCATCCCAAAGTCATTGACCACACATGAGGGAGTGGGTGAAGCCATCTGCATATTAGACTTGATAAATGTCTTGGAGAACTTTCCACTGTCTTTGGTTCAGCAAACCCCAAAACACATGTCACCAAAGAAGTTCTTTATTTGCCTTTATTTTAAACCCCTGCGTATTTTTAGGACAATGATATCCATATGTTCCTGTTTCATTTACACTTAACTCATTAAAGTGATGTTTGGTGAGTGTCATTTGACAGATGTCCAGACAGTCCTCTGTTACAATTTTATGAGCGTTTTGAAAGGTTTGCATTCAGAATCCAGGAGCCAGCTAAACCAGATCTGAACAAAACCCAGTTTGGCTTGAGATGTAAAATTTTTGAGGCTCTGCTGGATCTCATTCTTGGCAAAATCCCTTCTCCTGTCCCGGATCCAAAGCCAAAAGGCTGCTGTGCAAGCCCAGCCCCGGAAGAAGGGTTAAGGGAAGTGTGTCAGAACACTTAATTAAAACAACGAACCCAAGAAATGTCTCAAGCAAATAAAATATCCAAAGGAAAAATTTCATTTTGAAGTTAGTTCCTACCAGCTCTTATCAAATGGCACGTGAAGAGCAATGATCAGATTGAACCAAGACAGGGAAGAAATAGCAATTGATTGTGATATGAAACTCAAGTTTCTTTGCTCAGATAGATTCCATCAAATGCTTTATATTTTTCATTAAGGCTATCAGAGGAAAATATAAAGTGTTTTATGGGATCTGTATAAGCAATGAAAAGGAGAGAAGAGTATCAATGATAAGCCAAAGCAATAAATAATTTTTAAAGATCTAGTATGAACTGGCTAGATAGAAATAGGGACTCATCTATGATTCGTGCATGCCGGGGAAGAAAGTGGGTCTTTCCCTTCCAAAACTCTTCTAGATGTGAAAGAGTTAATGGCCAGCAAATCAGTCACGCTTTCTACTCAGAAGGAGTTCACGGTGTAGTGGGAGAGACAGAAAACCTAATTCAACCACCCTAAGAGGAAATACCTGATTATAAATCATGATGGAGACAATGAAGAATAAGAAAAGGGTGATATGAGAGTGACAAAGAGGAAAGCTAACTTAGTATAGGGGATCTGGAAAGGCTTCTCCCAAGTAGGGATACTTTTAGAAGATACAGAAGAAAGTAGAAATGAGGTAGAAAGTGGTCCAATTACTAGGCAAAGGAAAATGTATGCACAAAAACTCTGAGCTGGAAGTTGGTCAAAGAAGGCAGTTGAGAGCTGGAGAGGAAGCACACAACCAGATGATGCTAGCTTTATCCAACTTTCAAGTGGTGAATTCCATTATCTATGCTGGACGAGGTTTACACAAGCTACATTATCTGCTAGGCTATGTTACTCCTGGTTTTGTTTTCCCCCTGAAGCTCTGTACCCTGCCTTTCAAGGCTGTATTCATGCATTTTTTTCTTTGGCATCTCTTCCAAACCTAGCTTTCAGGTATCTTCATCCTCTTAGACAGTGGTCCTCAAAAGCTTGGTGGTCTCTGGGCTAATGGTATCAGCATCACCTTAAACTTGCATGAAAGGAAAAAGAGGAGAGGGGCAGAAGCAAACATTTGAAAGCTGGGCTGGCCCTCATGGTAAGCCATGTCATTCTCCTACTGAACACAGCAATCTCACAGAACAACAACCTCACGCAAGGTTACTCTGAGACCATGATAAAATGACACAAAACAAGGCCACTTCATAATTTTATCTAAACGCAGACAACAACAAGGTCATTGTGCAGCCCACAAATGACTAAACATTTCCACTCCTGGCCAAGATGAGTGGCTGCTACTTCTCTCCCAATTATAGCTTATACTCTTGCAAGTCTCCCCTTCTGAAAGATAAAATTTATTCTAATGTCCAGTCAGAGAATTGCCCTCATTTTCTGACAACATTGAGTCTAGAGCAAATTCCCACTTGTTTATACTTTCCCTCAAATCACTCAAAGTTCACCTCCTATAGTAGAGCCTTCCTAACACCCTCATACTGAGACATTCAGGGTTCCCTAAGGTCTGTGTTCTCCCTCACTGCAATGAATAATAAATCCAACCTAACTACAGGTATGTTCCTGGTGGTCTTTGGCTGAAGGGCATTGACATGTAGGCCCCACCTCAGATCTAATGAATCAGAAACTCTTGGGGTGGATTCCAGCAACCTATACTCTAATAGGCTGTTCAAGTGATTATGATGCACTCCCCAGTTTGACAACCACCCCTCCAAGGCAATGGTTCTAAGTCCTGGCTCCCCATTAGGATATGGATGCCTGAACCTCCCAGAGATCCTGATTCAATTGGTCTAGAAAAGGGTTGAGAAATCTGTACATCTTTTTAATGTTTTTATTTTTTATTTTTGAGAGAGAGAGAGAGAGAGAGAGAGAGAGAATGCACATGTGCGTGCAACACACACACACACACACACACACACACACACACACACACACAGAATCCAAAGCAGGCTCCAGGCTCCGAGCTGTCAACATGGTGCCCTACACGGGGTCTAATTCACAAACCACGAGATCACGACCTGAGCCAAAGTTGGACGCTTAACCGAATGACCCACCCAAGAACCCCGAAATCTGTACATTTGTAAAAGCTCCTCAAATGATTCTATTACTCAGCCAAAGTTGAAAACCACTGCTCCAAAATAGTGATTTTGACAACAATACCACTGAAGGAGAATGTCTGGATTTGCAATGTGTTCTTATCAGTAACAGCCACTTGCTGCAGTTTACAACCAATTGCTGGGAGACCCAGTTGTAGTTTTGCACCTTCCTATCCATGATATGACAATGTGTCCTGCCACAGAGGGTGAGAACTTTGCTCTGGGGGACTTTGGTCTAGTGCCTTGGTTTCTTGGTCATATGTCAACAAACTTAGTCACATGCCATATCTTCTCTCATACTCAGCTACCTTCCTTCTCTCTTTCTTTGTTTGAACAGAGCTCAGCCATGCATACAATTATGTAAGTGTAATCTGTATATACTAATATGTCTGTATCGACCTATCAAGAGGTGTGCTCATTTTTTTAAGTCTCAAGATAATTATAGCTTATGTTTACCTTGCGCTTAACTTTGTACCAGTCACTAGGTTAATAATCCTTAAACCATCCTAATGAGGTATCATCTTTTTTCACAGATCAGGAAACTGAGGTTTGAAGAGGTTGAGTAGCTAGTCCAAGTCATACAGTTGGTGAACTGATGGGGTCAGGTTTCCCACGCAAGCTGTTATGCACCAGAAGCCACACTTCTGGCCACCTACTCAGCTTCCTCACTCAGATGGCCACATCTCCTTCATCGGTTCCCCTCTTGTATCTCCATAATCTTCTTTGTGTTTCTTGACTCTCCTCTCGGCATGATGTTTCCAAGCTTTTGTGGGGTAGGGGTGGAGGTGGGGAGGGAAGGAAAACTTCTAGCATGCTGAGATGTCTGTCCTCTCAGGAACAACAAACTCTTTCTCTAGGCTTCCCCTCACCCCCCCTCCCCCAGAGAAACGTCCTTCTCTGTCCACAGCTGTGTGGCAAAAGGAAAGTGGTCTCGCTTAGTATTCAGACAGTATGGCACACATTCAAACTGCTGTCCTGGTACAGAAGGCCCTTTCAGCACTTTAAAATGTTTTAACTGTTTCCTGCCCCAATTTGTGGGTTATATTAACATCACGGGATAATTTTGAATAAAACATCTACATATTCTTTCTTTCCTGTTTCGATTTCTACAACATGGTCTTTAGGCTCAGGATTACTTATTCTTTCTCAAATCCTTTTGATCAGTTTCTGTATTTATATCTTTTCAGAAATAGTTTTCCACCGGATTTTCCAAAGGATTCATCATCATGTCTGTGAGCCTTGTCTTTCCCTGAACATCATAACCTGGCGTGAATCCAAGGACTGGAATATAGTGGCCGTTCTGCCATCCAATAATAAGATTCCTGAGAAGCTAGTGGTAAAGATGAAACGAGTTAACTATTCAAATCACTCTTACGAGTACAGGGTATGTACCAT
This sequence comes from Herpailurus yagouaroundi, assembly GCF_014898765.1. Classification (NCBI taxonomy): domain Eukaryota; kingdom Metazoa; phylum Chordata; class Mammalia; order Carnivora; family Felidae; genus Herpailurus; species Herpailurus yagouaroundi. Next base: position 105,379,992 of record NW_024412377.1, read on the forward strand.
ATTTCCAATTCTAATATTAATTTTTATTTCACATTTAAACATCTGTGAAATTTGAATGTGTCTTAGAAATGACGATTGATGTTAAAATGATAATTGACATTTCTGGGGGGCATCTTTCAGTCTTAAATTTGATAAAAAGTATTAAAAAATTCTCCATAAATCTTATTCTTCCTCCTCTTCCTTCTCTTCTTCTCACTCCTACTTTATATCCAAAGATTACCAATTCTCACCAGGCATCTAAGTATGAGAACTACACAGAAGGTTCTTTCTCCAGGTTGTGTGACCAGGCTATTAACTTCTCCCCCGTAAGGTGGGAGAATAATACTCACTGTTTTTTGTTTTTTTTTTTTTCACTCTTGAGTGAGAAGGTAATTCCCATCCATGTACCTATAGCACAGATATTGAGAGTCTACTATGGGTCATAAACTCTGCTCTATATTAGGGATACACCCTGCCTTCAAGCAGCACATAGAGCAGAACAACAGTGCAAAAAAATAATTAAGAAAAAGTGACTGGACACCATAGCCCTCCCACCTAGGAGTGTTAACATCTTATCTACTTCAAAGCAGGACTTGAAGATTCCTGCGCAATCTTAAAAAGTAAACACAACTCCACGGTAATAAAGATTTTTGAGGTAAAATGAGAATGTTCAATTTTATAGTACAGGGCAAAACTCAGTAAGAAACCTGAATAGATGTTTTTAACTTCCTCACATTACCACTTTAATTGCCAAACATTATCTTCCTCACAACTTTTTTTCCATTAATCACTCTCCTTTCTCTGGCTCCAACCCATTCCCCTCTACAGCATGGATCGCTATCCCCTTCCCATCATTTTCCATGCCAACACACAAATATGTGCATGTACACGTGCCTGCACAAACACACATACACGTGCATCGATTCCCTCTGTATCTTTTCCTTTTCTCAAAGATCTTTAGCTCTTTTTAGTTCCTCCAAATTATTTACATCCTCACACCCATCGACTTTCTCCACCTCTTAACATTCACCTTCATCAACACATAACTTTTCACCTGACACAAGTTGTGTATGTGTGTGCACGGGCGCACGCCAGAGAGAAAGAGAAAAAACAGGCAAATAAAGGAAAATAAAGTACCAATATAATAGGTATATAGAAAATAATACAAGAGCACAAGCACTTAAGAGAAGTTCCTTATCCTGATCCCAGAGCAAGGATCAAAGTATACCAGTTATTCTCTATATCTGGGGATATCTGGAGAAAATTTTAGTTGTCACAGTCAGAGAGGAAGTGTGGTACACAGCTAACATCTATTGAGTGGAGACCAGAGATGCTGCTAGACATTGTATAGTACACAGGACAGACTCTATAACACAGATTTTTTCTGGTTTCAAATGTCAATAGTGAGGTTGAAAAACCCTGAGTTACACATTTCATAAGAAAAGTGGCAGGTGATTACAGTTTTGAAGGAGGAGTAGCAATTTCCAAGAAAAAGAGTGAGCAGGAGAAGATTCCAGCAAGGAAAAACTGCACGACAGAATTTTAGAAGATCACTTAGCTTGAGAACTCTTTCAAACGTTTACAGAAAGTTCGTATCGAAGATGTGGAAAGTCACAAGAGAATGTTGCTCCCAGAAAAATGCCAGAAAATTGAAAAATTGTTATTATTTTAAGCCCACCAGAGAGCTGAAATTGGAAAGTGACCTGATGAACTAAAATCCAAAAGTGGACCAATCTCTCCTAACAGAGATGGGAACCACGACTGTTTTTATCTCTAGAAGAACACAAAAAGAAGGATAGATGAATCATAAATGAGGGTCAGAACAAAATAGCTGAACTTCCAAAGAATTTTTGAAGGCAGAGTGTGGGCTGAGTATGAGACTGAGAATCTCTCACGTGTTTTGTGTTTTTCTTTTCTTCTTCTTTCTTCTCTTTCTTCTTTCTCCTTCCTCTTTTTTGAGTACTTACTTTCTCACTTTCCCACACTACAAATCACTCCAGGTTCATCCTGTATATTTCCCAGCCTCAGCAATTTCTCCCAGGATTCTGTTTCTTTACATTGGAGAACAGTATTAGAAAGTAAGACCTGAGTGTTGGGTGTCCTTATTTGTTTTTACATTGTCATTATATTTTCCTTGAATTCTTTAGATATATTTATAACAGTTGTTTGACCTCTTTGCTAATACCAACATTTGACTGACTTTTTTCCTGAATGAGGCTCACACCTTCTTATTTCTTTGAATGTCTCCATATTTTGTTGTTGAAAGCTGAATATTTTAGATAATACATTATAGCAAAACTGGATTCTGATTTTCTCCAACGGGGATTTTCTTTTTACTCATCTGGGTTTAATTTTGTGGAATCTGTCTCTCTGAAGGTATGCAACCACTGATATATCCACCCAGATTTTTTAAATTCTTATTTTCATTTTTTTACCTGGCTGATTAAGGGTGGCTCAGGAGTCTCTACAGCATCTCTTTTGCTGATTGATGAGCCAGTGGTAGGGCAGATATTGTGCTTAAATGTTCCATCCCTAAGGTGCCTACCCTTTCCTGGTGGATCTGTATGTGGGTTGGAAAATGCAATCAAAGTTCAGGCTTATGTGAGGTCTGTTCCAGCTTCTACCTTCTGCCAAGACTTCTCAGGTCCCCCCTGCACATGTTAGTAGTTACAGATGTATGAAGATGGGATATGACAAGTGCTTGTACATCTCTTCTATGATTTTCTCTAGGATCTCGTTTAACTTATGACCGGTCCACCATTCTCACCAGCTGAGACTAGAGCCTCAGGCTAGCAGAGCTCTGCTTTTCCCTTTTTGCTGTCTACCAAGTTCATTACTTATATTGACAACACTACCAAGTATGGATTTTCTTTATCTGCTCCAAATCATGTAAGCCAACCAAGCTTACTGATTTTCATGGATAGCCACACCCTGATAATATTCTAGCACAAAGTGAGATGTTGCCAGGTAGTAGAAGTATACAGCCCCAAGCAAGATGACTGAAGATTCCCAGTGTGTGTACCTGAAGTTCTAGCAGTTGTTCATGAAGAAATTATTCACTTCTGCCATTTGCCTTTGCTTTGGTCAATTTCCCAAGCGCTGAAATGGTTTTCTTTTTGACAATTTTGTCCAGTGTTATGCTTTTGGTGGTGGGGATATTAGCCTACCTCTTCACCCCACTGTTGCAGAATTCTGTCTCTTCTGGTTTCCAATAGTTTTATTAAAAACAAAACCAAAAAAAAAAAAAAACAACCAATTATACTCTCATTTAGCAGAGGAGACTTGGAAGATATGGACTCAGTAAATGTACTGCCCTATTAAAACCAGACACAGGTGACCTGATTATTTAATATTTTGCAGTTTGAGTGACAAAAGGATACAGGAAAAGAGAAAGTTGTTATATGAGGGAGATGTCTTCTATAATTTTTTTTCAGAGTCTCCATCTAGTAAGTAATTTCCCTGTTGTATCCCAAATGAACATCTAACAAGAAGAACCTACTCACCTCCCCTAGTTCACCAATAATCCCTAAGCCCCCAATTAATTACTCCTTTTCATAGCTGTGGAAAAGAGCAGTCTCAGTGCATCTTATATCTGGGTCAAAGAAAAGCCACAGAATGAATAGCGAGGACCCTGTTATCTAAAGGGAAAATCCAGTGGTGCCATGAGTTTTGAATTTCATAAATATGTTTTTGTTTTTTGTTTTGTTTTAGAAAATCAGGGCAACTTTTACTTTATCAAACAAAGACATTTTTTAAAACAAACATACAGGCCACTAACTGTCACCATCATTATATAAAGACATCCTATCACCTCCAAAATAGGAAGTTTTTGATTCCAATAATGCTTGTAGTTGTTTCTTATTTTTCCATATAAGACAGGATTTTGAGCTGTAAATACATCTCTAGGAGGGGCATAAAAACATATTTCTGGGTTACACAATCAGGGACAATAACCAAACATGCTTTCAGATGACTCCAACGGAGCCCATCTTGCCTGAAGTTGGCATAGGTATTACAGTTTATGTTGCTGACATTAGACAAGGGATATTACCCCCAAGCCATCAGCCACAGCTCCCTCCAACATAGAGTTCTGCTACTTCTGTCTTATCCTGGGTTCACTAGAAAACAGAGCCTAAGGCAAAGCTTACATGCTTACATTATGTAGGCATGGTTGATTAAATCATTGGCTATACGACTGAAGTCAGTCTCTAGCCACCCTTCCTTCTCTGGGAGTCAAGAAATAGAGCTGAAATCCCCACCCTCTTAACATGTCAGTTTTTCTGGCAGAAGATCCCATCCTAAAGATATCTAGGGGCGCAGCCTTGAGTCACTTCATTAGCATATACTCAGGTGTGATCCAAAAGAGCTCTTTATGAGTAACAAAAGACCTTCTTAGTACTCAGGAATTCTCAAAGTTTTTTGAAGTTCTGTGCCAAGATAATCCGAGCCCCTGGAGTAAGCATGTGCCTACCTGGGGACAAAGACCAAATAGAGTGTTTGCTATATTACAACATGGATGAGTGAATCCAGGGAGAGTATAAAAACTGGGTCCAGTATAGTTACCAAATGGGTTTCTATGGCTCTTGCTTCTCTTTCATGTTACTGGCTTCCAAATAGAAATTTCAAAGGTCCTGAGTAATGAGTAGAAGGGCATATGCCTGCCTCTGGACATATGGATACAAGTACTCAAAATGAGAGAGATTCCTGCAAACATGGGACATGTTCAAATGTGTCAATTGTCCACTGTACTGTAGACTTCTGAATTTTTATCAGAGTGCCCCCAAAACTGCTTTTTTGGAAAAGGGTCATTAGACAACATATTTTTTTCTACGAGCCCTTTTGCTGTCCTGCTATAAATGGGACCCATTCTCTTCTTTGTGATTAGTGAACGGTATTCTTGTCTTCCTAGGGGACTTCAATACAGTTGACTTGCTTTAGACTTGAGGTTCAAACATAAATTATGTGAAGCAAAAGTTAATGACACCATTAATTTATTTCATCTAAGTGTAGATTAATTTAAGGAAGGAGAGGAATGCAAACTAAGAAAAAACTTAATTTGTATTTAACTATCAAGTCCATATTCATTGGTAATTTAGTCAGTATCTAACAGACGTCAATCACTCTCTCTTATGTTAACACCAAATCTCACAGCAACTCTAGAAGATAGGGATTTTTATTTTCATTTTATCGACAAAATAACTGAAGCCCTACTATTAAAAAACTGATGGCACAGATGCTCCATGGAAGAATAAGAATTCAAACCCAGGACAGGTGACTTCAAGACTGACGTTCTTATTAATCTTTCTCAGCTGCTTTTTGAAATGCAAAGTCGCTTTCAGCTACTCTAGGAATCTACATAGAGTTTTACAGCTCTGCCTTCTTTTGTGATTTTACAAAACCAGTTAAATATGCTCAAAATGGAAATAATTCTCTCAAAGGCTCTTCCAGGAAACTAAAGAAGAATTCCTTCTTCCAGTTTAGAAACAGAGTGATCTCAAATACCACTTTCATTTTGACTCACACTTGACACACTATTATCTTCCTTGATTTTATCAATATTGATAAGGGAAACATTTACTAACCACAGCCATGGTCTAGGCTTTGCACCAAATAGTTCTCATTGAACCTTTCTCTTATAGTTCATTCTGGCCCTTGTCTACATGCTCCTCTATGGTAGGTTTAAATTGTTTGGGATGCATTAAATGTGTTTGGGATCACACCAACTCTCATCAATGAGTTGGTGTGATCCATGAGCGAGGGGATATAACCTCCACAGTGTTATCCTTGAGTGAGGATGGTCCTTGAGTGAGGGGACACACACCACACTATTAACCAGTAGCTTACATTGAATCAACACTTCTTGAATGAAGATTCAGATCATTTAATGAATGACAAGAAGCAATGCCTCATGTAGGAATTACCTGTTTATTTCCTTTGCTATACAACCTTCTCAAACTGAATATGAAGTTAGTTGTCAATAATGCAAAATACTATGAAGGTGATGGGTAAAAAAGAGGGTGCAAAGAGGGTCACTTTTGACATTGAATTGGTAGGTATCTTGGTGCTACAGTAAATAGGGGGGTAATTTGGCAATGGAAGCACAGTTTTTCAGCCTAATTGTCCCTCTCTGCAAGGAACAGAGGGAGGATATGAGTCCATTGTAATACTGAGTCCTTTCTGTGAAAACAAATAAACACAAGGGACTTAAAATCAGAGCATCTTAACTTTAGGAGGGGCTCTAGCTGTGAAAAATATATTTAGGAATAGGTTTGAGACCTGGGAGTTGTCAGGATAAATTTTTTTTTACATAATTTTTTAACATAATGTTGGTCTCATCCATTTTGGTTCTTGACTTTGCACATGATCTAATAGCAACCTCTCACTCTTACAAAGGTCTCGTTACCCAAAATATGCTTTCTTAAAAAGTGAAGTGAGAACTGCTCTTAGAATAATGTCAGTCAGTGGTGTCTTGCTTACAACTGTCCCACTATCCTATGAAAGTAGGGAGAATAGTATGGAATTAAAACAATGGCTGCCATTTAGCAAGGCCAAGGTTTTGAGGCTAAATCCATAGGAAGACACCTGGTAAGGCAGAAGACAGTTTCAGCTTCTCTATGGAAACATATCTCAGGTCCACTTGGCCTACAAAGATTTTTTTTTTAAGTTTATTTATTTTGAAAGAGGGAGAATGTGAGTAGGAGAGGGGCAGAGAGAGAGAAAGGGAGACAGAGAATTCCAAACAGTCTCTGCACTGTTAGCATGGAGCCCAACAAAGGGCTCAAACCCATGAACTGTGAGATCATGACCTGAGCCAAAACCAAGAGAGTCAATCGCTTAACTGACTGGGTCACCCAGGTGCCTCCAACATATATTTTTTAAAGGGTAGACAAGTCGGGGCGCCTGGGTGGTGCAGTCGGTTGAGCGTCCGACTTCAGCCAGGTCATGATCTCGCGGTCCGTGAGTTCGAGCCCCACGTCAGGCTCTGGGCTGATGGCTCAGAGCCTGGAGCCTGTTTCCGATTCTGTGTCTCCCTCTCTCTCTGCCCCTCCCCCGTTCATGCTCTGTCTCTCTCTGTCCCAAAAATAAATAAATGTTGAAAAAAAAAATTTAAAGGGTAGACAAGTCAACAAGGCAAGACCAATAATTTTCATCAGTAAATGTGAAGATTAAAAAAATCTGCTTCAGAGGTCAAGACAATTCAAGGAGGAAGAATAGTCTTTACAACAAAAGGTGCTGGGGCAAATAGTATCCACATGCAAAACAATGAAGCTAGACTTCTCCTTAGATAAAATATAGGAGTAAAAATGTAGGAATAAATCTTCATGACTTTGGGTCAAAGCCTTCCTAGATAGGACACTAAAAGCACAAATAAAAAAAGAAAGAAAAAGAGATAAATTGGACTGCATCAAAATAAAAAAGAATTTTGTGTTCCAAAGAATACCATCAAGGAAGTGGAAAGACAGCCTAGAGAATGGAAGAAATATTTGCAAATCACCTATGTGTCAAGAGACTTGTATCTAGAATATGTAACAAATGGCTAATGCGGTCATGAAAAGATGCTCAACGTAATTAGCTTTAAGGACATAAAAATCAAAGCCACAATGAAATACCAAACCATACCCACTGGGATGGTGAGAGTCAGAAATATAGGTAACAACAGATGTTGGTGAGGATGTGGAGAAATTGGAAGCCCTACACACTGCTAGTGGGAATGTAAAATGGTATTGCTATTCTGAAAACACTGTGGTGATTCCTCAAAATTGAGAAGTACCTTATAACCCAGAAATTTCCCCTAGCTATATACCCAAGAGAAATGAAAACATGACCACATAAAAAAGTCCACACAAATGTTCAAAGCAGCATTATTCATAATAGGCAAAAAACTCAGAATGTTCTTCAATTGAATGAATTAATAAAAGATTATATATCTATACCATGGAATATTATTCAACACTACACTTTCAAAATTCTTCAAAAATAATTGACTATTTAATGCAAAAACAATAACAATGCATTTATGGGCTTATAAATTATCATAATCAAAATATATGACAGCAATAAGACAAAATGCAAGAGGAAATAAACAAAATACAGTGTTGTAAATTTTAATTTTATATGTAAAATAGCATGCTACTACTTTAAATTAGACTATGATAGTTAAAGATGCATGTTGTAATTCCTAAAGCAAGTAATCACATACATTCAAACAAAATTATGTAACTAAAAACACAATAAAAAAGATAAAGTGGAGTAATAATAAATAAATGATAATTCAAAGAAGAAAGGAGGGGAGGATGAATAACCAAAAAACAGACTGGTCAAGTAAAAAATAAATAACAAAATAGTACACTTAAACACAACCATATCAATAATCACACTAAATGTGAATGGATGAAATTTTTTGATTAGAAGGGATAAAATTGCAGATGGGATAAATACAGTAAACTTAACTTATACAATGTTTACAACAGATGTACTTAAATTACAAAGACACAGATTACAAGTAAAAGATTTGAAAAGATATACCATTTAACGCTACTCAAAAGGAACTTGGAGTGGCTAACATCAATGTCAGACAATACAGACTTTAAGATAAGAATTAGCTTTAGAAACAAACATAGACACCAGGAAGACATAGCAATCCTAAATGTGCATGCACCTAAAAACAAAGCTTCAAAATATGAAACAAATAGTGACAGAACTGAAGGGACAAATAGACACATCCATTAACTTTCATCGGAAGCTTTAAACATTTCTTTCTCAGTATTTGATAGAACAAATGAAAAAAAATCCATAAGATAATAGTATTTTAACTGCACTATGAAATATATTGATCTGATATTTATAGAACACTGCATTAAACAAGTTCATAATATATGTTCCTTTCACAAGCATTTATTCTTTTCATGAACATGTATTTCTTTGAGTTGCTCATAGAGCATCCATAGATTAACAAATTCTTATTAATAAATGACACTCAATAAATTGTCAAGGATTAAAATCCTATGTGCTCTTACTTCAACATAAGTAAATCAGAAATTCACAACAAAAATATCTGAAAAATCTGAAAATCTATATATGGAAACTAAACATACTTTTTCTTCATGTTTACTTATTTTTAAGAGAGAGAGACAGCACAAGAGGGGGAAGGGGGTAGAGAGAGAGAGACAGAAGATCTGAAGTGGGCTCTTCTCTGACAGCAGTGAGCTTGATGCGGGGCTTGAACCCATGAACCCTGAGATGATGACCTAAGCTGAAGTTGGATGCTCAACCAACAGAGCCACACAGGTGTCCCTAAATAACATACTTCTAACCCATGGATAAAGATGAAAATGCAAGGGAAATCAGAAAATATGTTGAAATGAACAGCACAACTTCTCGAAAAATATGGCAACTAACAGTGAGTGCATGGAAACTTACATCATGAATGCATATATTAGAAAAGATACTTATTTAAATATTTAAAATCTACAACCTTAGCTTTCATGTTAACAAGGAAGAAAAAGGCAAATTGAAGCCTAAGTAGTAAAAGGAAAATAATAAAATCAAGAAGAGAAATAAATGACATAACAAACAGAAAATAAAATAAGAATTAACTTTAAAAATGATTAATAAAATTGATAAATCCTAGATGGGGGGGGGGATGAAACAGAACATCCCAATACATGATCTATAAATTAAGAAGATAACAAGAGAGGGTTTGTAAGAGATGTATGCTACAAAAACTGAAATTTTAGATAAAAAATTAAATTTCATTGAAGAATACACTTCAAAACTGACACAATGAAATAAAACAAAGAGAAATAAGTAGGGGCAGTAAGAAGAAATAAGAAACAAAGAGAAATGAATCTAAATAGCCTGTTATCTATTATGGAAATGGAATTTGTAATCAGAAACTTTCATAAAGAAAAACTCCACACCCAGACGGCTTCCCTGATGAATTCTAAAAATGATACAATTTATACATATTCTGTTCAGAAATGAGAAGGGACCATCTCCCAACTCTTGTAATGAGGCTGGCATAATCCAATACTGAAACCAGACAAAGGTATTGCATTGAAAAATTATAGGTGTAAAAATTCACAACAATTTAACAAATTCAAGCTTGCAGTATATATTCAGAATGCTGCATCAAGACCAAAAATGTTTATCTCAGGAATGCAAATTTGCTTTAGCATTCAAAAGTCAATCAACGTTATTCAACAATTTAAAAGAAAAGAGAATAAAAAAATCATCTTAATAAATGTAAATTCATTACCCATTTATGTTTTTTTTTTTTCAGTCACAAAACTAAATACAGAAAAAAGATTCTCTCTTAAGACTGGGAATAAGACAGAAATAAAGTCCCCCACTATTTCTATTTACCACTGTGTGCAAGAGAATTTAAAGACAACCTGCATAAATTGGGAAACACACTGTATTCATACATTAGAAGATTCAAAACCATTAAGGTGGCATTTTATCTGAAATTCATCTATAGATTATAAAAGTTCTGAACCAAAATTTCAACAGCTATTTTTTTCTTTTAGAAATTGGCAAGTTAACTGCAAGTTTATATGGGAACTTAAAGACCTAGAATATCCAAAATTATATTAAGGAAAAACATGTTGAAGGATTTTATACTACCTAATTTTAAGACAATATAAAGCTACAGAAATTAACACAGAGTGGTAATAGTGAAAGTAAATGGTAAATGACAATGTAGAAACTAATTATTGAAATAGGAAACAGGGTCTAGAAATAGACCCACCCATTTAAGTGAGCCATACTTTAAGTGGTCCAAACAGTCCTTATTTTCTGTACATACAACTTTGTGTAACCCTTTCCCACATTGTATAAGGGCTGGTCTGTGGGACTAATGAAATATGACAGCACAGAGCCTGCTTGGGGTTCAGTCCCTCCCTCTGTCTCTCTCTCTGCCCCTACCCACTCAAATGTCTCTCTCTGAAAAATAAATCAACTTTAACAAAAATAAAATAAATTATGACATTCTTTATCTGCCATCTCAAATTTGCGATTTAACTGATTGAGTAAGGGTTTCAACTTATTGTAAATTTTAGTTTGGAATATCCACTTGTTTTTCTTTCCATAGTTTCTATTTCCTATTGAGTCATTAACAAATTAAGAGAACTTGGCATGCTTTCTTCCAACTCTTTGAATACTTCAATAGCTGCTTTGAGGTCTTTGTTTGCTAAATTCAATACCTGGGACCACTCCGTCAGACTTTACTGACTTCCATTTTGCCCCTAGGAAAACAGGGTACATTTTCACATTTCCTTACATATCTGGTAGTGTTTTTATTGAAAAGTGTACACTGTGGATAATAACTGTACAATTCCACCATCTATTTTATGTTATTCTGAGGTTTGTTGGCTTTTTAATTTCAGTTAATAGTTAACTTCGTGATTTAAACTGCAAAATCTGTCTCCTCTGCAGTGTGAGCCACTGATGATTTTGCTTAGTATTTTGGGGAGGAAGGTGAGAATGTCTGGGTTCAATAACGGTCTTCCCTGTACTTTTACAGATCAGCTATTAGCCCATTATTTGGGCAGAGATTGTGTTCAGACACCTCAAGCCTGTAAGTCTTCTACCTTCTGCTGACCAAGCTGTGTGGGTTGAAGACTGCAATAAAAGGCACAGCAAGTTCATAATTCTCCCAAGGCTTTCTGGAATCCCTGACATCTACATACATACATACATACACATATATGTATGTATACTGTATACTATATATATATAGAGAGTATATATACTGTATACTGTATGTATATGTATACATATACTATATATGTATTTATATATGTATGTAGTATATCATACATATACATATATATTCACTACACACATATATACTATATATACACATATATACACTATATATACATACATATATACTATATAAACTATATACACACTATATATGTACATATATATACACTGCATATTTACAGTATATACGTATATCTACTATATGCATATAGTGTATATATGTATATATACAGTAGATATACACTGTATATACACTATATATAGTATAACAGACACGCAAAAATGTTAGAAGAATTAATTTATTCTGGTCTTCTCTGCCTCTATCTTTCTTCTAAATATTTTGTTTTTTAAAATTTATTTATTTTGAGAGAGAGAGAGAGCACATGCCAGCAGAGGAGGAGCCAAGAGAGAAGGAGAGAGAGAGAATCCCAAGCAGGCTTCATGCTGTCAGCTCAAAGCCTGACACTGGGTTCAAGTTCACCCATCATGAGTTCATGACCTGAGATGAGATTAAGAGCCCCATGCTTAACCTAACCAAGCCACCCAGGTGCCCTTCTCTTTCAAATCTTAAATTTCAAGTTTCTCTGCCATCTTTCCTTAAACTGCCACCTCTGCCTGGTAAAACTGTAGATGTTTAACACTCATGCTGTGGTGAGGTGGGATCAAAATTTCCCCGGGAAACAAGGCCGCTAATAGCCATTCTTACCCAATGTGGTGGTAATTTTTCCAGAAGTAAACACTATTCAAAGACTTATCTACTTTTGGTCATTTTCCAGTGCCCTAAAAAATTTGTCTTAAATAATCCTGTCATGTTTTACTCTTTTTTTCTCAGAGAGGGATCAGCCAACAACATCATGCCATTACTGAAAGTAAACTTTCTGTGTAAGTATTTTCATTCATTAATTGAAATTCCAGATGCTTAGCCTAAGGATATAATTGAATACATGGACAAAAACGTTATTTTTTTTTTATTTTTTTTTTTTAATGTTTTATTTTTGAGACAGAGAGAGACAGAGCATGAACGGGGGAGGGTCAGAGAGAGAAGGAGGCACAGAATCTGAAACAGGCTCCAGGCTCTGAGTGGTCAGCACAGAGCCTGACGCGGGGCTCGAGCTCACGGACCGCGAGATCATGACCTGAGCCGAAGTTGGACGCTTAACCAACTGAGCCACCCGGGCACCCCAAAAGAGTTATTTTTTAAATGAGAAATTCTATCTCAATTGCCAGCAATTGGTTATTTGCTAACTATTTTGTGTATCTATAGAAAATTAACAGTACTGTGTAGCCATTAAAATATGTAGAGGGGCACCTGGGTGGCTCACTCGGTTAAACCTCCGACCTCAGCTCAGGTCATGATCTCACAGTTCGTGGGTTTGAGCCCCGCATCAGGCTCTGTGCTGACAGCTCAGAGCCTGGAGCCCACTTCAGATTCCGTGTCTCCCTCTCTCTCTGCTCCTCCTCTGCTCATGCTTACTCACTCTTTCAAAAAAGAACATTAAAAAATATTTTTAAAATATGTAGATAAAATTAATTGATTTGGTATAATATTTACAATATGATAGAGTATGTTTATGTCACTAAAAATATAACTTATAAATATACCCATTCGTACATATATTCTACAGAAAAAGTTTAGAACATGTAACAAATATTAAAATGGTTTAAACTAAGTAGTCAGAATATAGGTGGGTTGTTTTCCTTTAAAGTTTTCTGTGTTTTCATAATATTCTATACTGAACATTTTTCATTTTACAGTAATAAAATAATAAGTAAATTCATTATGAAAATAAATTACATACATTAGGAATCCCTTCCCTTATGATTCTAGCTCTCAGGTGAGTCTTTCCTAGATATTCTTCCTTAAACTTAGATAGGTAAAAAATCTGTTTCTGCTTGATATTATGGCATAAAAATATCCACAGCATGAATAAACGTGGTAAATTATATCAGAATTTTCAAAAGACACATTACAAAGGAAGCACAAATGACAATTAAGTCATTTCAAACCTTCAAATCCCAAATTTACTAATCTAGCCCAACTCTGTCACCCAAATTCTAGATCTAATTGATATTAAGTATCTCTAACTGGATAGCATCTAAATTCAAGATAACAAAGTTGGAGCTCATTTTTTTCCTAAATTTATTCTTTCTGATCTTCCATTCTTGGAAAATGGTATTATGGCCTACCTAGTTATTCAATCTGAAAGCCTGGAAGGCTTCTATTACTCTTTTCTCTGTATTACTTTTCTTCATAATTGGTCACCAATTCTTAAAGATTCTCTTTTATTAATATCTCTGAACCTATTCTTTTCTCCCCAGTTACTAAGACCTTTGTCTTATTTCAGAACGTCTTCATTTCTTAACCAAAATATTCAACAGCCTACAAACTGGTCTCACTGACTTCAGTTACCTGAAGTCCTTTAATTAATTTAGTATTATATTAAGGTAAAATTTACTAACACATGTATCTTAAATGAATACATCGTAAACATTTGGTTACTTTTGACAAATAATACACTGGTTATGACCACTTTGAAAAAAAAAAAAGAAAACATTTTCATAGAACCCTTCCTAGTAAATTATCTTCCCCATTAGAAGCAACAACTGATAATATTTCTATTACAGTAGATGAACATGGTATATTCTAGAACTTCATACCAAAAGAATCACATAGTATGTACTTTTTTGTGTCTGACTGATTTTACTTCACATTATGTTTTTAAAAGCATTCATGATGCTGTGTTCATTAGTTTTCTTTTTTTTTTTCTTTTTTTTTTTTTTTTTAGTATTCCACTGAATGAACATACCTCATGTGTTTATCTAATCTCTTTGGAATGGACATTTAGGCTAGTTCTGAATAAAGCTGATATAAACATTCTTTAATAACGCTTTTCATGTATGTATTTTCTTTGGGGGCAGTGAGGGACAAAAAGGTAGGCCTGGAATTGTGGAGTCACACAAGATTTTCATTTACCTTTTTAAGGCACTGCCACACCATTTTCCAAGATGGCTATACATTTTATACTACCATGGACCATGTAGGAGAAATCCAGTTACTCCAACTCCTCTTCAAAATTAGGTGTTGTCATTTTTTTTAGGCTAGCCATTCCATTGGAAATGTAGTTTTGGGTGGATGATAAACTATTGTAAGCATTTCATTTTATCTCCTCTACTGGTCATTTGCTACGCCTCCTTGTACTGACTTTTCTGTGGCTACTACAGATATTTCATCATGTATCTTTTAACTTGTCAGAGTCCATCTTCAAAAATGTTCAATTACTGGGGCACCTGGGTGGCTCAGCCGGTTAAGTGTCTGGCTCTTGATTTCAGCTCAGGTCCTGATCTCACGGTTCGTGAGTTTGAGCCCTGCTTTTAGCTCTGTTCTGACAGCATGGAGGCTGCTTGGGATTCTCTCTCTCTGCCCCTCCCTTGCTAGCTCTACCTCTCAAAATAAGTAAACTTAAAAAAATTTTTTTTAATCTTCAATTACTCCACAAATAACATAAAAACCTTTCTACAATATACTTCAGACTATAGTCCACCCATTCTTTGTGTTCTTTGTCATGTATTTTATTTTCATACATGCTACAAAACTGATACTTCTTTAAAGTAATTTAGTCAATAGTCTTAAAAAATATTAATGGTATATAATGATATAAGTGATTGTTAAATGTCCTGGTATTCTTCATGTCTTCTTACAGGGCCAGATTTCTATCTGATACCATTTGTGTTCAGGAATTATAAGCTCTGCTCAATAATATAGTATTGGATTATCGCTCAATGTATAAAGTAATAACCTATTTCCATATATATACAAATATACTATTGAATAAAAAAATTGGGCAAAGTGAACAAATCTCCCACACAGAATTTCAAATAACTTACATAGATATTCTCACCTCAAGGAGATAGAGGTTACCTCCCCACTGTAAGTGTAGGATATGGATAGTCACTTACTTCTCAAGAGCATAGTATGTAAAGTTGGAAAAGAGTAACTTCTCACTAGCAAAATGATACACACTCCCAAAGCCAAGTGATCAAAATTAATGTAATCAGTGATATATTATGTTAATACTATGGTCCCTTGATATGATGTGATAACAGTAACACTTTATTATCCTCCTTTAAAAAGCCCATGATTTCAGTCTAATCATGACAAAAACATAGGAACAAATTCAAATTAAAGGATGATCTACAATATCCCAAGTAGTATTCCTTATAACTCTCAAGATCATCTAAAACTCAAAAGGCTGAATATGTATCATGGTCTAGAACAGTCTAAGAAGATATGAAAACTTAAGATAATGTGATTTCCTGGATGACACCTGGAACAGAGAAAGGACTTTTCAGTAAAAACTAAGGAAATCTAAGTAAATAAATATTTCAGTTAATAATAATGTGCCAATATTGGCTTAGGTATGACAAATACAATATGTTAACAATAGGGGAAACTGGATGTGGGGTATATGGGAACTCTCCCATATTCTTACAATGTATCTGTATGGGTGAAACTTTGCCAAAATAAAGAGCTTATTTTAAAAACAACAAATGGAGGATCTTAATAGACATATAGAAACTGTAAACAAAAATGATAATTCTCAAGGTGAAAAGTGTAACTTAAATTAAAATATATTAGAGAAGATCAATAGAAGATTTAAGACTGTAGAAGAATGGATCTGGGAACACCAAGATAGAGCAATCGAGATTATTTAATATGAAGAAAGTAGAGAATAAAGATCAAGGAATAATGGACAGAATATCACAGACCTGTGAGCCATCAAGCACACTCACATATGTGTAAAAGATATCTGACCAGGAGAAAAGGAAGGAAAATAGTTAGAAAAAATATTTCATGAAAAACACTAATCTACAGATCCAAGGCCAGGGAACTCCAGGTAGCATAAATACCAAGAGATTAATGTCTAGATACATCATAGTCGAACTGCTGAAACACGAAGAAAAAATATTAAATGACAAGAGAAAAACAGTGTTTAACATATAGGTAAAGAACAGTAAGTAACAGTTAATACCTGTCTTCTCATTAGATTGGAAGACTGTGCAATATATTTTACATGATGAAAGGAAAAACCTGTCAACCATGAATTCTATATTCAACAAAACCAGCCTTCAAAAATGAAGGCAAAAAAGAAAAAAAAAGACATTTCCAAATATACAAAGACTGAGATAATATGTTGTTAGCAGACCTGCTTTCTAAGAAACACTAGAGAAACTCCTTCAGGTTGAAAGAAAATGATACCAGAGGGTAACGTGAATCCACAAGGGAAAAATGGAGAGCACTGGGAATGCTAAGTATGTGTTAAAATGTAAAAGAATGCAAATACATTTTTCTTTTTTTATAATTTAAGATTGTAAAACTGTACAAAGCAATAATTATGTCCCACAGTGTTGACTTTATATTATATATAGATGTAATACGAATGATAATGATAATAACACAAAGTGGGAGGGAGAACTGTGTTATATCAGGGCAAGATTGTTAATGGTTACTGCAATCAAGTCATAACTAACCAGACATAGATTGTGATGAATTAAGAAGCACATTTTAATCCCTAGAGCAACCACTAAGAAGTAACTTTAAAACCATATGGTTAAAAGTCAACAGAGGAATGTAAATGATACTCTAATAAGTATTTGTTTAACACAAAAGAGGGTAGTAAAGGAGAAAGAGAGAAACAAGAACATACGACAATACAAAAAACATCTAGAAGAATGGCCATGTACATCCAACTTGATTTACACTAAATGTGAATAGACTAAATAGTGCAATCAAAAGATTATCAAAATGGAGAAAAGTAAGATCCAACTGTATTCTGTCTACACCTTAGATTCAAAGATACAGATAATGTGAAAGTAAAAGGATAAGACAATATACATTATGCAAATAGTAACCATAAGACAGTTGGAGTAGCTATATTAATATCAACCAAAACACTCTTTAAGACCAGAAATATTACTAGGAAAAAAGATATTTCATGATAAGAATGTCAATACATAAGAAAGATAAAACAATTATAAATATATATGCATCTAAAATTAGAGCCCCAAAATACATGAAGAAAAAAAGACAGAATTCTAAAAAATTTTAGGTTTTTTTTTTTTTTCAAATTTTTGAGAGAGAGAGAACCAGAGCATGAGTGGGAGAGGGGCAGAGAGAGAGGGAAACACAGAATCCAAAGCAGGCTCCAGGCTTGAGCTGTCAGCACAGAGCCCAATACAGAGCTTGAATTGATGAACCGCAGGATCATGACCTAAGCCAGAGTCGGACACTTAACCGACTGAGCGACCCAGGAGCCCCCAAAAAACTGAATTTAAAGAAGAAATGTACATAGTTTGAAATTTCAATAACTTTTCTCAATAAGTGATAGAAAAACTAGACAAAAAATTACTAAGAATATAGAAGAGCTGAACAAGACTATTAGCCAACTTGATTAATTGACATTTAAAGAACAGTCTACCCAACAAAATAATGTATTTTCTTTTCAAGCATACACAGAACATGCTAAATACAACATTAAGCCATAGGCTAGGCACTACAACCAGTCTCATAAATTGAGAAGCGTTGAAATCATACAAAGTATATACTACAATTACAGTAGAATTTAATTAGCTCTTAACAACAAAGAAAATTTGGGAAACGCCCAAATATTTGGAAGCTAACACATTTCTCAATAGCTTATGGATTAAGAAGAAATCACAAACTTGGACCAAATGAAATTGAAAAGAAGACATCTATCAGAATGTATGAAATGCAATAAAAGCAGTGTCTAGAGATAAATTTATAGTTTTAAACTCCAGCCTAGAGAAACTAGTAAAGGAAGAACAAATTAAACGCATAGCAAGCAGAAGGAAGGAAATACAGTAAAAACTTGGATTGTGATAACTTGTTCTGCAAGGATTCTGCAAGATGAGCACACAGTTCTAATAAATTCTAACTTGATAAACGAGAGTGACATCACAAATAGTATGTGATGCTGAATGTGACATGACCAGACCACAACTGAGCCAATGGTTCTTGAAATTTGCTTTGACATATGAGTGCTTTGGATTATAAGCATGTTTCTGGAATGAATTGTGCTCACAAACCAAGGTTTTACTGTAGTAAAAATCAGAACAGAAATCAATCAAATAGAAAATAGAAAGCAGTAGAGAAAAACTGGGGCACCTGGGTGGCTCAGTTAGTTGAGTGTCTGACTTCAGCTCAGGTCATGATCTCATGGTCCATGAGTTCGAGCCCCACTTCGGGCTCTGTGCTGACAGCTCAGAGCCTGGAACCTGCTTCGGATTCTGTGTCTCTCTCTGCACTTCCCCTACTCATACTCTCTCTCTCAAAAATAAATAAACATCAAAAAAAAGTTTCTTTTTAAAAATTTAAAAAAAAAAAGCAGTAGAAAAAAAATCAATTAAACCATACACTGGCTTTTTAAAAACAAAAATCAACCAAAGTGACAAATCATTAGCTAGATTCACCAAGAAATTATGAGAAAAGATATAAATTGTCAAAATCAGTAATATAAGAGGAAACTATAATGCTAAACTAAAAGAAATCAAAATGATTATAAAGAAATATGAAAAACAATCTCAAATTTGATGATGTATATTAAAGGAACAATTTCATAAAAAGACCTAAATAATCAAAAGTAACTCAAGAAGAAACAGAAAATTTGAATAGACCCATATCAAGTAAAGAAATTGAATTAGTAATGAAAGATCTTCCCACAGTGAAAATTTGAGGCCTAAATGTCTTCACCAGCAAGTTTTATTAAGTAAAAAAACACAAATTAAGAAATAATACAAATCCTACTCAGACTTTT
The DNA here is from genome assembly GCF_014898765.1 of Herpailurus yagouaroundi. Taxonomy (NCBI): domain Eukaryota; kingdom Metazoa; phylum Chordata; class Mammalia; order Carnivora; family Felidae; genus Herpailurus; species Herpailurus yagouaroundi. The sequence goes on from NW_024412377.1 coordinate 105,399,572, forward strand.
TTTCAGAAAGACAGAATACCACACAGCAAGATCCTTGAGTAAAAATTCTTCACAAAATATTAACATACCAAGTCCCAAAATACATAAAAAAAGTTTTACACCATGACCTAATTAGATTTATTTCAACAATACAAATCTGGTTTAATACCTTAAAATCATATAATTCAATACATCATATTCATAAAGGAAGAAACCACATTATCCACTTAAGTGAGGCAGAAAAGGCATTTGACCCAACCAAAAACCCATTCATGATAAAATCTCCCCACAAATTAAAAATAAAAAGAAACCTCAGCTTGATAAAAGACATCTTAAGAAACAAAACAAAAAAACTTCCTGACAACTGTTATCACGCTTAATAGTAAAATAGTAAAAAATAGTCATGTAGGAATGCTTTCCTCCTAAGATGAGGAGCAATGCAAGGACGTCTACTCTTAGCATTTCTAATCCACCCTGTCCTTGAGATTCTAGACAGTTGACAACATCTTAAATGTAAATGAAGAGTCATTTAATGTTAATGTATTGGAGACTCAATATTACGGTGGCCATTCTTCCCAAATTAATCTGTAACTTCAAAGAAATCTTTATCAAAATTTCAGCAGGCTTTCTTTAAATTTTTTTTTAAGTTTATTCATTTTTGAGAGAGGGAGACAGGGTGTGAGCAGGGGAGGGGCAGAGAGAGAAGGGAGACACAGAATCTGAAGCAGGCTCCAGGCTCTGAGCTGTCAGCCCAGAGCCCTAGGCGGGGCATGAACTCACAAACCATGAGATCATGACCCGAGCTGAAGTCAGATGCTTAACCGACTGAGCCACCCAGGTGCCCCAAAATTTCAGCAGGCTTTTATATTTTCTTTTGTAGAAATTAACATGAAGCTCCTAAAATTTATAGGGAAATGTAAAGGGCTTAGCGTAGCCAACCAAATTTGGAAAAAAACAAAACAAAACAAAAACAATAACAGAGCAAATGTAGAGGACTTTTAATTCCTGATTTCAAAACTTCGTAAGGTTAGTTGCACCAGTCATGACAGTACAGTATTGGGGTAAGGACAGACATACAGATCAAAAGAATACAATAGAAATTTTAGAAATGAAGCCTTGTATTTATGGTCAATTGATTTTCACTAAAAGGGTCCAAAGTGATTCGATGACTAAAGGACAGTTTTTTTTCAGTAATGGTTACAGGAGCATTGAATATCCATATGCAAAAAAAAAAAAAAAAAAAAAAAAAAAAAAAAAAGAGAGAGAGACAGAGAGAGACAGTGGACTTACATTTTTATCTCACATCCCACACAAAAAATGACTTTAAATGGATCACAGACTTAAGTAAAAAGAAAGACTATACAACTTTAGAAGAAAACAGGATAAAATCTGTTATGATATTATATCATAGGACACCAAAAAGCTTTAAGAAGAAAAACTGATTAACTGGACTTCTTCAAAATTAAAAAAAAAAAAAAAACAAAACAACTTGCCTTAAAAAAAAAAAAATCACTGAAAAAATGAAAAACACCAACAAGGCACACACTTCAAAGACATATACGTGATAAATGACTTGTCTCCGGAATTTAAAAACACTCTCACTATTCCATAAGTAGGCAGCCTGATTGTAAAGGAGCCAAAAGATTTAAAGATACTTCACCAATGGCATATGGATGGGTAAATGGAACATAAAAACATGGTTAACATCATTAGTGGGTAGAGAAATGCAAATTAAAACTTCAGCTAGAGGCCAATGTATACACACTGGACTAGATATAATTAAAAAAAAAATGACAATACCAATTGTTGGGGAGGATCTGAAGAAGTAGGAACCCTGCCTTATATGTTCCACGTGGGAATACAAATTATTGGAGCTGCTTTTAAAAAGTTTGACAGTTTCTTAGAATTTAAGGTATATTTATAATATAACCCAGCCATTCCATTCCCTAAGCATCTAGCCACGAGAAATAAACACATAATATCCATCTAAAACCCTGCACATAAATGTTTACCCAAGCTTTATTATAGTCGCCCCAAACTGGAGGCTAACCAAACCCAGAAACAAAATACAGAAACAAAGTAATGCTCTTTACTGACAGAAAGAAATGAACCATTGATACATGCTAAACATTGATAAATCCCAAGATAATTATGCAAGGTAAAAGACGCAGACTCTAAAGGCTCATACTGCAGTATTCCATTTAAATTAAACTTCTAGAAAATGCAAATGTTATAGAGAGAGTCAGTGGTTACCTGAGGCAGGGGATGCAAGCTGGGAGTGCCCGAAAATGGGCATGAGTGAACTTTCTGGGTTAGCAGAAGTGTTCTTTTTTTTCTATTATTAAAAAAAAAAAATTAATGATCATTTATTTTGAGAGAGAGAGAGAGAGGGAGAGAGAGCGAGAGCGAGCGCACAAGCAGGGGAGGGGCACAGAGAGGGAAACAGAGGATCTGAAGCAAGCTCTGTGCTGACAGCAGGCAGCCTGATTTGGGGCTCAAATTTGTGAACTGCCAGATAATGACCTGGGCAGAAGTTGGACACTTTACCAACTGAGCCACCCAGGCACTTCACCAGAAATGTTCAAACACTGGATTGGAGGGTCTGTTGCACAACTTCTTATACATTTACTAAGAATTACTGAATTACGCCTATATGATGAGTGAAATTTTTAAAAATATTTTTTAAAAATTTTTTTAATGTTTATTTTATTTATTTTTGAGAGACAGAGAGAGACAGCATGAGCAGGAAAGGGCAGATAGAGAGAGAGGGAGACCCAGAATATGAAGCAGGCTCCAGGCTCTGAGCTGTCAGCACAGAGCCCGACACGGGGCTTGAACTCATGAGCCGCGAGATCGTGACCTGAGCCTAAGTCGGATGCTCAACCGACTGAGCCACCCAGGCGCCCCTAAAATGTTTTTTTTTAATGTTTATTTTTTTTACAGAGACAGAGACAGAGTGTGTGCGGGGGAAAGGGGCAGAGAAAGAGGGAGACACAGAAATCAAAGCAGGCTTCAGGCTCTGAGCTGTCAGCACAGAGCCCGACACAGGGCTTGAACTCAAAAACCTGGAGATCATGACCTGAGCCGAAGTTGGACGCTTAACCGACTGAGCCACCCAGGTGCTCCTGAGTAAATATGATAGTAAATTATGCTTCAATATAACTGTTTTAAAAATCACTGCACCTGGGTGGCTCAGTCGGTTAAGCATCAGACTCTTGGTTTCAGCTCAGGTCACGATCCCACAGTCATGGAATTGAGTCCCATATGGGTCTCTGCACTGACAGCATGAAGCCTGCTTGGGATTTTCCCTCTCTTCCCCTTCCCTGTGTGTGGTCTCTCCCCCTCCCTCCCTGTCTCTCTCTCAATAAATAAGTAAACAAAAAAATAACACTTTAAAAAAATGACTGCACATACATCAGAGGCCCACCACTGCAATGACGGCCTCAGAGATGACGTGCAGTGCTTTGCTTTAGCCAGGTATGTTCCAGATGGAAGCTTCAAAATGTTCATGTTCTTTCCACCCAGTAGTAAACGCTCTATGGGTACACAAGAAGACAAATCTAGTTTAATGAATGCAATTAAAAACCAACTCCTACATTTCCATAATCATTCAATTTTTCTAAGAAACTACTGGATTTTATAGCACACTTGAAGAATGAACAGTCTTAAAAGAAAAATGCTTTGGGATTTTTGTTCTCATTATTTTTGATTACGTGTGTAATAAAAAAGCTGAAAAAGAGCACATTTTAAAGGTAAGACATTCTTTCACTTCACTTCTCATTTATATGTCCTTTACTTATCTCCACAACAATGCCTGTTTATATTTTCTAAGCTCAGATTTTTCAAAACTCTCTGCTTTCATTTTTACTGAACCTTATTTTTTGCTTGGGAACATTTGTACTATTCTATTAGTCAGGGTTCTCCAGAGAAACAGAAGTAATAACAGAACAGAAAGAGATTGATTATTTGAGAAATTGGGTCACAGATTGTGGGGACTGAAAAAGCCCCACAGTCTACCATCTGCAAGCTTGGAGACCCAGGAAAGTCAATGGTGCCACTCAAGGCAGAATTTGAAGACCTAAAAGGGAGCTGATGGTCTAAATCCCAGCCTGAGGGCAGAGAGAGGCTGACTTCCCTCAGCTTAAGTAGGAAGGCAGGAAGCTGTGAATCCTTCTTTCCTTTGCTTTTTTGTCCTATTGATGTCCCAATGAATTGGGTGATGCCCACCCACACTGGGGATGGCCATGCACTCCACTGTCTCCAGATTCAAATGCTAATCTCTTCCAGAAATACCCTCACAGACACAGAGAAAGAATGCCGAACCAAACATCTGGGTATTCTGCGATCTGGTCAAGTTGACACATAAAATGAACCACCATAATTATCCTCTATTATGTCTGCCTTCCTTAGAGATAACAACATTAATTCTAAGAGGGAGAGCCCCCCCCCCCCGCCCCGCCCCCAGCCCCATATCCCCTTTCAGGATCTGGTTCTACTGCTTCTTTCTGCTAGCTCTTGACCAGTGCTCTCTTTATTGGTTTGGCCATTCCCATGCTATGCTTCTGGGTTCTCATCTGTAAAATGATGGACACATAGAAGAACCTTTGAAGTTTGAAAGAGGTAAAACACTTAAAGTACATAGCACATTCTTAGCTCTCAGTAAAGACCGACTTCCTTTGCCTTTTGAACCAATATTTATTGAAACAATCAATGTTGAAGATTGGCCATTTGTAATAAAATCCCTCCATGGAAATAATATAACATGTGAAAATTATTAGGTTTTTGTTTAGGTCTCTCTAGATTAACCCATAACATCATTCTGTGGTTCTCAGTCTGGTGTCTATATGTTGCCAAGTATATAAAATAGCATACAGAATATACTGAGGGACCAGAATAACTGTGACTCATATTTTAGAAGTGACTATTTTTATGTGTATAAATAATCTAAGACGTTTTCAAATTTAGATAAATACAGCAAGGAGAATTAGAAATGCTCAAAACTTTTATGATAAGCCTTACATCTAAAAAACACAGCAGGGGAGGAGTTTTGGGGGGAAATGAGAGGATTACACAGCTTCTGCCCTTTGATGGATGCTTGGATAGAAAAAACTAATCATTTCTCATCCAGCTTCAGGATGGGATGCACACAGTGGCACTTGAGAACCAACCTTCCTAGTGTAATATTGTGGCTATGGAGTAATTTTGCACTAGACATTAGTTACAGAGAGAGGAGTCTACACCATTCTCATTTCTACCCTACTACCCTTTCAGTGGCCGTAATGCACCTTGACTTCTCTGCCTCAGTGGGTAAGGAAACCACACAGAGAGTCCCAAGCAGGAGGAAATGGGAGTTTACTGTTCTTGAATGAGGATCCTAGGCAGCAGGCAAAGGGATTGAGGCAAAGGTCTTGCAAGATTTAGAAGGGGATTCAAGTCTTCCGTAAATCAGCTTGGGAAGTAAAATCTTGGGGAAGAGGGAGGAAAGGGGACGATCAAGCTGCTTCGCAGTCCCTGACAAACGGCAGTGATGGCTAAGGTCCTTAGCTGGAGGAAGCCATCCACACATGAAGGATCTATAGCTTCAAGGACAGCCTGTTGACCCTCTGACATTACAGGACATGGAACAAGAGGGGTAAAATAGAGGGAAAACGATGGTGAGGAGGAAATAACAGCCGCAACGCCTGATAGTGCAACGCACTGTTCTACTGGCAGCGGAAGCAGAGTCTCACAGAACGGAAATGGGCCCCAGGTCGGAGTGGCCATTCTGACTGATCATCTGTAATACATCAGGCATTCCAAAGCTGGGGACTTCCTGTCTACACACTAGGAGATTACCTGTGAGAAGACAGTAGTACGCGTGACATGTGCAAACAAACAGCAGAGAGCGAAGGTCATGAACTGGAGATCAGGAAAGCACATCTGTCTCTCAGATGTATTGTGTTTGGCCTGGCCAGCACTTTACACACAAGAGGGGATATGATATACCTCTTGAGATTTCTGGATTTCGTGGAAGAAAACATCACAGGATCAGGTAAAACCTACCCCCGTTTCATCAAGGTGACAATCAACTAGAATGTGCTCTTCAGCGGTCTGTAGTCTGCTCCATTCCCTACACCTCACACCCAGCTCTCGGCTCTCCTCACTCACGTATTGCAGGCCCATGGGGTTTTAAGCCCAGGCAAAGACAAAGCATACCAAGGAGGCTCCAGAACATTCGTTTGTCTATGAGAATATGGTTAGGGAGTCTTCTCACTTGGCTTGTTTCTAGTCACCTATCCTAACACAGCCATTGTTAAATTAGATGTTATAACAGTATCTGACAGAGCAGATAATAATATTTATTATTATTCCCAGGAAATACAAATAAATACTGAAAAACCTTTTTTTTCCCCATTCAGATTTTTTACTGATTCAGTCTGGCTAATTCTCACCACCCAATAATACTATTCCCGTGACCGCCCCCCCCCCCTCCACCGCCAATCCCCCAGAATCTATTTTCCTAAAACTCAATCAAATCTGCACTTATCAGCGAGTCAATATGAGCCTGGGTGTACATACTAAGTTCTACCAAGTATAATGTTAGCCTGATGTTACTTATTAACCTCTTTATTCATGATCTGGTAATGGAAGAGGGAGCCTGGTAAGCAAACTGGATGTCTGTGGCTCTCCTCTGGAGACTAAGATTTAAATACAAATTACCATTTTTTTTTAAATAAAGCAGGACACCTCTAAAATGGCTTTCACAAGGAGTCAATTCTTCGTACTGTATTAAAGGAAGAAATTAAAATCTCTACATAAATATGAAATGCTGTCAGAATTGCTTGGTGCGAGCACAGCCCTGGAAGATGTGATAGTCCCAGAAGAACTTATCTTGGAGCCGGAAGCAGGCTCCACCAGGTTACCCAATCCTTTTCTTCAGGTGAAGGAGGTGGTGAACTGAAAACAGGGGATGTCACCTGAGCAAGGGCAGGGACCCATGGTGGCTCAACCAGCCTGGACCACGTCTGCTCTCTGCAACCCAGCTCTCTCCCCCCTTGCAGACACCTACCCACATTGTCAGGTGCTTCAGGTTGCAAAACGCAGAGACGGCCACCTTGGGTGCTTCTCTTACCTCAGCATTAGTCAAGCTTTTATTTGAGCCCACTCTTCAAGGTCGCTGCCTTCCCCAGAGACATAATGGTGGCCAAGTGCAGAGAAAAGCAGTGGAAGCTATTAAAGTATAGAGGAATGGTCCCCAGGAAGAGAGGTAGGAGAATTTGGAGCGTATTGCTAAGAAGAAGGGTAAAACTTGACTGGTCTCTACAAAAGAGGATAAAGAGGTCGATAAGTAGGCAATTAAGGTAAGGGTTAATAAGTCAAAGAACCGGGCCTTTAGAACAGCAGAGAAACTTAAAGAGAGTGTATTTAGATCCCTCCTTTGATCTACAATAAAACTGAGGCTCAGAAACAGTCAGTCACCAAGTCGTCTACGGGTCATGACAGAAATGGGTCAAGACCAGAGGACTCCTTACCTCTCATCTTCTACGCTTACCCTGTAGGAGCCACTGCAAGTCATTTGCCAAAAAAGAAAAATAACAAATACAGTCCCAAGAAGACTAAGAAAATGGTCCCAATTTCCCCGTGAATAAGTGATGAATCACTAGAAGACAAACTTCTACATTCCCCTGTCAGGCTGGATCACTAAATCATTCTTTTGCTTTGAAGCTCTGCTAAAACCTGGACCTTTCCCGCCATTTTTAAGCCAGAAACTACTGATCTATCTTGCACAAAGTTTCTCTGGCTCATAGCACTTTAAACAAATATGCCCAAGGCCTCTCCCTTTAACAGACTTTGCTCAAACCCTGCAAAACAAAACGAAAAGCATTTTCTACCATGAGAAGATCAGGTTTATTCTGATGGTATCATATTTTTATCTCTTTTTCTGTTTTGGCTAGTGAGAATTCCAGCTTTCATATGCTTGGTTATACCACGTAGGCACCAGGATGGGGCAAAGTTGTCTTCTTTCTTTTTTCATTTTGCTCCCCATCTACCCCACCACAGTCTTTCTCAGTAGTGAACAGGATCTGAATGTTGTCAGCATGCTATTAAGCTTCAAACTAGAACCGAATGACTCTTTCTTTGATTTTGTTCCAGGAAACATGGCCAATATGAAGCTGGGGCCCCAGGTTTGCAATTCTGAGGTCAGATTTAATATCTCAATAGAGAGTGGAGAACTTGTCATTTTAGCTGGTCTGAACCCCCATAGGGTACGGGGGGGGGGGGCACATGCACTTTTCCCATCTCAGGCTTGCAGTAAGACTGCTTATCAAGCAAAAGCCTTTTAGGTAGCGGGTACAATGAGTTCTTCCCCAAATTTATCTCCAGTTTGTTCAAAAAGCTCAGCAACCTATGGGCCTTCTGTTGCCTTTTTAAAGATTTTATTATTATTTTCAGTCCCTTTGTTGAGCTTGCATGTGATTTTACAAAGACTACCAGTAATTTACATCAATAAAATCCTGGTATTTTCAAGATCAAAATGAACCCATCACAGAACCGATCACTGGTGGCTGATGGTGATTTCTGTCAACTCTTGGCAAATCCTTAAAATTCTTAAGGGGTTAGTAAGCAAAACAGCCTGTTAGTTATGTAAAATGAGTTAAAAATAATGGGTCTGAAGAAAGTGATTCAGTTGCTATCAACTACTCTCTCCCAGCCCCATTCCATTTGACCACTGACTTTTTTTATTTCTTTATTTCTTTATTTCTTGGGGTAAGAGTAATGGTACCACTGTTTTACTAATTAGTTATGTCAACTGGAACATTTTTATTTTCTTAATTCTAATAAAACAATAACATTTTTGAGTTAGAAGAAATCTCTGCCTGCTGAAAGGTGATAAACCAAATTCTGCTTTCTTATTTTTAAAGGCAAGGAATGTACTTGGGTTTCAAAGTTATTTTTTTTCAGAAATGCAATAATATTACAGAGAATTTTATCGATTTTCTGTCCACTCTGAAAATTAAATACATTTGAAAAGAATACATATTTCAGTAGGAAAATATAACAGTAATTTCTTATTTTCCTTCATATAACATATATGAGCTTCATATTTTCACATTGCTTATAATGGAAGGCATTTTGTTGATATATGGATTTAATGTAAAATTTCCTTTTTTTTCCCCCTGAGAAGTTGTTTCATCAGTGATGTTCTACATTTGATGGCATCTTGGTAAATAAAGACATGTGGTGATTATAATACCTTATATCATATGGCAACATAAAGCATTTTTAGTTCTGCTCATTTGGGGATAGGGTATGTGTCCTGTTTATGTGTGTACCTAAATTCTACTGAAAACTAGATGTTGGACATGTTGTCTTTCAGCTCCCACTCAAACAATTGGAATTCCCTAGATGGTAAGAGGAATCATGCCAAGGAAAACCCAGGACAGATTTCAGAGAAGGATAAACACAGAAGCAGAAAGTCAACCACTTAAGAAATGCTTCTGTACTGGAGACCAACTTTCCTCTCCAGCCCCTTCGGCGAGTCACTTAACTTTTCTGAAGCTGAGCTCTCTTCTGTAAAACCAAGACAATAAAGCAAGTCTCTGAAGACCACAAGACCACAAATCACCTCTGGTGATTTCTTTAAGCTCAAGCTCAATGGCAAAGAGGAGTTACTTAAAACATTTGATTGTTAATATCGCTCCTTTTTAAACCATATTTTAAAGTCTGGCCCAATATTGATGGTTGACGTTTCTTCTCAGTTGTCTATTAACATTGTTTCTATTGTCAAACTTCCCAGTGTGCTCAGTTTTGATCTCGAATGCCAGATACTATGAAAAAGGGACTATTTGAAAGGAGGAAGGATAATGGTTCTTTTTAGGACTCTGCCAGCATTCATAAGAACAACAGTGGGTAAATTATTCCAAAAACAATTTGAAATAATTTAAAGAGATGACATATTGATATTGAAAACCCAATACTTCCTTCAAAAATCACATGATAGGAGTGTTTTATTGACCTGAATTAGACTACTCAATATGTGGTACTATGCCCTTGGAGGCAATAGGAAAGGAGAATCTTTTGTGTAGTATCAGTTGTTCTCAATTCTGTGCTCCCATATTTAGCTAAGTCATGATTTCTGCTTTAATTAATCTCTGCCAAGCAGAGATTATTGCCACTCATATTATGGCAATAACACCTGTCATGACTTAACACCTGTCAACACTGCCGTTCATCTGAAAAAAAATGGGGAGTGCTGGATGCCTATATGGCTGACATACTTCTCTAATTATCACATTTCCTATTCTATGGTAGGATTCAAATCTCTATCTTCCGCTTTAATAATCATAATGTCCATTCAAATGAAAAAGGACAAGGGCTCACATGGTATATATAGGCTCCAAGTTAAATATTTAGCATTCAGATCAAGATTTACAGAAAGCCTTAATTACCCTCTAGTATCCAGGGCATTCCTAAGTTATGCTTCTGATAAATGCTCGATGCAGGTTTTTGATAGCCCACTGGTCAATAAAAAGTTTTCTAAACTTCACCCAATATAGGGACTCCTAAGCAATGGCATATATAAAACCTGCCTAGTTAGCATCAACAGAAAATTCCTAAGGCTGGCAAATACCTTATCATTAAACCCACTTTATCCCATGTGTAGCAATTTCCAGAAAAGGCAGTGAAGTTTCCTTTGCATTTTGATCAAATTGTGCTTTGACAGGAACAGGAGAGAATGTGTTAATTCTGTCGTCGAGAAGCTGGCTCAAACGCGGGAATTCACACCAGGGACTTATCAAAATAAAAACTGTGATGCAGACTATTACCTTCCTACCACTCCATGTCCCCAGTAAATCTTTTTGTGAGTCTATTAATGCACTAAACTGAAAAAAAAAAAATATTTTCCTTCCTAGGCTCAGTCATGCTAACAGGGAATTCATTGTGCTGGGAATGCCTTCTTTCTTTTCCAAGAATCCCAGCAGCTGAACATAGAGCAACAATGATCTAGAAAATTATTATGCGCTGCATAAATGCTCTGCTCATAAGAACTAGCTGAAAATGCCTTTCGTTCTAAAGATTTAGGTACTTCAAAACCATTCTAAAGAAGGACCAAGGACTGGGGCGCCTGGGTGGCTCAGTTGGTTGAGCGCCTGACTTCGGCTCAGGTCACTCTCTCACAGCCCATGAGTTCGAGCCCCACTTCGAGCCCCGCTTCGGGCTCTGTGCTGTCAGCTCAGAGCCTGGAGCCTGCTTCGGATTCTGTGTCTCCCTCTCTCTCTGCCCTTCCCCTGCTTGTGCTCTGTGTCTCTCTCTGTGTCAAAAATAAACAAACATTAAAAAAATTAAAAAAAAAAAAAAAAAAAAGGAGGACCAGGGACTCTCCTATCACATCCTTTCCCCTCTACATCTACAGGATTCCTGGTTATCTCTGAGGACAGAAAGCATGGAAGAACACAGATTTCAGCAAAGTACTTGAGACCCTGCCTTTAAAAGCATCTGATTTTCATTCTTCCTTTGGCATTTTTATAGATATGCTTCTACAGACTTGATTTTCTTTTCTTTTCTTTTCTTTTTTTTTTTTAAGCTGTGAAAACAAAAATTCTCTGGCTGGAACGAACAGTCGGGAATGTGGAAATTCATACACTGTGTGCATGTGTGGTTAGTGGTGTGTGTGCCATTTGTACACATCACTGACTGGGGAAGTTAAATCATTTTTGGATACAGTTTGTGGCCGAGTATCCAAGGTGCCCAAATTCAGGTCTTTGAAGTAACATTCTGTACAACCTGTTATTGAAGCATTTCTTGCCAACTTAAAGTAGAGGAAGTACCCATTGAAAGAGGAATATTTTCCTTTTCTTGCCATTCAAGCCACATAGGGACATTCTTTCAACTCATGTGAAAAAAAAAAAAAGACCTTCTAAATGTTTCTTTATTTCCTTTCCAGCTGGTGAGGACATAATGACTTATGATATGAATATTTACCCTTCTTAAGTCCTCCTTTTGCCTCTCATCTCTTCTAAAGTATGATTTAATAAGCACATGTATAAATAAGAGAAGGTGAACGTGGGCAGATACAGTTAAGAGAAAAGCCCACTGCAGGAGATAAGGGGCTGGGTTAGAGATAAAAAGCTTAAAAGGTTAAGTCCACCCTCTCGTCGGGAGGACTGAGGATTCCAATCCCAAATGCAAGCAGCAGCCCTCCTAACTCTAGCATTCTACTCCCTCTCTTTTCACTTTATGGATAAAAAGAAGGTAATGGTAACTGTGGCATCCGCTCTTTCCACAGGGCTGTCTTGAAGGTTTTGCTCATTAAGCAGAGGGACGAGGACTTTGGGAGCATAAGCAACAAAGTAATAGCCTTGGCTGACGGCAGACTCTTGCTTTGTCTCCCAGGTTCTTGGATTTGTGGGCAGTTTTTTTTTCTTTTTAACAGTTCGTTCTACTGGATTTATAATACGCCAAGAAACCAAAATGCACGCAGGAGTATTCTAAAAGGCCTATCAATTCCAGCTGTGGACATCAAGGACATTGGATTTTGACCATGGAGTCCAAGGGTGCTGACCCTGTGCTCCAAGGAAAAGAACACAGAGGAGGTAGTTAGATCAGGCAGCGAGCTAGGCGGGTGTTGAAAGAAACAAAGAGACCAACATTGTTATTTGCTTCCGCATCAGGTCAAAAAGGTGCTGGCCGAGAAACCTTACCCAGTCACCACCTGGGTAACTGGCTGTTTCTTAAGCAAAAAGGAAATGCTTTCTCTAAGTATCACATGTGACTGTGCTGTCAAATGACTCCCATAGGGCAGCTCCCAAACTCACCTCCTTCCTCTCACATTCCATTAGCATAATAATAATGTTTGTTTTGTTTTCAACTCACCAACCCTGTAACTCCACCCCAATAAGCCATCCCTTGGGATTCAGAGAGAGAGGTGTTATCAGCTGTGAGACAGGAGCACAGCCTGGGGTCCACCTGGACACAGTTTCTTGTGCCACCTCTATCAGTGTAAGGAGAGCTCACAGCATCTGGATGCAATTTCCGATAGAGGCACCTGCTAATGAGGTGTGGGTCCATGCTTGCAAAACCCCTTTCCACACTCCTGACAATGGCCAACAGATCCCCATATCCTGAATCAGAAAGTGGAAGCCTCTGGCAGTTTGCAATGGCTCCCAATAGGAGTGGTGTTTCCAGCTTCCAAGAGCTACTCCTTTCTCCCAGCTGTACACATTTACAAATCACCACTAAAAGGATAAAGTCATCTTTCTAGAGACACCACACCCCACTGGCAGCTTTAGGTTTCCTTGTCTTTCTATTCAGGTACCTAAGATGCCTTTTGCTTACGGATTCCTGCGGATAGTAAGAGAGGCAAGGCAAACAGATGGGTGCTCTGTGGTGCACAGCCAGTAGGCAGGTCTCACAGGTGGGACGGTGGCCAGCTGTCTTGTGAGAAAACCTACATGGCCAAAGAGGTGAGCAGGGAAAATACAGACAGCACTTCAGACTCCCACTAGCTATTTGTTCATTAACTGAATCTCATCAAGGGTGGTGTAAGTGGAGGACGAAAAATTATCTGTGCCAGGACACCTGTGTGGCTCATTTGGTTAAGCACCTGGCTCTTTTTTGTTATTTTTTTTTTTATTATGAGAGAGAGAGAGAGAGGTTCGCATGGTGAGCACGGGAGAAATGGGGTGGTGGGGGAGGAGGGAGAGAGAGGGAGAGAGAGAGGGAGGGAAGAAGGGAGAGGGAGAGAAGGCTCTATTCTGTCAGTGTGGAGCCCAACATGGGGTTCCATCCCACAGAAAGTGAGATCATGACCTGAGCCAAAACCAAGAGTTGGACTCTCTATCAACTGAGCCACTTAGGGGTCCCAATGTCCCGCCTGTTCTCAGATCCCAAGTGGGAGCCTCTGTGATGCCAGGAGAATGAATTCCGAGCGGGATGGATTTCAAGGAAGGGTGGGAAGGAGACTATCGGCGACTTATGATGTTAAGGGCCGTGCTGGACACTCTGCACTCATTTCATTTAATTCTAACAATTCTGTGAAGTTGGCACAGTCATTCCCATTTTACGGATAAGGAATGGGAATCTAAGAGGCTAAGGAGCTCGACCAACACTAGGCTGATGGCAGATTAGTAGAATCAATAGGGTGGGAGCCTTGGACTCAAGTTCCCAAGAATATACTTAGTTCACTAAACCGGCTCTTCTCACACTTCTGCTTGGATATCCTTCTAGAGGCAGAAGAAAGAACTTGAACCCTAGTGGTGTTGGTGGCCATGGCAGCTGGGATGGGGGTGGAACTGGCAGCTTCTAGTCTTGCAGCATATAGTTGTTCAATTCAAGTGCTCATTTGTAGAGGTCTCGTATTTTACCTTAAAACAAAGAACGGTGTTGCAACTAATCCCATGTTATATTTGTTTTGTACAAAAATAGAATTTCTCTTTCAACCTTTTAAGTATAACTGTCCAGAAAAGAAGGCATGTTTTGGGGCACCTGGGTGGCTCAGTAAGTAGAGCAACCGACTCTCGGTTTTGACTCAGGTCATGATCTCACATTTTGTGAGTTTGAACCTGGTGTCGGGCTCTGCGTTGATAGTGTGGAGACTGCTTTGGAATCTCTCTCTCCCTCGCCCTCTGCCCCTCCCCTGCTCACTCTGTCTCTCAAAATAAATGAACTTAAAAAAAAGAAAGAAAAGGAGGCATGTTTAGACTACAGCCATGACAGTCTTCTAGCTACTAATGGCTGATAAGAATGTATATGCTTTGGTGGGAAGCGTGCCCAGTTTAAGAAACACCAGGCTCTCTGGTGCTGCACCCTTACTGGAGGCTACAGTACAGAGATGACCCAGTCCTGGGTGCACATCAAGGACATATGTGCATTCTATAAAAGGTTGGACCAGAGGAGGCTAATTGCTAATTTTCTATGTGACTAACATAATGCAATGACAAAGGGTAAGGCTGTGAGGTCAGACAGTCCTGGTACTCACATCTGCACTCTAGCAAGTGCCAGCTGTGAGATTTGAGGCATGTTACTTAACATCTCCAAGCCTCAGTTTCCTAGTCTGTAAGAAGTTGTGCAGGGGCACCTGGGTGGCTCAGTCAGTTAGGCATCTGACTTTGGCCCAGGTCATGATCTCACATTTCTTGAGTTTGAGCCCCACGTCAGGCGCTGTGCTGACAGCTCAGAGCCTGGAGCCTGCTTTGGATTCTGTCTCCCTCTCCTTCTTTCTCTCTGCCCCTCCCCTGTTCACACCCTTGTCTCTCTCTCTCAAAAATAAATAAACATTAAAAAAATTTATAAAAAAAGAAGTTGTGCATGTGTTAGGATATGGAGAGGTACAGGAAGATCAGGTTCTACAGCTTGTTAGCACTTTTAAGTGGAAGATCACCCAAACCTCAGTCTTCAGCCTACTGTCTTACTGATTTACGACCTGCTATCACCAAGGTACATGTAAGTCGGGTGGGAAGAAACTGGAATCAGTTTGTAACAAATTAAATATTTAAATAATGAATGGCTAATGTGTTTAGGAGAGACAAAATAAACCCATAAATGATTTTTAAAAATTAGAGCTCCCCTCTAAGGGGCCTTATAAGGAGTAGACAACATACAGAGAGCATGTTGCTCCGGGAGTGGCACACATCAAATATTCATAAATGAGGGGGCACCCGGGTGGCTCAGTCAGTTAAGCATCTGACTCTTGGTTTCGGCTCATGTCATGATCTCACAGGGCTTGAGTTCAAGCCCCGCATTGGGCTCTGTGTTCACAGCACAGAGCTTACTTGGGATTCTCTCTCTCTCCCTTGCTCTCTGCCCCTCCCCCAACTCATGCTGTCTCTGTCTCTCTCAAAATAAATAAACTTTAAAAATATATTCATAAATGATGGTTATTGTTATCATTACCCAGGAGGCTTTGGGACCTGTGCAAATGAGCCCTCCAGCAATCCCCTTAGGCCTTCCTTCCCTGTGGCCCCTCCCCTCCTGCGATGGCCCGAGGAAGAGAGGGTAATTGGAGGTCAGCCAGGGAAAAGATGATGGACTGATGTGAGCCACTTCCTCTGCAGCAAATAGAAATGTTTGGGCTCCCTGTTTCCTGCCTGTGGTTTTGCACACCCTTGGAGGAATACTCATCCCCACTAATGCATTTCTTCCTCTCTCACTGCTCTCTAGGTACCAGGTAATGGGCATGTGGTTTTGGCTACAGCAAGAGGTGTTCACCAGGGGTATTCTCCTTAGTATGAGGTAGCAACACGTAGAACAGTTGACTTCCTCATGTTTACTGTGAATTATGAGAGCAAACGATAAAGTATGCTAAGGGAATCTGGATTTTATACAGAGAAAGAGAGAAGCCAATAAGAAAGTACTTGCTTTGGGGCGCCTGGGTGGCTCAGTCGGTTAAGTGTCCGACTTCGGCTCAGGTCACGATCTCGCGGTTCATGAGTTCAAGCCCTACGTGGGGCTCTGGGCTGATGGCTCAGAGCCTGGAGCCTGTTTCAGATTCTGTGTCTCCCTCTCTCTCTGACCCTCCCCCGTTCATGCTGTCTCTCCCTGTCTCAAAAATAAATAAACATTAAAAAAAAAAAATTAAAAAAAAAAAGAAAGTACTTGCTTTTAAAAAATGAGTCAAATGTTATAACCACGTTTCTAGGCTAACCAGTCATTTCAATGCATGGAAGTTTAGAATCAGGAAGGGCCTGTCTTCTAGTGTTAACAGAGCCAAAATCTACCAATTGTATCTGATGCTACTTCCAATCTGTGTCATGTCACTAGCCATGATGACGAGCAGTCCTCCTGCCCTGGGCTGTAACAGAACATTCCCCCAGTGTATTCGCACCTCCTTGTCTTCTTCATCGATAACATGATTCTTGTTATCAAAAACATTCATTTTGCTTTTTGCTTGAAGGAACACCAAAACAGGCAAAATGTGTGAACAGCCAAATCCCTGGTCCAAATGAATTTACAACATTTAAAGATCGCAGCCAGAGGTGGGCAATGCCGAATAAAGCACAGTTCAAATAAGCAATGTCAGAATGACTTCTTAGGCGCCGTTCACAAGATAATCAGAGCCTCAGTGGGAAAACAGGTGAGCCGGTGAGTTCTGTCTTCACTGACCAGTTTGATTCACATAACTGGCATTTATGTGAAAAGCAAAAGGGGCCAAAAAAAAAAAAATCCCTTTCTGATGGAAATTCATAAAGAGCATTAGAGGAGTGACAGAAATGTTAGTGAGTGGAGCTCCTTATCTTGAATAATGGAGTATTTCCTCTTGGTGGAAATCAGCTGTTCTGCCAAGACAACCTGAGGGAGTAATTGGGAGGTTTTTTACGTGTTATGTAAGCAAGTTTATTTTGGGAGCTTGGGGTACGGTGTGCTGCTGCCTTTAACCACATGTGCTCTCTTCCCATATTGACCCCTTCACTCCTGGGCTGTGTGGAACATGGCCTACATTAGCCATGGGTCATTAGGAGGTGGTGAAGCTCCAAAATTATCAAGCTGCTCTGATGATGATGATGTTGAACCCTGCTCAGAAATGAATGTATTGATTCGGAAATTTCAAGACACTACTAGTTAAGCCCATCTATGGTCTCTGGGTCCCCAATCTCAAATGTATCTGAAGGGACCTAAATTTACTCAGCTTTTGCTCTGAGGCAAAGTCTCTTTTTTACTTTATTCAGTTCAAGTAAGCATTGCCCAACATTTGTTAATGAATGCATAATGCAAATTCTGTATGCTTCCAACTTAAAAGCCTAAATTTGTAATGATGGCTTTGTGTTTGGGAAGCTCACACATCGCCTTGGATTTTCTCAGCTCTTCTTGGACATACTTCACTCTTCTTCCTGTAGCTCCGCTGCCTACGTCTTTCTAAGTATGTCCCTTCCATCTTCATAAAGCTGGTGCTTGTCTGTTCTCAGTTCTCCTCTTTTAATTGGCCTCACAGTCATTCAAGTGTAATTTTCAAAAATGTAAGAATCACGATTCTTAGGCATACATTAAAACAAACACCTCACAATCCCTCTACTTAAGTCGTCAATTAATTAACGGAGGACTTGAAAGATGTTCACCCCAGCCCAAAGAGCACTCAAAAGGTTACCTATTTCAAAGAAACAAAGAAATATTAATTAGGGTAGTACTTAGGAATTAGATACAATACTGGTTAATGTGCAACAGGTCTGTAAACCTGCATCACACCAGGGGCCTGTTCACTCCAGGCAGTGAAAAAAATCTCCAGGTTATCCTCTGTCTCTAGAGAACTGTCTGTCATAAAAAATTATAAAAAGGGAATCTTAGCATGTTACTCAAAGTCCATTCAGTGATACCTTTCCAAATATTGAGTAATTTTTTAAGGTACTATCTAGACTCTCTCACAGTACAAAAAACCTTGCAAAACAACAAAAACCAAAACAAACAAACCCAAAAACAGTCATACTGGATTTTTCATCTTTAGTCACCTCTTCTCTGACTCTCTCATCCATTTTCATAGCCCGAGTACTAGAAAACGCTGCCTACTTTCATGGACTTCACTATTTTCACCTCCCATTTCTCTTCAACCCACCTCAGTATTTTTTTCATCTTTTGTTCTGCTTACTCGTGACCATTTGTTTCTAGATCCAAGTATTTTTTTTAACCTTTATCCAACCTTTCAGCAGCTTTTGAACTTTTCACAACATACTCTTGGATACATTTTCTTCTTTGGGCTCCTGAGACCTAATACTCTCTGGACTTTTCCTCCTACTTCTTGAGACACTTCTTCTCTCTGCCTCCTTTGCAGGCTCAGTTCTCTACTAATATGCCATTCTATGCTGGAAGTTCTCTGGTTTGAGTACTAGTCACTCCTCGATTTTTCAATACTAATTTCTTCTTAGATTCCATCCAGGTTAATAAGCTCAAATTGTCCCCATTTGCAAATTAAGTACAAATTGGTAGATCCAGGCTAGATACTTCAGCTCATATATCCTCTGTCTACTTGACATCCTTTCTTCAATTCCCAGAGACATATCAAGCTCATTAGGTACGAACCTGGACTTATGAAATCCACCCCAACACTCCACATGAAAGCTCTTCTTCTTCCAGAGTAATGTATCTCAGTGAATGTCACAAGCAACCAGTCAATTACGCAAGCAACGACCCAGGAAGCAATATGGACATATCCCTTTGGTCAATTCCTGTCCCCTTCAGACCCAGGGGAGATGTCTACCTCCCTGCAGAGAAGCTCTCCCAAGTTCAATCAATGCCTTTTAGAATTTATAATAATCCATCAAAAAATTGTCCAATTACTAAATTCCAGTTAAGCCTAAGAGTGGGCCAAATAAATGAAATTTTACTGATATAACTTTGAATATACATCCCAATTCCAGAAGGATGCATATGGGAGTCGGAGTTCCAAGGAGGAAGCAAGTATGTTGGTCCAAAGAAAAGTTAGAGATGTGTCTAGAGGGTAGACACATTGTTGGCTGGGTTCAGTTTGTGCTACTTCTAGTACAGAAAAAAGAGATCAGGATCATGTTCTAAAAAGAGCTGAAGCAAACTTGGAGAGTTTCTTCATTTTTCCTTATTTTTTTTAATGACATTTACTTTTTTATTATGAGTGCAAAAATAAATATTCATTATTAACACTCTTGAAATGACTGAAAAATAAACAATGCAAACCGGTCTTAAACCCAACACCCAAATGAAACCATTGTTAACATTTTTTTTACCTGTTATTTAAAAAAATTTTTTTTAACGTTTATTTATTTTTGAGACAGAGAGACAGAGCATGAACAGGGGAGGGTCAGAGAGAGAGGGAGACACAGAATCTGAAACAGGCTCCAGGCTCTGAGCTGTCAGCACAGAGCTCGATGCGGGGCTTGAACCATTGGACTGCGAGATCATGATTTGAGCCGAGGTCGGACATTTAACCGACTGAGCCACCTAAGCACCCTGATTTTAAATACTGCTCTATACTTACATACAATGACATTTAACTACCGTGCATTTATGTATTTTATTAAAAGTAGGTCCAAACTGTATATAATGCTGGAAAAGAAATTTCAGTTTCAAAGAGAGAATATCCTAGTTTTTAGAAGAAGTTCATTGTTTAGAGATTTACCTTTTGAAGTTGAGATTTCAATGCCAATTTATACATACCAGACTATCACCTTTAAATGTTTTCCTTTCTGCTTAGCAATCATCTGCTTTCCAGTGTCACTGGGTTCCAGTCAAGAACCACACTTAACACCTACAACATTGGTTATGATGATAAAGTCCTGCCCAGAAGGAGTTTACCGTCAAAGAGCTGAATATTCACAAGGGAACTGAAGGTGGCCTTGAGACACAACAGCCACATGCTAATAATAAAACATATTGTCTTATTTTATGTATTCTTTCCCTTCAACCATTTACTTTTTTTTTATTTTGTGGTGGAAGCAGAAGATGAGATCACAGTGGAAGGAATGGTCAAGGAGACAGGCAGTATGGACACTAAGGTTCAGATGAAACTCCATCAAGAGAAGCATTTTCTACCCTGTTATGAAATTCCATTGCATGAATGGGTAGCATTGCACAACATGAGATGATCAAAATTATGATGTAGTGAAAACTTGGTTTCCAAATGAGAAAGCCTGAGCCTAAGGAAGAGCACCGTCATCTAGTATTTTATTTTCACCTGTTCTCTCTTGTATTGTCTCTCCGACTCCTAACAGAAATAACAGCTCCTCTTAAATATACTTTAAGGTCATTTAAAAATAACAGGATACATTTATCTCCCAGAATTACTTGATGAAAAACTGATTTATATATTTATTTCTTCCTAAGTGGGAAAATGTGTTAGAAAGAAGCCCTTACACTTAAGGATTACTGGTATTGTTATATATTATTATAATAAGGATTATATGGATTGCCAGTACTTCAAGATTTCTACTTCCAGTTCCCTGTTATTAATGAACCCGTGTTCATATACAAAAAGGCGGCACAGTGTATGAGTGACAGTATCAAATTGAGTATTTGTAAATCCTCTGCAAGGAACCATGTGTTAAACAGGAGCCGATTTCTTGAAAGCGGAAAAACTACCCATACCCGGTAGGCTGAGGAGGAGAAAGTGAATGCTTGAGTCATTTTCATTGTGGCTAGGGAGCCAGTCACGTGCCCAGAGCCTCACTTTACACCTAACCTGAGTGTCCAGGATAAGCCCATTTTGCCTCTGACAAATGTGACAGAGACTGGCTGAGTATTCATCAAACCTTTCTCCAGGGCACACGGCTAGACTCGATTTCCTAGTCTTCCTTGCAACAAGGTGTGATCCTGTGACCGAATTCTTGCCAACAGACCGTGTGTGGATAGAGGTGCCGCAGACCTCGCTCAGGGCTGGCCCCCCCCAGGACTCTGCCATTCTGGTTCTCGCTCTTTCCCCTTTTGGCTGCATGGGAGCAAAGTATTCTGAACTTGTGCGGATTAGAGGGGCCACAGGAGGAAAGGAGAATGGGTCCCCGAATCACTTCCAGAAAAGAAGTGATTTCATCAGCCCGAAAAGAACCTCAATTTTCTTAAGCTACTAAGATGTTGGGGGCTTAGCGGCTAGGGTTACTTCAACTTAATACAATTATCAAAGTAATAGATGCGCTTTTCCAGTACCCGGTTGGTTCAGCATTATCTGCCATAAAGTAACACAGGGTCATTCCTGATAGGGCCCTCCCTTCTCGTCCATCTTTAATTTTACCTCTTGTCCCACTTTGTCTTCCTCTTCTCTAGACAAGTATTTATTGTTCCCTCAACTCAGTATGTATGTAAATTCCCTTTCTTTGTGAATTCCTTTGCCTCGGCCTGGGGTACCTTTCCTCAGGGTATCCATTCTGAAAGGAAAACATGTTTTCCTTCATCTGTAAGGCCACTCAACTATCTTCACCTTCCTTCTTTGCCGCTCACTTCATCCATCCATTTATCCACCTAACTCTTCATTCATGCAAGCATGTACAGAGCATGACAATGTGTCAAGCCCTCAAAAGTGGGTACTTAAAGGTGAATGATGTCCTCTCTCTCCATAGGGAACTCAGGGTTCAGTCTGACAGGAGAGACCTCTGAGCAGATACCTACAGCAGAACATCTAGACTAAACTCTAGAGAAGTTCTGGGTACCATAAGAGCAAGAAGAGGCCTTAATGTATGTTTCTCCCTTCCCAGAACATGCCCTCCTGGCTCCGTGCATGACTGTTCCCTCCTCTATCTCCAACCTCAGGTGTTCTCTCAGAACCTCAGGCTTATTTTCACCATACCAATGATCATAAACTGTCTCTATTTTACTCACTGGCACGTTTGTTTGCTTTCCTGCCCATCTCACTCATTAGGAGCTAAGAACCTTGGGGACAGGATGCAACCTTTCTTTTCACCATTGTCCCTCTGGATCTAGCACAGTGACTGGTACACTGAAGGTGTTCAATAAATGCTTGTTGAGTGAATGAATGAATGGATACATACAACCAAGCTGCCTGCGAATAGGCTAGTAAGAACACTTTCTTGAAGGAGTCGATGCCTGATCCAAATTGTAAAGGGTAAGTAGCAATTTGCCTGGAAAACACAAAAAGGGGAATTCCAGGTAGATGGGAAGGGACTGAAAAGAGGAAACATGGCCAATGTTTGTGGATGCCATGTGAGTGTTGCTAGAGCAAAAGTGGTTAAGAGCGGTGGAAAAGGCTGAAAAATAAACAGTAGGCAAATCACTGCTTTCTCTTCATTCACCCAACAAGCACTTTCTCTGAATTCTGGAAGTGTTTCACACATAAAACGTATGACACCATATTCGTTATGATATTTTTAAACATCTCCGTGGGCTTGAAGGGCAGAAACTGATTCTTACCTTATGTCTTCAGCTCCCAATTTTGTCATTGATGTAAATTGTAGGCAATTGAGAACGAAGAGGATTAATTCACAGTATTTTTGGCTGTTCTTAGAACAAAGACAGAGGACACCTAACCCAGAGTCAAAATGTAGGCTGACAAAATGGTCGCGTAGAGGAGAAGAAGGGACGATGACGTCCCTTCCCTCTCACAAGGTCAGTGTACAACATAGTTTGGTGTCTTTTCTTCCCACAAAGCAAGGTAACAAAACTAAAGTTGATAAAATCTCAAATCTAGAACAGACTTAATTGGAGCACCAGCAGATGCTTACACAAATGTGATGTGTGCAGTGATAAGTTAAAAGACATCAGGGTTCAAGAAAACACCCTTACACTGAGTGGAGGAATAGCATAGAAGCAGCCTGAGAGGGGCTCATTTTTGCTTTCAAGAAAAGTAGAAACAAATGCACTTACTGAAAGCTGAGTCTTTAGGACAAAGACAAAAAGGAAGCTGCCCCTGTAATAGACATCTTGAAACTAACAAATACCTCACACCTGTAACCATGTTTTTCCCCCTCCTTTGATTATACAAAATACAATTGTGTGAACAGTGTAAAACGCGAAGATGAAAAAGGAATTATATAAAAGCCCACTAACCGGCAAGAAACAGTTAATTTGTGTGTGTGTGTGTGTGTGTGTGTGTGTGTGTGTGTGTGTCCTTCCAGATAGTTTTAAACACACACACATACAGTGAACACACACAAGTAGTTTATAATGGAATTCAAATTATACATGTGGTTTATAATCCGCTTTTCTACCTTAATATTTCAGATACCTTTTATACTAATGCTTTCATATTATTTTACAATTTTGCATAGGACACAGTCCAGTGTATGAATATTCCATGATGTATTTAAATGTTAATCAACAAATTTTTATTGGCTCTAACTCTATGTCAGCAGCTGTTCTAGATTATCAAATACACCAGGAGATAAAAGAGAATACTTGCAATCAAATTATTTACCTTTAACTTCAAGTAAGATAAATAAGATAAATTCAGGTATTGGCAAATACTACAGAGAAGAAAAAAGACAGTAATGTACTAAAGAGTGATGAAGGTTAGCTTGATTTCCAGGGATGAGGTAAACGCGTCTAAAAATAACCTCTTTTTATAACCTCAACACACATACAGTTTAGAAAGAGTACAGATTTTTCCCCCTTTGGGGCACGCATAGCCAAACTAGCAAGGCCATAAGGAAAACCCCTGGACACAAAATGTAAAAAGCAAACAATTATTTAGAGTAAGACCAGCACTGAATCTCCCTGAGGCCGGCTACCAATATGGCGTTTCAATGGCTTCACCAGGTAGAGGAGACAAAGACTGAGGAGCCTGTAGGAGGAGCAGCCAGGTAACTGAAAAGCGGCACAAACTCAGGGCCACTGAAGTACTACCAACTCACTGAAAGGATGGGATAGGAAATACTCCACCTACCTTCTGAAGGAGGTGATGAAAGAACTTCTGTCTTGGCTTTAAATCCAGAAGGAAGCAGAAAATGGTCTCTCCCGAGAATTCATCACCACAGCTCTGCCCTTGCGTGGATTTGAGCTTTAAATGTGTACCACCTGCATGAGCTAGGAAACCCTAAACCGAGAAATGAACCCAGGACGGTCAGTGCCCTGGGCACCTGGCCAAAACCAGAGAAAAATCCTCTGCTCAGTCTGAATTGAGGCCCTCCTGAATTCCAGCAGATTTAGGTTGCTCAAATAGCTCAGATATATTGACAGACATATGAGAAATATCAGGAGAGGAAGATATGTGAAATCCAAGGGACATTTACAGCTGTAAAGGCTTGTCAAAGAAATGGAAAAACACTAGTAGAGATCTGTGCATCCAACTTAAGCGGCAGGAAAAAGGAAAGAAGAAAAAAAAGGAATGAAATCAACCAGAGAAATAGAAAACAAAGATTATACCAGATAATGGGGTTTTTAAGGACTAATTACAGGGACAAATTATGCAAGGATGATCAATAAAAAAGAAGAGAAGTTGTTAAAGAAAAAGTCAGAAGTGAAAGGGCTAGAATACTGATAGCTAGAAGCTAAAAATATGTTAATATAACCAGTGAATTTGTGTATGCCAATACATTTGACAACTTAGGAAAATGAATAATTATCTTCAAAGCCAAAGCTGAAAACTATTTATAGACTAGGGACCTGAATAGATCTCTGATCATTCCAAAAACTGGATCAGTACTTACAAATCTACCCACCAAACAAACAATACCCACATGCTTGGGGGCTCCCTCCTCTAGGACCAAGCCTCTGTGAGGTGTTCTGTCTTAGTGGAAATTCCAGTGGTGAGGAGTGAGCTATGCAAAAATCTGGAAAATAACATCCAAATGTAAGGAATATCAAGTGCAAAGTGTCTAAGAGAGAGAGAGAGAGAGAGAGAGAGAGAGAGAATGAAAAGGCAGAAATAAACTAAAAGGGGTCATACTTGTAAACAGCTGTAACTTACTAAATTCTACTCTGTGCCAGTGACAGAGCTCAGAGCTTTATGCACATGATTTCCAGTCCTCAAACATTCCCATTTTATAGAAAAGGCAAAGGAGGTTCGCTGAGGTTGTATTGTGTGGCCCAGAGACACAGAGCTAGTGAATGGTGGATACTCCACTTGAAACCAGTCTGAACATCTGAATTTCCATCTACGCATGCTGTGCCTAGGGAGAAAGGGCTCCAAACAAACGCCACCTTCTGCGATGGCTCTCCAAGTGTGGTACCTGGATCAGCATCACCTGGGAACTTGTTAGAAATGCAAATCCTCAAACTCTTGGCCTCATCCCAGATGTACTGAATCAGAAACTGTGGGGGTGTTCTAATGAGCCCTCCAGGTGATAGAGAAGTTCTGCTCTTGAGCAACTAGACAGGTAGGAGGTTGTCACAAAAATGACAAGGATCTCAGAGGCAGGCAAGCCCGGCTTGAGTCCCAGTTCTGCCACTTTCTAGTATGTGAACTGTATACGTCACTTAAAATTTCTTAGCATCGTCTCTCTTACCTGTTAAATGCGGAGATAATTAACAGCATCCACCTTTAGGTTTTTGTGAGGATTAGTGGGGTCATGTCAAGACTAGGGCCTGGCACCCAGAAAGTGCTCAATAAATGTTTGCTATCATGAATTTATCTCCCATGCCTGGAGTCTGTACTCCCCCATAACCTTTCCATTCTCTACCCTCATGGTCCCCGAGAGGAGGAGCCAGAAGGATGGAGAAGTCTGAAGCCCACAAAAGCTGCAGGGGTGAGCTCCAGGTGAAAGCTAAGAGGCAGGTGTGCCGGAGCAGTGGCAGTGACCGAGGACAGAAGGGGAGGGCTCAAGCACTGTTACTCTGGAAGCCTGATTGGATCCTGGTGCCCGGTCACATGTAGGGAAGAGCAAAGAGCAAGGAGTCACAGATGACTCTGGGCCTCAAGTTTGGGGGATGGGGTAAGAGTGATTCCAGAGGGAAGATGGAATCTGGAGAAAGACCAGGTCTGGGGTCACAAAAACGGGTTCGCATTTGGAAAAGGGAATCTGAAGTACCTGACATAATAGAGAAAGGCATTCTCGAGTCAAGGTGTGGGTGTGTGTGTGTTTGCGCATGAGAGAGAATGAGTGAAAGAGATTAGAACTCTAATGTCAGTTTGACAACCAATGCTCTGAGTCCTTTGTAATTAAAATGGCTGTCCCCTCCCTGTGAGGACCAGTGTGGCAGAGTGGTACTTGCCAGCCAGCAGGCCCTGCTGGAAATGCCACATTCCGCTGATGCACCGCCATCGTGGTCCCTGCTAATGACACAAAGAAATGTCATTCAGGAGACAGAGTATGTGGGAAGGGAATGAAGCTGTTACTAATGAATAGGCTAATGGGACCCGATGAGCAGTGAAAATCAATGAGGCAAAAACCGCTTGCCTCAAACAAATGAGCGAGGTAAGAATGGACCAGGGCCAAACCACAGTGTATCTCAAGTCCATGCTACAGACTCTGCCACCCAGGGGGACACAATTCACACCGACTGTATACCATCCCTGGCATGGTCCGGGGTCACGGTCGCTGGTGCTTTCTCTTCTATAATGTTAATAGCACGTCTAGGCAGGGACAGGTACGGGGCAAGACGCTGGGCACGAAGCCAGGAAAAAGGCCTGGTCTCTGCCCCCAGGGAGTCATGCAGTCCTATCTCAAAGATGAATTCTAGCTTGTTCAGCCTATTACATGTAAGTTAGATTCTGCACGTCTCCTTTTCTTCCTCCTCCTTCGTCTAATTAAAACTACCACCCTTATAATCATCACCATATCGCCATCATCAATATTAATATTATTTTATCACTCAATATCACTCACAAACTACCTCCGACTCTCTTCAGCTGTTTATACATACCTTTCTTGCAAAATCGTAATCCCTGTGCCCGATTAAGGAACTTGATCTGCTACTCCTATCTGTTGTCCAGACAGCACAGGCTGTGTCCGGGACTCCTTGCACCACTTTCTCTAATATTGGTGCACACATGGCACATTTACCTGGGTCTTGGTTTACTCACCTGTAGAAATATGGCCATATCAAAAGCCACTCATGGCACGGGAGTGTGTAGGCTTCTCCATAATTCCATTCCTGATTAACTGCTCTAAGTAAAGTGTGCGTGAATGCACGCTTTATATTTCCAGGAAGGCGTTTCCCCACCCAAGGCCATATTCAGCATCAGTGGCCAATTGGCTTGTTTGCATCTGAAGGCTCTACACAAGCCACACAAGGCTGCTGTTCCTTCCTTTAACGGAAGCAGCACATAAAAGTCCTTTGGCTGCAGAGGGGTGGCTTCCGCTGCGGAAGCCAAGCCGCTCTCCAGTGGCCTTCGTTGTGTTTTTCTGGCCACCACGGGTCCCCTGATTCGTGACCATCTACTCAGACCTTTGGCAGCCTGAAACACCTCGTCCGTCAGCATCTGTGCCTCCCTGTTGCCAGCACACCGCTTCTCTTGACAACCGGCATCTCCACGCATCCACAGCTCCGCGTGCCTGTCTGGGGTGCTGACTTCGTTCTTTGACTAAACCGTTGACCGGATGGTCCTGGCTCCTAGCGGCTCCTCACACCTGACCCACATCCTGGGAGACGGCTCCCGTTCTCAGACACTTGGTTATCTCAGGCCGGATACTTGGCCCTGTGTCTATGACTCAGGGCCCCCCGCCGTCTAGATAACACCATGCAGATAGGATTCTCTGAAATGGTACTTGACTGGCCTGAAAGAGGTTGTTTGCTCAGTCGGATGCCGAAGAGAAGAGACGTCGATTATAATTGCGAAAACTGTATTCATTTCTTGCTATTTGCTGCGTTCTAAAAACCCTGCTGGGAGAGAGGAGAGGAAAGGGTGTGAACTCGCTCAGCCTTCTGATGAAGACTTCGCCTAAAGGAACTTGCTCCAGCTTAGACCTATGCATAAGGCCTAGCAGCTGCTGCCTTTATTATATGTGGTGACTTGGGCTAAACAAAATGAATCAGAACTGCACACTGTAAGCAAGGGATATGATTTCTGTCGTTTTGGGCTGCCAACAAAATGCCAACAAAATTACAAAGTAATAGCTACTACTGTGAAAGAGAATGAGAAATAAAATAAACTTTTTATGCCTAAGGAAAAGCTTTCCATTCCCTCTACTTTTACAGGGCCGTACAAGAGCCTTCTGTGGGTCCTGGCACCAGACATCCCATAAACAATCATTTGCACACGCCAGGAATCCAAATGTGTTCTGTTCCTGGGCTCTGCACCCTTTACCTTGAAAGGAACAGAGAAAGAGTTTTAATCAGATTTATTTTATATACAGCAGTTGCCTCTTTTGTCAGCAAGAAAGAAATCCAGTTAAATGGATATTCTTATAAAGAGCAGCATAAGCATTTTTAAAATTAAATCACACCTTATAAGACTTGGCCTTTCTTCCCCTTTTCCTACTTCCTCCCAAATTCATCGTGCAAACCTGGCAGTGACCTGCCTTCTCATTGTTTGAAGTCCTGGCAGGAACCTGCAGAGAAAGAGAAAAGCTGTTGTCCAATTATGCTGTAGATGTACATTCAATCCCTGTTGAAATTTTCCAAAAAGAAAATTTGCCTCAGGTGGTAATGCAAACATTCAACATGTCTCCGTGGTTTTCCCACCTGCTTCAGGATTGAAATCTGTAGGGTCCAGATTTCAGCGCATTGATGGGGGATCCAGGTCTTTACAGAAGGTTGTCTTTCTAGAGCCATGAAGGGTCTATAGACTGGGGAAAAGACCAAACCAGGGCAGAAGGGGAGACAGTAAGGAAATGCATGAGACAATTGCAAATTCATAGATTCAGTTCAATTTAGGAACTGAGGCATTCCCAGATGACAAACACAGTCTGAGAGTGCCATAGCAATCTTGGACTGCCATCTACCCTTGGAGAGCCACTGAACTGGCCAGCATTTCAGGCAACTCAAGGGGAGTTTGCTTCGTTATTCCACAAACAATGAGATTAGATTGTAAGCTCCTCCCAGAGAAATAATACATCCTGTACTTTATTTTTGGCACTGGTGCAGGCCCTATAGAAGAGCCTGAGTCTCCTTATTTCCACCTCTGAGCTCTTCTTGTTATGTCATGTTTAGTGGTCAGCATAGTGTTCACGTTTGGAAAGGAGCAAGAAGATGAGAAGTTGAGAATAAAATATAAATATCCGTGCACGTGGCAAGGAGAAGCTCAGGATATTTCAGCAAATGATGGTGGTCACTTTCGTTGGGTAGATAACAAACATCTGAACTCTATGGGAAAAATAGAGACTTTTGCAGCAGAAAATATGAATCCAATTTCTGGTTCTGTCATTTCCTAGGAGCAAGATTTTAAGCATGTCACTTAACCTTTCTGAGTTTTATTCATCTGTTAAAAATAATACTTGTTTGTCTTCCATTCTTACCTGGTATTTGAGAAGGTCAAAAAAAAGACAATGAAGAGATAATGGAAGGGATTTGTAGATACAATGTAGTGTATAAAATGAATCCATTTATTCAGCAAACATTACTTGACCAAGACGAATTAAGCAGTCCTCAGCCCTCAAAACTCAAATAATCCAATCTAATAATCATCGATATGTGTGCTTGAATATGAGGGAAAGCATACCTCTTGAGCTCTTGGGGTCAAGCATAACTGGTAAACAATGCCAGAGAAGCAATTTTAGCAATAAAGTACATCTCTATGCCATGCCAGATATGTTAAATTCCTCTTAGATTTAGTATAACAAACCAAGTGTAGGAGTTGGGTGAAGGGTTGGGAAGGTTTCTATAGAGCAAAGGAGAGTACCCATTCTGTGGGGCATCCAGTAGGCCATCCCCGTGTAATTCAGATAAAACGGTGAGAGTACACCTCCTATGCTTCTGGTCTATTTTTTAAATATCAACCTTGGTTTTCTCATGATTACTTTCTAGGAAGACCAATAAGGAAACAAAATGAAGGTGAGATTTAAAAACTCCTGTGTTTTCAAAGGAAAATGAGATGGCCTGACAGTTTTCATCTCACCAAAATGATTCTCAGCTCAACTGTGAACATACAGATATATTTTACATTGTCTGTAATGGGACCACTCTAACATCAGTATACAAATGCGTATGGTCAAATTCCCACCTGCTTCATGGAGAACACCAGTCTAACAGAACCCTCTCTACATATTTCCAGGAATCTCTGGGGATGCACTCATATGTGCCTAAATTAGACTTTGCCATTTCTTGCAAATACTGGCCAGAAACAACCAGTGTTCTTGATATCCCAAGTTAAAACTTTATTTATTTAGTTAGTTATTATTTTTATGTTTATTGATTTTTGAGAGAGAGAGCACACACACATGAGTTGGGGGGGCGGGGGCAGAGAAAGAGGGAGACACAGAATCTGAAGCAGCCTCCAGGCTCTGAGCTGTCAGCACAGAGCCCGACGCTGAAGTCAGACGCTTCACTGACTAAACCACCCTCATGCCCCAAACCTTTATTTTTAAAACTGTGTTCTTATCGTGACAGATGCTTCCCCTGAGCTGCAAATCCATGGTGCCCAATGTGGTGAAACCCGAAGATGACAGCTGTGCCTCCGGGTTGGAGATCTTGCCACTGTTCTTGCAGACTGTGATGGAGACACTCCAGTCTTAAGCTTAGGTTGGTGCTGGCGTGGGATCCCTAGAGAGCGATGTTTGGATCCCGATATGCCACGGTACTTAATGCTACCTTTCTTTCAGTGCACCTTTATTCCAGGCAAGCAGACACAACACAACACAACACTGGGTCAGGATGACTTCTGGTGTCCTTTATCATTAACCTAGAACCTTCACTTTCCTGCAGTGCTTGGACTGTTTTCTGATTTGGGTTCACTTTTTGAAATTGTCTTCCCTTGCTGGGGCCACCTCTATCTAGTTGACACAATGGATGCCTGAACCCTAATGGTGAACAGGCTTCGATTCCAGGATGCTCCTTAGGCCCGGGGTAAACCAGTGGATTAAAGCAGAGTTGTGGGCAATGGGTGTTGCCTTCCTCTACTCACCAGAACTAGGCAAGCCTGGCTCCAGTCTAGCCAAGGCCCCCATTACTATTGTCAAGCCAGTCCAGCTTTCATTTTGTTTCTGGAACACAGTGAGCTCCTTTTTGCTTCAGGGACTTTGCACCTACTTTTCCTCCTCCGGGTACTCTCTTCCTGTTGGCTGCTCATTTGTCCAGTGGCAGCTTCAGTGTCACCTCCCCAGAGACACATTTTCTCAGTCACTAGTACATTGCCATTTATTTCCCCCAGAGGACTTCCACAATCTGCACTTGTCTTGTTTATTTTCTTGGTTCATGGAAGATCCACGAGAGCATTGGTCTTGCCTGTCACTGCTGTATCCCTGGGCCTGGCAGAGTGAAGGGCAGAATAATCAACAAGGCAGTCAACACGGATGGAGCACTTACTATTTGCCAAGTACTGTGCTAAAGACTTTCACTCATAGTAACTCATCTAATCTTAACTAAAAGCCTAGCTAGTTAAGTACCATTATGCTCTCCCTTTCTGTAATAAGGAACACTGAGGTTAGATAAGATCAGGGACTTGTCTAAGGGCACAGAGCTAATCGGTGCTGGTGTGGGGGCGCAAACCTGGGCAATCTGACTCCAGAGTTCATGCACCGAACTACAATGAATATGGCCTCCTAAATTACTATATATTGTGTCATTTTGTCTCGTTCCAGGGATAAGGCAAAAGAACATCCCCTGATCACGCTCACAGAGAGAACACTGCCACTTTGGCACCCACTTGGAGGGAATGTCTCCAGCACAATGATTCTGGTGGAAAATAGACACGGGCAACTAAATACCTCTGGGGTACTTGCCTTGCCAGATAATAAAATTTAGTATTTGTTGTACATATATACCTATGATAATAGCACCCAAAAAGATATGTAATAATGGAACTGAATAGGGAGGACAAAACAGATCCAAGTACTCATGGGAACTTAATATATGGCAAAGATGACATTTTAATTCATGGCCGAAGTTAGCATATACGTAATGACTACTGCTGAAATATCTAGAAGGGGAAAAAATGGGATAAATAAAAGATACCACACATAAACACCAGACAGACTATGTATCTAAATTTTTAAAAATGAGAGGCGCCTGGGTGGCTCAGTCAGTCGAGCGTCCAACTTCGGCTCAGGTCAAGATCTCACGGTTTGTGGGTTTGAGACCTGTGTCAGGCTCTGTGCTGACAGCCCAGAACCTGTAGCCTGTTTTGGATTCTGTGTCTCCCTCTCTCTGCCCCTCCCCTGCTTAACGCCCTATCTCTGACTCTCAAAAATAAATAAAAGTTAAAAAAATTTTTTTGAACATGTAGGAAAAGACATAAGCAAATTTTAAAATATACTGGGAAATGTATTTGTTACACAATTACCTTAAGATCCATAATATACAAAAGTATTTGTGAAACAATATCTTTATTTTCTTAATATGCCAAAAAAGTCTCTTAAAATGAAGAAAAGACAAACGCTCTATGGATCCGAAGGGCAGAGAAGGAAATGTACGTAACTGACAGGCTGTGATCTTCTTAGCAGTCAGGAAGTTGCCAAAGAAAGAAGTCAAACGCCATTTCCCACCTACCGCATGGCAAAAACATTTCAGGGCTGGTGAGGATCTTCAAAAATGGTGGTCATGCTCCCCTCACTGCTGGTGGGAAACTCAGCGAGGCTCTGTTAGGTAGTCACAGATACCTGTTAGGTATCCAGGCATTTGTTAGAGGTACAAGCATGAGAGGAGGAAACATCTGAGGAGGGAAGATAAGAGGCAATATAACTAGTAGGCATATGGAAATGTTTTGGAGGCAGAAATGTGGATAGAATGCTCACTCAGGCAAAGTATACAGGTGGAGAACAGAAGGGGCTAAAAATGGAACCATGAGAATCATAACCATGTAATGGACTCACAAAAGAATAACCAGTAAAGGAGACTGGCCCTTATAATCAATGTTCACTCATTTCAAGAGCTATTTTATTTTATTTTATTTTAAAGTTTTTCTTTTATTTATTTTAAGAGAGAGCTAGAGAGCAAGTGGGGGAGAGACAGAGGGAGATAGAATCCCAAGTAGGTTCTGCACTGTCAGTGGAAAGCCCAATGCGGGGCCCGAACTCATGAACTGTGAGATCATGACCTGAGCCGAAGTCAAGAGTAGGACGCTTAACCGACTGAGCCACCCAGATGCCCCATCATTTCAGGAGTCATTTTAATCGATTTGTCTTCACACTTATGATTCGTAGAGTTATGGGCTTGTCTTATTCTGTTCCCACCTTGCCCCTTCTGCCCCTTCACAAGCCATAATCCCTTCATTAACACAACCCTATATTAGAGCAAGAATGCTAGAGCCAACTGCCTTGGCTTCACATCCTGGATCAGCCACTTCGTAGATACGCAACCTGGGGCAATTTACTAAACTTCTCAGCCTTTCATAAGATTATTATGAAAAATAAATGGGTTATATGTGGAAACCACTTAGTACATCCAATAACTATTAGCTATTATAGTTAGTATTTGCAAGTCCTCATGCTACTAATTTTCAGATACTATCTTGTGCGACTTTATTGAACTTCACAAAAGCCCTTTGAGGTCAGTACTGTAACAATTCCCTTTTGCAGATGTGGAAGAGGTTTAAGAACCTGGCCTCACATCAAGCACTTAGTATGAGATAAATCTGTGCTCAGGTCCCATCTGGACTACACAGGCCAAGCTTTCAGCCTTACATTATTCTGCCTTTCCTCACCTTCTTTTAAAGATGGTCATGTTAGCATATACCTGGGTCATGATAAGATCCTGGTACTTTCTCACCCCCCGCCCCCGCCAAAGTTACCTCTGTATTCATTTGCCAGTAAAGAAAACCTACCTACTATTTTTCCCTCTCTCCAGCATGACATCTCACTTTGGGGGAGAATGTCCCCAGGTCATCAAAGGTGTCCAAAAATGTTTCATCTCTAGCCATTAAGACCTGTGTGCACATATTCTCCCCCAAACAACTGGTCACCAGCAGAAGGAGGATGGTCCTACAAAATCTCTTGTCCATCCTCCAATGCACAGAAGATTGCCAGAGGCTTCTTTCCTCCACACGTGTAAGCCTTTTTTTCCCGTCTATGGGTGGTGTCCTTTCTGACATTAAAAAATAACTTATTTTTCTCAGTCTAAGAATGTGTATCATATGCATGCTACGGTCAGTGCCCAGCCGCCAGGCTGACACCATACACAACCTCCCTTTGCGCTTAATGCCTCTGTCTTCCTCCCCACGTGACAGGGCAGCAGCCTGCCCAGACTGTGAAGGGACTGGAGCGAGATGGGTTGTGTTCTTTTTCTCCTGTGATACATGATTTCCTTTCAGCAGCAAGCAGTTCCTGCGATGCTGTCGATGCTGTCTCCTGGGGACACGTTGCTGCACTTGCCTTGAGCTGCCCTGGTTACATGGTCTGGGCTCATGTACAGCACTAATTCAATTTACAATGCAGTTACATAACTGTTCCCAATCTCCAGTTGACCTTGATGTCAAGCAGCGGTCAAGTTGTACCAACACAGAGAAAGGAGGAGGAATCTCTGGTCAGCCCTTGAGAACATTTCAGCTGGGGTTCTGGAATGGAATGTGGCATAGAAAGGCCAAACCAGACCAGGAAATTCTTTGAAAGGGTGACAAGCAAGGGTTGTTGATTTCTCTAAGATGGATGCAGTTGACATTCAGGGCAATCCTTTGTCACTCAGGATTATGGTAAGTGTCCTCTGACGAAAGATAAGGGGGCTGTCTTCTTTCCCAGGAATCTCTGGAAGTAAATGAGTCTTTTGGACTCATGGGAAGTGCTCTGAGGAGTGTCCTCAGCTTGGAAATCTCTCAAGGGCAGGCTTTCCACGCATTCTTTTCCAGAGAGTCCTGGTTCTTCTCAGTTCTAAATAGTGACAAGAATAGCTTCTGGTCTTAATAAAGTCAGAAAACCAGGGGTTTTTCAACATGAAAGCAAAAATACAAAGTAAAGCCTGAGCAAATTAGTCAAAATTTCAGAAACTCAATAGTATAAAAGCTCTCTGAGAGCAGGGATTATGTTTAGTCTGTTCTCTGTTGTATTCTTAACACCATGAAAACATCTAGCACAAAGGGGGTGCTGAGAGAGTATTTGTGGAATGATGTATATAACATGGCATACAATATGATTTATGGATAGTGACAGTTGATCTTATTCTAGTTAATTTGCCCAAGGCTGCCATACCAGAAGTTTTCAGAACTCTGTTCTACATATTTATTTACATACATGTCTGTGCGAATATAATGTTAAATAAATAATACACAAAGTTACACACCTGGTGTCACTTTATAGCTCTATCTATATACTAGTCAGGATTGATGACTAGTAAATGGTTGCTCAGCCATGATGAGCACATTTGGTACAGGGTGCCCTAGGCTGGAAGGTTCTGCACTAAGCAGAGTTCATCCACCTTCTCTGGCTGTCCCCATTGGCTGGTCTGGCTTCTTGGATGTGTGACTTGTGCAGGTGCACAGGGCCCCTTACTTAGAAGGCCTGGACAATAAATTACATACAATAAGTAAATAAATAAACTTTAAAGACATTAAAATATAAAGAAGAAGAAGAAGAAGAAGAAGAAGAAGAAGAAGAAGAAGAAGAGGAGGAGGAGGAGGAGGAGGAGGAGGAGGAGGAGGAGGAGGAAGGGCTGGGTTTGGTTTCACCCTGTCATGATCCTGAAATTCTTAATGCTAATTTTTGACCAGGAAGACCCCACTTTCACTTTGCACAGGACCTCACAGATCAGGTAGCTGATCCTGTCAAAAGTACACAGAGAGCTAGTGTAGTGGTAAAGCATGCACTATCACCTACGTGTGTTAACAGCCCTTGGTGAGAAAAACAGCTGCTTATTGAGCAAGCCAACCATTAGGATAATACACATATCAAGAAAGGAATAGTCTACTATTTAGAAATCATCAAGAGATACTAACTGATTCATTAACTTCACTAATGACAGATACATGATATGTACATGCTTTGAAAAAGGTAATCAGGGATATAATTCATAAATTCACTGGTAGTTCTCTGCTATTTACCGTGCATCTCTGCTCTGGCCATCTCTACCTACCAAAGTTCTACCAATTTTTCTGGGCCTATAAATATTCTTAAATCATCTATATTGCCTACCTAAATATTTCTTACAACATAAACCTCTTGATTGCTAACTATTGCTTTCTCTGTATCACATTGTACAACTTGGTCAAAATCAGTTTGGGACTTGAATAAATCCTATCTAGTGCTTTACATAAAAAAGTGTTGGGGCGCCTGGGGTGGCTCAATCAGTTAAGTGTCTGACTTCAGCACAGGTCATGATCTCACGGTTTGTGGGTTTGAGCCCCGTGTCAGACTCTGTGCTGACAGCTCAGAGCCTGGATCCTGCTTCAGATTCTGAGTCTCCCTCTCTGCCTCTCCCCCACTCCTGCTCTGTCTCTGTCTCTGTCTCTCTCTCAAAAATGAACAAACATTTAAAAAAATGTTTTAAAAAGTGTTTCCATATCAAACTATTTCCAAAATCTTGCTTCCCAGGAAGCATAGATCAGGAAACATATATAATGTTAATTTTTCCAATACTACATAGCCTTGGACTAGGCACATGCAGCCAGTGTTTAAATATCTAATTAATTAGGATGCCTGGGTGGCTCAGTCAGTTAAGGGTCCGACTTCGACTCAGGTCATGATCTCACGGTTTGTGAGTTTGAGCCCCACGTCATTCTCTGTGCTGACAGCTTGGAGCATGGATCCTGCTTTGGATTCTGTGTCTCCCTCTCTCTCTGCCCTTCCCCTGCTTGTACTCGGTCTTTCTCTGCCTCAAAATAAATAGACATTAAAAAAAAATTTTTTAATCTGATTAATTAAAGAAAAGTAACTAGCAATTAGTAATTTCCACATTAATGCAGGCAATAATAACATCTACATATCTTTTTTATTTTTTTTTTAATTTTTTTCAACGTTTTTTATTTATTTTTGGGACAGAGAGAAACAGAGCATGAACGGGGGAGGGGCAGAGAGAGAGGGAGACACAGCATCGGAAACAGGCTCCAGGCTCCGAGCCATCAGCCCAGAGCCTGACGCGGGGCTCGAACTCCCAGACCGCGAGATCGTGACCTGGCTGAAGTCGGACGCTTAACCGACTGCGCCACCCAGGCGCCCCTACATATCTTTTTTAAAGTAGAAGGTAAACTTTCTAAAGCAGAAGTTAAACTTTTGGCTCAAAAAATTATTCAAGTTGCCCTAATGTTAGATGGTACCCTACATATGCTGCTAGAATCAAATGAATTCAAACCTCTTTGTATTTCCAAACTAGAGAGCTGAAAAAATTTTACAAAAACATCAAGCCTTGGAAACAAATGGTAATGGTCTTTTGGTAGATTTAATTTTCCCAAGGTCTCCCAATTTCAAAGCACACCAACTGCTCAGACCTTGTGTTGCGGAGCCATTTAACTCCCACTTGCGTCTCATAAAGTCTCCTGTGTTTATAATTACAGAGGATATTTTACAACCGCCTGAATATTTATTTATTTATTGAAATGTTAAGTCACTCAGCACGTTGGCCGATCAGAGCAGGCTGATTCTCACGCACATCTTGATGCAACGCAATGAAAATGTTGCTTTCAGTCGAGCTGGGGCGAGATCCTCACAGTCAGGTAGTTCTTAATTGCTTTATTCTCTAGATAGGAATTTTCTGAAGTATATTTATTTTTCAGTAGAGACAAAAGTTTTAAAACTTTGCTTTCACTTCACCCTGAGAACAAGAAATAGGCAGATGGAAAATAACGAGTTTCTTCAATGCTGTCTTGGCGGGAGAATTATTTTTTTAGACTCCACATTTTTCTACATATTCCAGCAACACCAAAATCCTGTTTTTCATTAGTTTGATTCTAGTTAACTACACTTCAATCCTCACTGGGTAGAGTGGAGCACAGATGGGGTGCCATCCTATCATGGTGCCCAGATAGCAAAAAATGTTCTCAAACTTTGACATTGACAGAGAAGCTAACATTTAAACTCATGTCGCCACACACATCACGGTGAAAGGAGTCTTTATGTACATTCCTCCTTCCTAAAGAGGCTCAAGCCTTGTGTCTTCATTGAAAAACGACAACGAAAAACAACAACAAAATACTCTCAAAACACTAAAAGAACACAATGAAATGATGACTTTTCACATGTAAACAGGCTAAGTTAGAGTAATAATCTTTGAAGGGAATCAAACTGAAATACAGCTATTAATTTACTTGTGAAAATCATCTAAGCCCACATATCCAGGCCTAACCAACCAAAAATATTAGCCTTAAATGGAAAGGGAGAGACATCTTAAAAATGTCTACATCTCCCAACATTTTCTACAAGGTCTGCTTTTCATAAAAATCATCGCTTTGGGGGAAATTCAATCTATCATTTGCTGCGGGCAAATGACTCTCTTATTTTCAAGGTTTACAAACTCAGTTAGCACAGACATGTTTTCTCTCATGTCTTCCAGATTTGCCCGATTTTAAAAACACGGGTCTCCATAAATGTTGGCTACATTCAAAGCATACACACTTTCACTAAATCTACATACCTACAATAATGATTACACTTGACTGGAACAACATAGGTTTGAACAATCTGGGTCCATTTACATGTGGATTTTTTTTTTAATCAATACAGTACAGCTCTTTACATGTATTTTCTTTCCTTATTATTTTCTTAATAACATTTTCTTTTCTCTACCTATCTTTATTTTAAGAATACTATATATAATTTACATAACATAAAATATGTGTTCATTGCCTGTGTATGTTAATGATAATGCTTCTGAAGTTCAACAGGAGGCTATCAGTAGTCAAGTTTTGGGGGAATCAAATGTTTTGACCCAACGGGGGGGGGGGGTGGGAGTCAGTGCCCCTAACCCCCACATTGTTCAAGAGTCAACTTGTACCTGATTAGTCACTCATGCTAAAAAGGAAGCAGAAAAAATAAATGAGAAGCTTGAAGGGATTGGTTACTGTAGGTGATCCACTAGGGTGTTAGGACTAACTGATTCTCAGACCTAGAACTGTGAACAACACATCTTTCCTCTCACGTGCGCTAGAAAGCCTGAAGAGAGTTAGCTGGGAGAAGCAGGCATACTTGATAAAGTGACTAGTGGCAATAAATCCAATATGCAACCCCAACTTCCTGCTCATCAAGTGTTTCTAACCAACTGTTCGGAACAGTTGCTAACGTATCCTGTGAACTATGGTAAGTTTTCAGACACTGAAAAATTTATCTATCATGGGT
Organism: Herpailurus yagouaroundi; assembly: GCF_014898765.1. Classification (NCBI taxonomy): domain Eukaryota; kingdom Metazoa; phylum Chordata; class Mammalia; order Carnivora; family Felidae; genus Herpailurus; species Herpailurus yagouaroundi. The sequence goes on from NW_024412377.1 coordinate 105,439,162, forward strand.
AAATACAAATTTTATGCTAACATTCCAAGATTTGGAGAAATTAAATGGATTCTTAGTGACCTTAAGTGAGATTTCATGAAATTCTCAGGACACAATTTAATTCACTTTAATTAAAAGAGGTTCTAACCACATAGTGTACGGGGTGAAGTGGAGGAGTCAAGACAGTATCAAAAAGTCAGACTAAAGTAGGTTGGGTCATGACATTAAGTAGGATGAAAATTACTAGCCAAGTATATATCCACTGATACTAGTTCCAAAACCTTTATCGATGACTACAGTTATAAGGGACTACTTGGCCCTCTGGAGGCTTGGCCAGTCAGCTTTGGTCCAACCTGGCCTGAGTCCTGAGAGAGCCCAGGCAAGCTAGGGCTAGTCCATAAATGAAAACCAAAGTTAGATTCGCATAGTAATTGAGAGTATTTATCGATCAAAGGGAATACGTAGTTATAGTCCCATCACATATTCATTATTAGAAAAGAATGAACTCAGGAATAAGCAGACAGGAGAGATGTATAAGGCAGGGTATGTGGAAAGGGGAGTGGAGCTTCCATGACCTCTCTGGGCGGGGGCACCACCCTCCCAGCACCTCCATGTGTTCACCAACCCAGAATCTTCCCTACTCCCATCTTTCTGGGGTTTTCTGGAGGCTTTGTTACGTAGGCATCGGTGGTTAAATCTCCAGCCATTATTTGATTGATTCAAATTTCAACCTCTCTCCCCTTCCTGGAGGTTGAGGGGTGAGATTTAAAGTCCCAACTTTCTCACTATGATTGGTTCCCCCAGCGATCAGTGCCATCCTTGGGGGCTTTCCAAAAGTCATTTATTCAACAGAAACTCAGATGCGGTTACAAGGGGCTTGTTATGAATAAGATTCCTTTCACCTTTATACCCTGCAACTTTTTCAGGAGCCAAAAACAAAAGATGCTCCTAATGCTCTTGCTAAAAAGATCTTTCCTGTTTTATTGAGATATAACTGACATATAACACTGTACTAGTTTAAGGTATACAACATAAGGCTTTGAATCATGTTGCACACCTTCAACTATATGTAATATATAGAAATGAATATAATATTACCTAATATATATTGGAATGATCACTACAATAAGTTTACTTAACATCTATCACCTTATATAGTTATAAGCTTTTTCCCTTGTGGTGAGAACTTTTAAGATCTACTCTCCCGCCAACCTTCAAACATGCAATACGGTATTGTTATTGCTTAGGCAAGTGTAAGGGTTTTAGGAGCTTTTTACCAGAAATGGGATGAAAACCAAATATACAGTCCTTATTATAAATTATAATACCATACTATGTTATATTATATTATACTATGTTATATATTTAATCTTATTTTAGAGAGAAGGCTAGATCTGTTATTCATGTTAAAGAAAATCTTTTAAGTCAAACTGACATAAAGCACAGTTTACTGTGTGGCAGTTTACTACACTTGCAGAAATATCCGTACAATTGAATTGGGCTGATAGGTCAAAGGCAGAGAAGGCAGGGAGAATGGCAGAGAAGATATATAACACCTTTGGGGCAGCGGGGGAAGGGGGGTGGGGGGTGGCTGCGGCGTGGGAGTGAGGGGGACAGTTACGGCATGCACAGTGTCTAATGAGCTCTGCCTGACTTGGGCGGGGAACAACAGTGATAAGTCAGGTTACAGACGCGAGGGGGAGGGGAGGTATGACTCACATGATGGTCTCCAAAGGTTGGACTGAAGAAACACACCTGCATGATGTTGGGACAATCCTCTCCCTTCTGCATGGTATTTTTCACATCTCGGGACTACTTCAAGTTAATTTTAAAATTCTTTCCTGTTGAGATCTATGTTGGCAAGGACCTGCAGAGCATGAACTATCTCACTTTTAAAGGAAACAAAAACCTTTACAAAGCTCTGACGGGTACTTTCACCCCTATGGAATAAGGAAATTGTGTTCTATGATAAAAAAAAGAAGGGGGGAGGGAGGGGCATGGGCAACCTGCATCTTACATAAAGGCGAATGATTTAACTTATGTTTTTAAAAGAAAGAAAAAGAGCTTGGAAGGAATTCTTTAAAAGTAGTAAAGCTATTTACAAGGGGCGCCTGGGTGGCTCAGTCGGTTAAGCATCCAACGTCAGCTCAGGTCATGATCTCGAGGCTCCTGAGTTCAAGCCCCGCAACAAGTTCTGTGCTGACAGCCCAGAGCCTGAAGCCTGCTTCAGATTCTGTGTCTCTCTCTTTCTCAGCCCCTCCCCTACTCGTGCTGTGTCTGTCTGTCTCTCTCAAAAATAAGTAAACGTTAAAAAAAATTTTTAAAGTAGTAAAGCTATTTACAAAGAAAACCACATAATGAAAAAATGAGCAAATTACATGCAGTAACTCTGTGCTTAGTAACCAGTTAATCATGATATCAAGGGGAGACTATCTAGCATCTGGTTTTTTGAGGTCTAAATAACAGCAAATAGAATCTTGAGCAAAAAGAGGGTTTGTGAAGTGTTTTTTTTTCTTCTTCTTCTTTTTTTATTACAAAGACAGCGATGCACTTAAGGAGATCTTAATTGGATTCACAAAGCCTGGCAATATGTTTAAGCGTTTGTTACTATAAAGCTGTGTTAAGTATCAGAGGAGATTTTGTGAAGCAAAGGTATTGGTATTTAAATAAAAAACAATTTAAAGAGGATCATGGTCCAGTGGTGGAAACCAGGGCTTTTTCTTAATCCAGCTATTTAGCACAGAAAAGGTTATGACAATCACCAGACCGACCGGAGATGCTGAATTTCTACTAGCTGTCACTGGCATGTCACAAAGGTGCTGCTGGTGGATTGTGGGTAAAATGAATGAATCTGCAGAGATACAGATACTTAAATCTTCTGAGTCGATGTAAAAGGCCACTTACTCATGTCTGGGATTAAAAAAAATACATTTTCCTCCCCCTCACACTATCTGGCCGCCATTGTAAATTTTCTTGAACTAAACTGGCAACTAAAATGTAGACAGTAAAATACCACATCTAGGCATGAGAGCTCAAAAAAGCTAACGGCGAATGTAGACTCTGTCATTCACAGGCTGCTTTCCTTCCTCTGCAGGAGAGGCTGTGAGGATGCCTCCTGGCAGGAAAGTATTGTCCTTAGAATTAAACATGATAGCAAATGCAAAATGCACGGCAAAGGGCTTGGTACATATTAATGACAAATGGGATTCCTCTTCCCTTTCCCCTTTCATTTTGCAACAAGGATGCCTTTTTGAAAGATTCTAGGAGAATCTTCCTTTCCTGCTTCCCCTGCTACCGAAAGCCACCTGACCTGCCCAGGCTGCCTCTGCTGCTTCTTTGATTTGTATGTGGAGAGGGTAGAAGTGGAGAGAGAACAGGAGGAAGGAGGATGGAGCCTGAAGCCTGCAGAAGTGGATGAAAGCAGGGCCTCTCTCCTACGCTAATGGAGTCGGGCAGAGTATAGGGCTTACCTCTCACCACACTCACCAGTGGCCTCACAAGCAGGAAAAAGGCTACCCCTGTGTCTTCACTGGATGAGGTTATGAGAAGCCATGGACATTCTTCTCTTTTCAGCCACCATGTACATCATACACCTGGACAGAGGTCCAACGCCTACCTTCCAGACGCCCATCTGATTTGGCCAGGCAGAATGGACTTGTGCCTGCTTCACAGTGGGCACAGTGTCTTGGGTTGAAAATGCTTCTGGGGGCCACAGGAATGTTTTAATTACTTTTGAAATGAGATTTTTAAAAAAATGACCTTTTAGGTCAAAAATCATGTTTTAATACGTACTATTAATGTAACAACAGTCTTTACGCCAACAGAGTCATAAAATACAATTTTTGCTTTTTGCTTTTATTTTGGAGGAAGGGGCCTACAAAGACAAAAGCACCTGGGGCCCATGGAATTTATAATGCGGCCTAGTACCATAATGCATTACTCTTCTATTGCCGACCTGGTGGAGTCAAGACTGCAATTCTTATCTTGACAAAGTCAGCTCAGTGCCACCAACCTCTCCCAGGTGAGAAGGCAGGTTAAGAGACATCACCTTGATTTTAACCCAAGGAATGAATAGTTTCCACTTGATTCTTACGAGACATCCCTAGTGGCCACTGAGTGTTTGCCCATTAATAAAGCTGACCCTGTCGGCTTTTCTGCTTTGCTTGTTTTAGTTATTTTTTTTTAATTTCATCTATCAATTTATTGTGTCTGTTTTAGATCAAATTAAAGCTGGTGGACATGAGAAATGTCTTAGGTCTCCATAATCTCCGAAAGAGCTCCCCAGCTGCTCATAACCTACTTTATTTGTGTGTGTGTGTGTGTGTGTGTGTGTGTGTGTGTGTGTGTGTGTTTCCCCCTTCATTTCCCTTTGGAATTATTTGGTCACACTTTATTTCCCTTAGAAAATGAAGATTTGTTTGGAAACTGAAATCTTTATAATCAACCAAGAGTTGTGCAGATACAAGGCCTTGGATTCAAAAAGGAAATGTACTTGTAGTAATATTTCTCATAGTACTTTTTTGGTTCTAGGTCACTGGGATCTTTTGAGGGGATTTTGTCCCACAATTCTAAGGCATTCTACCCTAATTTATTGAATGTTTACAAAGTTTAAGACCCTGTGCCTGAGCTCAGAGGTCAGAAGACACAGATCCAATCCTTCAGAATGGTGCGGTGCAGTATTTGATAACTGTTTTATGGGTTGAATTATATCTCCCCTAAATTCTTATGTTGCGGTCTTAACTCCTGGTACTGAATGTGACCTTATTTGGAAGTAGGATCACTGCACATGTCATTAGTTAAGATGAGGTCATTAGGGTGGGCCCTAATCTGACTATGTCGTTAATTGTAGGCCAAATTTGGACACAGAGACAAGCACACAGGGAAAGGCCATGTGTAGATGCAGATTAGGATGATAACATCTGTAATCCAAGCAATGCCAAGGATTGCCAGCAAAACACCAAAAACTGGGCAAGAAGAACGTGCAATAGATTCTTCTCTCCTGGTCCTCAGAAGGAACTAAACCTGCAATATACCTTCATATGGACTTCTAGCCTCCAGAACTGTGAGACAACAAATTTCTGTTGCTTCAGCCACTCAATGGAGCGCACATTGTTATGGAAGCTGTAGGAAACTAATAAAGTAACTAACTGAACTCTTCACATAAAACAATAGAGACAAGTAATTATCATCAAGCAAACATGAGCTTTCGAAAAGACATTTCTTGTGCAGGGGCACCTAGGTGGTTCAGTCTGTTAAGTGTCCAACTTCAGCTCAGGTCATGATCTATCTCATGGTTTGTGAGTTCAAGCCCTGCATCAGGTTCTCCGCTGTCAGCACAGAGTCTGCTTCAGACTCACTGTCTGCCCCTCCCCCACTCACACTATCTATCTTTCAAAAATAAATATTAAATTTTTTTTAAAAGACATTTCTTGTACAGAAAGAAATATGTAAAAAGACACAAAAATGTAAAAGCCTAGTAAATATTTCCATTCTGAAATTAGAGTGTTCTTTTAAAACTTACCAGGGAAACCTCCATTTTGGTTTTGCTCATCACCATTGGAAGAGAAGGATGTTGGATTTTTCCATTAACACTTCACACTGCCTTCCTCTTCTGCCTGGGTGGTGACCATGTGGCTGTCAGCCCTCTTCACAACACTCAGCTGTGGTCAGGGTTGGCCTACGACGCCGGGTTTGGTGTGGGCCTTTCAACAGACTCATTTGTTGGCAGATATCCTTCTACCACAGAGAATTTTTTTTGACCAGGTTGTGGTCATTTGTAATAAAAGGATAAACAAAAAAGGAACTCTCTGTACTTTTGCATTTGTAGAAGGAGTCAATATTTAGTACTTAAATGATACATCGTACTCTCCTCTGAATTGCTCTGTGGGAAGCTATTTTAAAATATGATATCTAGGTCCCCAAATAGACAGAACGTAATGACTTCAGATCAACTCTGAAGCCAAAAGGAGACTTCGTGGAGCCTTGTATAGCATCAGAAGTCAAGTGGTACATTCCCCCATTCCAATATATAAATGATAACAAAATTTAGTGTCTACCCTGAAAAGTTTCTGAGAGCAAACCTTCTCCTATCTTAACACAGGATTTTCAAACGTCCTATGGGGATGTCCATCCTACATAGTCATCCACTATAATGTAGGCAGAAAAAAGTAGTATAGGGTCAGAATAGGGATGAAATATGCAGCAAGCCAGATCTAGAACCAATAGCCTGAAAAACCACTTAGGGCAAAGAGCCAATTTTATTTTATTTTATTTTATTTTTTTATTTATTTTTTTTTATATATGAAATTTATTGTCAAATTGGTTTCCATACAACACCCAGTGCTCATCCCAAAAGGTGCCCTCCTCAATACCCATCACCCACCCTCTCCTCCCTCCCACCCCCCATCGACCCTCAGTTTGCTCTCAGTTCTCAACAGTCTCTTATGCTTTGGCTCTCTCCCACTCTAACCTCTTTTTTTTTTTTTTTTTCCTTCCCCTCCCCCATGGGTTCCTGTCAAGTTTCTCAGGATCCACATAAGAGTGAAACCATATGGTATCTGTCTTTCTCTGTATGGCTTATTTCACTTAGCATCACACTCTCCAGTTCCATCCACGTTGCTACAAAAGGCCATATTTCATTTTTTCTCATTGCCACGTAGTATTCCATTGTGTATATAAACCACAATTTCTTTATCCATTCATCAGTTGATGGACATTTAGGCTCTTTCCATAATTTGGCTATTGTTGAGAGTGCTGCTATGAACATTGGGGTACAAGTGCCCCTATGCATCAGTACTCCTGTGTCCCTTGGATAAATTCCCAGCAGTGCTATTGCTGGGTCATAGGGTAGGTCTATTTTTAATTTTCTGAGGAACCTCCACACTGCTTTCCAGAGCGGCTGCACCAATTTGCATTCCCACCAACAGTGCAAGAGGGTTCCCGTTTCTCCACATCCTCTCCAGCATCTATAGTCTCCTGATTTGTTCATTTTGGCCACTCTGACTGGCGTGAGGTGATATCTGAGTGTGGTTTTGATTTGTATTTCCCTGATAAGGAGCGACGCTGAACATCTTTTCATGTGCCTGTTGGCCATCCAGATGTCTTCTTTAGAGAAGTGTCTATTCATGTTTTCTGCCCATTTCTTCACTGGGTTATTTGTTTTTCGGGTGTGGAGTTTGGTGAGCTCTTTATAGATTTTGGATACTAGCCCTTTGTCCGATATGTCATTTGCAAATATCTTTTCCCATTCCGTTGGTTGCCTTTTAGTTTTGTTGGTTGTTTCCTTTGCTGTGCAGAAGCTTTTTATCTTCATAAGGTCCCAGTAATTCACTTTTGCTTTTAATTCCCTTGCCTTTGGGGATGTGTCGAGTAAGAGATTGCTACGGCTGAGGTCAGAGAGGTCTTTTCCTGCTTTCTCCTCTAGGGTTTTGATGGTTTCCTGTCTCACATTCAGGTCCTTTATCCATTTTGAGTTTATTTTTGTGAATCGTGTGAGAAAGTGGTCTAGTTTCAACCTTCTGCATGTTGCTGTCCAGTTCTCCCAGCACCATTTGTTAAAGAGACTGTCTTTTTTCCATTGGATGTTCTTTCCTGCTTTGTCAAAGATGAGTTGGCCATACGTTTGTGGGTCTAGTTCTGGGGTTTCTATTCTATTCCATTGGTCTGTGTGTCTGTTTTTGTGCCAATACCATGCTGTCTTGATGATGACAGCTTTGTAGTAGAGGCTAAAGTCCGGGATTCTGATGCCTCCTGCTTTGGTCTTCTTCTTCAAAATTACTTTGGCTATTCGGGGCCTTTTGTGGTTCCATATGAATTTTAGGATTGCTTGTTCTAGTTTCGAGAAGAATGCTGGTGCAATTTTGATTGGGATTGCATTGAATGTGTAGATAGCTTTGGGTAGTATTGACATTTTGACAATATTTATTCTTCCAATCCATGAGCAGGGAATGTCTTTCCATTTCTTTAAATCTTCTTCAATTACCTTCATAAGCTTTCTATAGTTTTCAGCATACAGATCCTTTACATCTTTGGTTAGATTTATTCCTAGGTATTTTATGCTTCTTGGTGCAATTGTGAATGGGATCAGTTTCCTTATTTGTCTTTCTGTTGCTTCATTGTTAGTGTATAAGAATACAACTGATTTCTGTACATTGATTTTGTATCCTGCAACTTTGCTGAATTCATGTATCAGTTCTAGCAGACTTTTGGTGGAGTCTGTCGGATTTTCCATGTATAATATCATGTCATCTGCAAAAAGCGAAAGCTTGACTTCATCTTTGCCAATTTTGATGCCTTTGATTTCCTTTTGTTGTCTGATTGCTGATGCTAGAACTTCCAGCACTATGTTAAACAACGAGCGGTGAGAGTGGGCATCCCTGTCGTGTTCCTGATCTCAGGGAAAAAGCTTTCAGTTTTTCCCCGTTGAGGATGATGTTAGCTGCGGGCTTTTCATAAATGGCTTTTATGATCTTTAAGTATGTTCCTTCTATCCCGACTTTCTCAAGGGTTTTTATTAAGAAAGGGTGCTGGATTTTGTCAAAGGCCTTTTCTGCATCGATTGACAGGATCATATGGTTTTTCTCTTTTTTTTTTGTTAATGTGATGTATCACGTTGATTGATTTGCGAATGTTGAACCAGCCCTGCATCCCAGGAATGAATCCCACTTGATCATGGTGAACAATTCTTTTTATATGCCGTTGAATTCGATTTGCTAGTATCTTATTGAGAATTTTGGCATCCGTATTCATCAGGGATATTGGCCTGTAGTTCTCTTTTTTTACTGGGTCTCTGTCTGGTTTAGGAATCAAAGTAATACTGGCTTCATAGAATGAGTCTGGAAGTTTTCCTTCCCTTTCTATTTCTTGGAATAGTTTGAGAAGGATAGGTATTATCTCTGCTTTAAACGTCTGGTAGAACTCCCCTGGGAAGCCATCTGGTCCTGGACTTTTATTTGTTGGGAGATTTTTGATAACCGATTCAATTTCTTCGCTGGTGATGGGTCTGTTCAAGCTTTCTATTTCCTCCTGATTGAGTTTTGGAAGAGTGTGGGTGTTCAGGAATTTGTCCATTTCTTCCAGGTTGTCCAATTTGTTGGCATATAATTTTTCATAGTATTCCCTGATAATTGTTTGTATCTCTGAGGGATTGGTTGTAATAATTCCATTTTCATTCATGATTTTATCTATTTGGGTCATCTCCCGTTTCTTTTTGAGAAGCCTGGCTAGAGGTTTGTCAATTTTGTTTATTTTTTCAAAAAACCAACTCTTGGTTTCGTTGATCTGCTCTACAGTTTTTTTAGATTCTATATTGTTTATTTCTGCTCTGATCTTTATTATTTCTCTTCTTCTGCTGGGTTTAGGCTGCCTTTGCTGTTCTGCTTCTATTTCCTTTAGGTGTGCTGTTAGATTTTGTATTTGGGATTTTTCTTGTTTCTTGAGATAGGCCTGGATTGCAATGTATTTTCCTCTCAGGACTGCCTTCACTGCGTCCCAAAGTGTTTGGATTGTTGTATTTTCATTTTCGTTTGTTTCCATATATTTTTTAATTTCTTCTCGAATTGCCTGGTTGACCCACTCATTCGTTAGTAGGGTGTTCTTTAACCTCCATGCTTTTGGAGGTTTTCCAGACTTTTTTCTGTGGTTGATTTCAAGCTTCATAGCATTGTGGTCTGAAAGTATGCATGGTATGATTTCAATTCTTGTAAACTTATGAAGGGCTGTTTTGTGACCCAGTATATGATCTATCTTGGAGAATGTTCCATGTGCACTCGAGAAGAAAGTATATTCTGTTGCTTTGGGATGCAGAGTTCTAAATATATCTGTCAAGTCCATCTGTTCCAATGTCTCATTCAGGGCCCTTGTTTCTTTATTGACCGTGTGTCTAGATGATCTATCCATTTCTGTAAGTGGGGTGTTAAAGTCCCCTGCAATGACCACATTCTTCTCAATAAGGTTGCTTATGTTTATGAGTAATTGTTTTATATATTTGGGCGCTCCGGTATTCGGCGCATAGACATTTATAATTGTTAGCTCTTCCTGATGGATAGACCCTGTCACTATTATATAATGTCCTTCTTCATCTCTTGTGACAGCCTTTAATTTAAAGTCTAGTTTGTCTGATATAAGTATGGCTACTCCAGCTTTCTTTTGGCTTCCAGTAGCATGATAAATAGTTCTCCATCCCCTCACTCTCAATCTAAAGGTGTCCTCAGGTCTAAAATGAGTCTCTTGTAGACAGCAAATAGATGGGTCTTGTTTTTGTATCCATTCTGATACCCTATGTCTTTTGGTTGGCGCATTTAATCCATTTACATTCAGTGTGATTATAGAAAGATATGGGTTTAGAGTCATTGTGATGTCTGTATGTTTTATGCTTGTAGTGATGTCTCTGATACTTTGTCTCACAGGGTCCCCCTTAGGATCTCTTGTAGGGCTGGTTTAGTGGTGACAAATTCCTTCAGTTTTTGTTTGTTTGGGAAGACCTTTATCTCTCCTTCTATTCTAAATGACAGGCTTGCTGGATAAAGGATTCTCGGCTGCATATTTTTTCTGTCTAGCACACTGAAAATCTCGTGCCAACTCTTTCTGGCCTGCCAAGTTTCAAAAGAGAGATCGGTCACGAGTCTTATAGGTCTCCCTTTATATGTGAGGGCACGTTTACCCCTTGATGCTTTCAGAATTTTCTCTTTATCCTTGTATTTTGCCAGTTTCACTATGATATGTCGTGCAGAAGATCGATTCAAGTTACGTCTGAAGGGAGTTCTCTGTGCCTCTTGGATTTCAATGCCTTTTTCCTTCCCCACTTCAGGGAAGTTCTCAGCTATGATTTCTTCAAGTACCCCTTCAGCACCTTTCCCTCTCTCTTCCTCCTCTGGGATACCAATTATGCGTATAGTATTTCTTTTTAGTGTATCACTTAGTTCTCTAATTTTCCCCTCATACTCCTGGATTTTTTTATCTCTCTTTTTCTCAGCTTCCTCTTTTTCCATAACTTTATCTTCTAGTTCACCTATTCTCTCCTCTGCCTCTTCAATCCGAGCCGTGGTGGTTTCCATTTTGTTATGCATTTCATTTAAAGCGTTTTTCAGCTCCTCGTGACTGTTCCTTAGTCCCTTGATGTCTGTAGCAAGAGATTCTCTGCTGTCAGCTATACTGTTTTCAAGCCCAGCGATTAATTTTATGACTATTATTCTAAATTCACTTTCTGTTATATTATTTAAATCCTTTTTGATCAGCTCATTAGCTGTTGTTATTTCCTGGAGATTCTTCTGAGGGGAATTCTTCCGCTTGGTCATTTTGGATAGTCCCTAGCGTGGTGAGGACCTGCAGGGCACTTCCCCTGTGCTGTGGTGTATAACTGGAGTTGGTGGGCGAAGCCGCAGTCAGACCTGATGTCTGCCCCCAGCCCACCGCTGGGGCCACAGTCAGACTGGTGCGTGCCTTCTCTTCCCCTCTCCTAGGGGCGGGATTCACTGTGGGGTGGGGTGGCCTGTCTGGGCTACTTGCACACTGCCAGGCTTGTGATGCTGGGGATCTGGCGTCTTAGCTGGGGTGGGTAGGCAAGGTGCACAGGGGCAGGAGGGGCAGGCTTAGCTTGCTTCTCCTTAGGTGATCCACTTCAGGAGGGGCCCTGCGGCAGCAGGAGGGAGTCAGATCCGCTGCCGGAGGTTTGGCTCCACAGAAGCGCAGAGTTGGGTGTTTGCGCGGAGCGAGCAAGTTCCCTGGCAGGAACTGGTTCTCTTTGGGATTTTGGCTGGGGGATGGGCGGGGAAGATGGCGCTGGCGAGCGCCTTTGTTCCCCACCAAACTGAGCTCTGTCGTCCGGGGGCTCAGCAGCTTTCCTTCCCTTTGTCCTCCAGCCTTCCCGCTTTCTGAGCAGAGCTGTTAACTTATGACCTCCCAGCCGCTAAGTCGCGCTTGCTGTCGGAACACAGTCCGTCAGGCCCCTCCGCTTTTTGCAAGCCAGACTTGGGGGCTCTGCTTGGCCGGCGAGCCGCCCCTCCGCCCCAGCTCCCTCCAGCCAGTCCGTGGAGCGCGCACCGCCTCGCCGCCCTTCCTACCCTCTTCCGTGGGCCTCTCGTCTGCGCTTGGCTCCGGCGACTCCGTTCTGCTCCAAAGAGCCAATTTTAGATTAACCAAGAAAACAGGTACTCAGGATTCATTCATTCATTCATTCACTTACTCACTCGCTTACTCATTCGACACCACCAAGTACATAAATGTGGTGAACAAAAACACTTGGTCTTTGTCTCATATGTCCTCACAGGATATGGGAGAAGAGATGACACACAGTCAAGCCAGTATAGTACAATGTCAGACTAGAGGCTACCATAGGAACTCATATGATCTTAGTTATGGAAATGCCCCTAGATTTGTCCTAGATCTTCAGGAACCAAATCTCTGCCTGCATAAGTTCCACTTCTACCATTTTGGAGTCCATGCAATATGAGTTCTATGGAATAGAAATTTCCAGATACCTGACACACGATAAAGTCCTTTCTATACTGAAACATACTCAATGTAATTGAACCTTTCTTTGGTGATTCAGAAAGCTAAGGCAGGGAAAATACTGCTTCCATGCCTTTGCTACCTGATTCTCAATGGGTCTTGGTGATGGAATGAAAAGGAAAATGGCCTTCTTTCATTTAAAGTGCTCAGGAAAATTTAGAGTCTAACGCATATTTTCCCCTGATTTTTGTTTCATTCGTGACTCATCCCCTTCAAGCTAATCCACCAGCAGGTCTTAAGGATTACCCCTACGAAGCACACCCCAGATTCTGAAGGTTTCTCCACCTATACTGCAACCGCTACCCTACAATGCCATCATTTTGCATTAGACTACTGTGGTAGCTTCATAACCGATCTACCTACCTTACTACTACCACCCTCCACCCTAGCGATGCACGACAGAGCAGGCTTTTAAAGACATAAATCATACCACATCAGCCCTGGTTATAATCTTCACATGGCTTCTCATCAAGTCAAAATATCCTTACTGGGGCATGCAAAACTTTACCTGATCTAGTCCCAGCCTGCCTTTCCAACTTCCTGGTGCAGAAGATTCTCCTTTACTGCACCGTCATTCTGTTTCTCCAATATATACATTATTGCCATAGGGCTTTTCTGTTCCCTAACCTCTCTTCCCTTGGTTCGCAATGCCTTGGTCTTGTCATGTTGGTCTCAGCTTAAGTGTAACCACTTCAGGGAGATTTTCCTGATCCCTCAATTCCAAACTAGTCACCAGGTTACTGTCCATAACCACCTTTTACTTCTTTGCATAGCACTTCCCACTCTCTGCTATATTTCTTACTCATTTTTTCTGCCTTTTGCCCCAAACTCTAAGTTCCATGATAAGGGAGGCCTTGTCTTGCCTTGATTACTGGCTCCCCAGCACCTTGCACATCTGAGGCAATTTGCTCAATGACTAAATGTGTTCCTGTTTCACTATTTGCTAAGAATATCGAATCAGTTCTTTTCAGGTTGCAAGGAGCGTAAATTATGCTTAAGTTACTATATTTATTGAGTACATTAACGGACAATAGGAAAAAAACCTTAAACTTCCCAGCTGGGCTAACAGGGACTGAAGAGTTATTCAGATGTCAGAGCCCGAACAACCCCATGACTGGGCTCCCCATCAGCCTCAACTGATGCTACTACCCCCTGCTGCTCAGAGACTTACCTATCCCCTTTGTTTCTATAGTTCCTGCTCCTCTTGATGACCCTTTATCAGAGTCCTGCATTTGACCTTCCTGAGTGAGGACCTGATTGGGACACTGCTGTTGGGGGAGGTGTTGATTTAAGAGTCTTCATGGGCCACTGTCTCACCTCACTGAGGCTTGAGGTTACTGGTCAGCCTCCATGAAAACAGCTGAGGTCAGGATGACAGGGGTTGTGTGGGGAAGGGCTCCTCCAAAGAGGGGTGTGGTGATGCAGCCATTCTGACCCTTCTCAAAGTGGAAAACATTTTTGTCAAACAACTCTCGTGTCGGGGCGCCTGGGTGACGCAGTCGGTTGAGCCTCCGACTTCAGCCAGGTCACGATCTCGCGGTCCGTGAGTTCGAGCCCCGCGTCAGGCTCTGGGCTGATGGCTCAGAGCCTGGAGCCTGTTTCGGATTCTGTGTCTCCCTCTCTCTCTGCCCCTCTCCCGTTCATGCTCTGTCTCTCTCTGTCCCAAAAATAAATAAATGTTGAAAAAAAATTAAAAAAAAAAAACAACTCTCGTGTCTGCAGAATATTTTGCACGTTCTAAAATATATAAACGTAAAAATGTATAATGAGGCCAGAGACTAGCCAAAGCACCAAAAATCTGGGGCAAATACATTCTGAGAATTAATCTTAATTCTGATCATTTCCCCAAAATCTGTAATCAAAATGTGCATGTTTCAACAATATTTTATTTTTTTTGGAATAAAATAAGTGGTTTGCAAAATATTTAGCTACCAATCATAAATTGCCCTCACATAAAAATATGGTTAGTTACAAATTTGAAGAAAGTGGATATAGAATTGTTTGTAAATTGAAACAGCAGTGCTAAATTTTAAGTGTTTCCCGTTTAGGAAAATGGTGCATTTGTTTTTAAAGATTTATTTCAGTGTAACCTCATTGGAGGGCAGTTTGGCTCAGCATTTCTCAATAAATTAGCAGATGTGAGCAAAACTGTATCTACAAGGATATTCACTGCATAATGATTTGTAGTAGCAAAAGTCTAGAAATAGCCTAACTTCCTATAAATAAGGGACAGATTAAATCAATTATTGCACATTCTCAAAACAGAATGCTCCGCAGCTATCAAAAAAGTCAATCTATGCATGTTGATACTGAAAAAAAAATCTGAAAATATATGGTTAAGAGGAAAAGCAAGGTATAGAAATGTGAATGCCATGCACTTATTTATGTGGGGGGAAATGTGGCTTCTGAAGAAGGGAAAAGCTGAATGGGGTAGAAGAGACACTTACTTCCAATCTATAAGCCTTTTTGTCATTCAGTTTATCAAAATCCCATTCATATTTTGCTTAAAAATTTAAAAAAAAGAGAACCTCATTTTCATACTAAGCAAAAAGTACACAGTACTGGCTTTCCACTGAGTTTAGAAGAAATGGTGGGGGAAAAAAATCCAAATATTCGGTATGTCTCACATTGAGAAAACTTAGCCTGTGAGTAACTAAAGAATATACCCATTCTTAGCCATTTTCCCTCCTTTATTTATATAATTTGTAACAGGAAGGCCTTAGAAATAGAAAATCCCTAAGCACAGTATAAAGATTAAAAGCATTTGAGGGGCGCCTGGGTGGCGCAGTCGGTTAAGCGTCCGACTTCAGCCAGGTCACGATCTCGCGGTCCGTGAGTTCGAGCCCCGCATCAGGCTCTGGGCTGATGGCTCAGAGCCTGGAGCCTGTTTCCGATTCTGTGTCTCCCTCTCTCTCTGCCCCTCCCCCGTTCATGCTCTGTCTCTCTTTGTCCCAAAAATAAATAAAACGTTGAAAAAAAAAATTTTAAAAAGATTAAAAGCATTTGCAACGTAAAAAGTGCCTCGTACCAAAGTGAGTGTTTCCTGAGGGAGAACCAGTTAGATGTGGGCTTTCTTCACGTCATTGGGCTCTCCTGGGCATTTGTAGGTGTATGTGACACAAATTATATCATTCGCCAATTACTGTAAAGACTGCTGTGCAATTCTTTTCTCCTTTAGCTACTACAAAAGAATACGTTACTGAGATGTTGGCCTTCACACCGGTTTCATGACCTTCAGCTCTTCTCTTTTGCTTTAATTTTTATTTGTATTATATTTAGTGTTACTCAGTGAACTAGGACAGAGCACTAAAGATAAATTCGTATTTCCAATTAGCATAGCATTGTAAATTTATAATTTTAGATGCCGCAAATCTTCTGGACATAAGACAGTGAAAGGTTTCTAAAAAGAGAAAATAAATGGGGTTGCCTTGGGGGGCTCGGTCAATTAAGTGTCTGACTCTTGATTTAGGCTCAGGTCAGGTCACAATCTCTTGGTCATGTGATTGAGCCCTGCAATGGATTCCGTACTAAGCATGGAGCCTGAAAATTCTCTCTTTCTCCCTCTGTCCCTCTCCCCTCTCCTCTAGAAAACAAATTTTAAACATATAGGTATTATTAAAAAAAATAAAATAGACAAAAAAGATAAGATAGACATTTTCGCTGACCAGAAGAGGCACTTATATTACATAGGAAAAGATGGGCTGAAATTGAGAGACATTGGTCTGGGGACCTTAGATGCTCCAGGGCTGGAAGCTAGCAGAGGACGCTGTAGATTTTGATGCTTGTGCGACAACGGGAACTAAAACTGTCTGATGTAAGGCTGGGCGATATAAAATTGAAGCCTAGCTTACATCATAAAATTAGAGGCTGGGATTGATTGACCTTACCTGTGAAAGAGGCTAAACTAAACCTATTTGCTACCATTCTTTTTGGCTGTAGCTTCTAATACACCATGTGCATGGGGAGACAGGATAGAGAAATACAGACTCAAGGCCAAGAACTTCACTCAGCTGTGTGCTAGCCCGGATGTGTAATATTTTCGATATTTTCCAGCATTGATGCTGTGCATATCCAGTAACAGGCCGGAATCTGAATTCTGAGTCTTGAGAAGGGTGGAGACAATCACAGAACTGGTAGTCAGTGCTGGGTGGTTTCTAAAAGAAAAGAAGAAAAAAAATACCGCTGCTCAAGATGAACCTTCAGACAAAAATTCCACTTATAAGAGGACTACAAATGCCAACAAAACCTGCAATTAGGAAATGAGTTTACCTAAGGATAAAGACAGTAGAGCCACCTGAATATTCATGTAAAATTAGTGTATTAAGGAAGCTGGAAGAAAGAGAGAACACCTCTTCCCTAAAATATGAAGCAGAAACAGTCAGACCGAGAATTTGTAAATTAGAGCACAGCTCTAAGGAATTGATCCACAACACACCACAGAAAGAAAAAAAAAATAGATTTAAATAGATTTTAAAATGTAAAAGCAGTTGAGAGATATGGAGGACACAATATATCGAACAGAGGCCCCAGGAAAAGGGAATAAAGAGAGGACGAGAGAGAACATTCAAAGGGAAAATGGTGAAAGACATTATCCAGAATTAAAGAAATCCTTGATTTTTCAGATTTGAATTGCACACTCAACACTCAGATAAATAAACAAATCCAAACCCAGAAACTGACTTGATATTAAAATTTTTTTTTACATTTTATTTATTTGTGAGAGAGAGAGAGAGAGACAGAGTGTGAGAGGGGGAGGAGCAGAGAGAAAGGGAGACACAGAATCTGAAGCAGGCTCCAGGCTCTGAGCTGTCAGCACAGAGCTCGATGTGGGGCTAGAACTCACAAACTGTTGGATCATGACCTGAGCTGAAGTCAGACACTTAACTGACTGAGCCACCCAGGTGCCCCGGGAAACTGGCTTGATATTTTATATGTCAAGTACAAAAAGAAAAAAAAAAGTACAAGTTACCCGATAAAGAAGATAAGTGACAGAATAAAAGCAGATTTCTATCAGCAACAATAGGTGTTAGAAAGCAATGGGAATGATAGGTTCTGGGAAGACTGCAGATTAAGATGCACAACAAGTCTGTCTCCCTACCTACACAACAATGGCACTGGCAGAATGTGTCTATTCATCTAGTTTGGAAAGTGGGGTCTGCTAAAGGTTTGCCAGCTTCCAGGAGAAGTGTTCCCACTCTGTGGGAACGTAAATGGAACAGCCTCTGTGGAAAAGTGCATGGCAGTTCCTGAAAAAGCTTACCATACGGTCTAGCAATTCTACTTCTAAGTAGACATTTAAAAAATTAAAAGCAGGGTCTCAAAGGGATATTCACACAACTGTGTTCAGAGCAGCATTATTTATAATATTGACAATGTGGAAAGAATCCAAGCATCTATCAGTGGATAAACACAATGTGGTGCATACATACAATGGAATATTACTCAGTCGTAAAAAGGAAGGAAAAGCTGATACATGCCATGACATGAATGAATCTTGAGGACATTATACTGAATGAAATAAGCCAGTCACAAAAGGCAAATACTGTGTGGTTCCACTTACATGCGTTACCCTGAGAGGTGAAATTCATAGAGACAGAAAGTAGCATAGTGATCATCAGTGGCTGTGGGAGAAGTAATAGAAAGTTTTTATTTAGTGGGTAGAATTCCAGCATTCTGGAGATGGATGGTGCTGAAGGTTGCACAACAATATGAATGTACTTAATATGACTGAACTGTATACTTAAACATGGGTAACGTAGTAAATTTTATGTTAAGTGTATTTTACCACAACAAAATATATTGTAAAAGGGGAGAAAAGGCAATAGGATAACATTTGCAAAGTGCCAAAAAATAATTGCCAATGTAAATTTTATTTACTATTTATTTATTTATTTATTTTGAGAGAGAGAGAGAGGGAGAGAGAAAGAGCGAGCGCAGGAGCAGGGGAGGGGCAGAGGGAAAGCGAGAATATTAAGCAGGCCCCACACTCAGAGCAAAGCCTGACGTAGGACTCAATCTCACGACCCTGGGATCATGAACTGAGCTGAAATCAAGAGTCAGATGCTCAACTGACTGAGCCACCCAGGGGCCCCATCAATGTAAATTTTATAATCAGTGAATATATTCTTTGAGAGTAAGATATAAAGTCTAAATCCTTGACCTAATATTCACAAGCATTGCTGATAAACCACTAATTAACGTACACACAAAAAGAAACCCAGAAGAAAGACATGAGATATAAAGAATAAGGGTGACTGTGGAAATTCATGAAATATGTTAGTGTGACAGATTGCATCTTTCAAGTATGGGCAGAACAGCATTTCCTGTCCTTGCTGTTATAAAACCTCACCACACCTCCATCAAGAGACTGAGTCTATTGTCCCTGCCCTTGAATCTGAGGACACTGTGTCTGCTTTAATGAGTAGGATACAGTGAAAGTGGCACTGTGTGACTTCTGGAGCAGGTGATACGTCTTCCGCATGGCCATCTCTCTCTTTGGGGCTTGCCCTGGGAACCCTGCTATCATGCTCTGGGTAAGTGCAAACTAGCCTACACTGAGAAGCCACAAGTAAAGGAAAACAAAGAGAAACTGAGGCCCCCAGCCAACAGCCAGATTCCAGAGGAGGCCCTAAACAGGGTGAAACAATGACACATTGTCTCTAATTTGCCCTGCTTAAATTCCTGACCCACAGCATCCATGAGCATAATAGTGAATTTGCTTTTTTATGCCACTAAGTTTTAGAGCAATTTATTACAGAGATATATTGACTGGAACAGTTAGCATGTTAACTGTTGACTTTTAAAAAGATTTTGGTAACTACTATTACTGCTACTATAGCTACTAATGATAAAACAATAAGGAAAATCAAGGGTAGTAAGTGGAAATTGTTTAGTAGGTAGGTTTCTTGCTTGATTTGGGAGAAGGGTAAAGATGTTTAATAAATTCAGACTTTGATGACATTTCCTATTTAAGTTGGTGTGCTAAAATTTGAAGACTAGCATTAAAAAGAACAGAGATGGAATCTATAGCATCTAATCCAGCAAAAAGAGAAAGAGGGGAGGTAATAACGAAATTTTCAAGAATGTGTACAATGAGAGCCAAATCCTGTGACATTGCAACAGTCACTTGACTACTTCTCATCGTTTCTCAAGTTCTCAGAATTCTAGTTGATTCAGGCTACATCAATTTAAAAATCCACGGAGTGAAAGGAATAATAGTCACGTGTCTCAGATTTTCAGAGAGTATAAAGTTCTGAAAGTTTTGGTGTTTTTTGTTATTTTCAGCATAAAACCTTTACACTTTTGAAACAGTGCAGACATACAAAGTCTAAGAACAGCAAAAAATGGTTTTTATTACCCCATGTTTTGTGATATTTCAGTGAGAATGTGTGGCCACCACAATGCCTGTTAAAGTTAGATTTTTCCATCTCCCTACTGGAAGAACACAGAAGAGAATGACTCTAACTAGTTAATTCTAAGCCACTTTTACTAAGATAGCTGATTCATTAAGGAAAAGAATAGCGTTAATCTTCCTCGGCTAGACATGGTCGTTTGCTCGCCGACCTTATTTTTATCTAAGCAACGCACACAAAAATAATGATCATTCGTGACCGTCAGTATTTGCTTTTATTTGCCAACACATTTCACCAGCTTTTGTGCTCGCCACTATTCTCCGCATCTCTGTCCCTCCCTCTGTGATTCCGTACAGCGCACTAATGAATGCCTCTGTTGCGTGCTCTAAGCTGAGAAAAGAGACACACAATCCACAGCGTCGTGTTCTTAAGCTGTGAACTCTACCCCACTCTTCTCATTTCTGTGCCAGTGGGATCCAGGCCCTGGAGCCAAAGATGGCAGCCAGAACAAAGCAAAGCAGCCGAGGATATCAGAGAGAAGCCATGATGACTTCCTTTATGCCTTTATTTCCTTGCAAGATGAGGCAGCTTTCTCTTTTCCTCCAAGGAATGCCAGTACTTACTAAAACTATCACTTATTTGTGTCTTGGTTCATTTGTTGTTTTAGATGGATAACTGTATGTGTCTTATCTCTTTAATCAGACGGTGTCCCATCTGAGGGGTAATAGTTTATGCATTTTCGTATCTCCAGCACTTAAAGTAGTGCAGGCCCATAGTGAATACAATACTGTGTGCTGAATAAATAAAGGCCACCAACAAGAAATGAGTTTTCTCATAATTTTCTCAGCAATGGATTTCCTCTGTAAAATAAAATGAAGTCTGCCCAAGGAATTTAGTGACAGAAACCGAGCAAGAAATGAAAGACCTTGCCTCCCTCTGTCCCTCCAAGTAGGTGCTACACGCTTTAAATACAGAAAGCTCATACTCGGAAACCTCCAGATTCCTTCTCGACAAGCCTGTTATACCCACCAGGCTTTTGCGAGGCAATGTCTATGGTCCCTGCTGGCTATAAAGTACCGTAACAATGATCTGGTGCCTTTAATGTCTAGCAAGAATTATGAGCAAAGAAAGCAGGTTTAATGACACAGGCACACTTGTGACCTTAATCCTTAGGTGGACTCCTCTTTTTTAATTATGTAAAGGACACATTTCACCCTGAGTACAGCTCTCTTTTTCCTTGAAATAGTCCCAACTATAGATCCTAAGAGCTGACCTCTTGCTTGCCGTTATAGTAGTGAGAGTGCTCGTTTATTTATGTAACATGGCACGCCATTTCTTTATATTTTCTATGTTAATAATCCAATATTAATCCTGGGTACACTACCTTCCTGGAGCCTAAGGGTGAGAGGCAACAATCTTCTTCCCCCTCAGAATATTCCTTCCTGATTTTATAAACTTCCCAGTAAAACACAAAGATCCTTGGAGAACACAAAAAATCAGTCGGCAACAATGTCATAAGTTATAAACAATATCAAAATTCCTGAGTCAGTTTCTCTGGGTAGGTTAGACCTTTTTTTCCCATTAGAAAGGACTGATAGGTTCATTGATCTGCACATCTTTTTCTTTTCAACTTTTTCTTTTAAATGCTTGTGAAGTGTTGTGCCTTACATTTATTGCCCGGTAGACTAAAAAGACAGGAGGAAAGGGGCGGCAAGAACAGCTGAAGGGAATTGTTGCTTCTGACTGACAAAGAACTGCAGTGTGTGAGAGAAACAGAGTCCTTTGTGCGGGTGGGAAGCATGTGACCAGCTGCCCCAGTTCGGCCAGAGCAGTTCGATTTGTTAGTCTACTTTTCTGGATTTTCATCAAGATTCTGAGTGAAACTGCCCCTTTCCACACCTCTTCCCACTCCTGTGCCTGGGTCACCATAAGGGATAAGAAAAAGAGGGACCCCTATGAACAGCCATATGGCTTCCTTTATCCTCTACACCCTTCCTTCCATTTTCTACAACATACTCTCCAAACATTTTGATCGTGGATTCAATCAGTAGAACATATGGCCCCATTTGTAAATTCTATACATGTGCTATTTCTATGGATACTTTGTGCTAATGTATATTTTATTTTTTTAATGTTTTATTTATTTTTGAGAGAGAGAGAGAGAGAGAGAGAGAGCATGTGAGCACAAACGGGGGAGGGGCAGAGAGACAGAGGGGGACAGAGGATCCGAAGCAAGCTCTGCAATGACAGCAGCGAGCCCAATGTGGGGCTCAAACCCGTGAACCATGAGATCAGCTAATATATATCTTATAAAGCACACAAAAATAAATTATAAGAGTGATACAAAAAACCATGTAATAGAATTTTTCTTAACATCTCCTCTTCTGTACCCTAATGCATCATGTGTGCACTCCCAGGGTGTCTGCGCCCTATTTGGAGGCCCCTGGGTAAAAGACAGTTAAAAATTGACCACAGAAAAGTGTAGTCTGATCTGAGAGGCTGAGTCCTTCTTTTGGCATCATTTAGGGATGTGGTAACTCAGGCAGCGGTCCTCATGTTTCTGGATATTTCTGGAAAGATGGTGCAAAAAGCACAGGCAAGTACCCAACACCAGGATTCTGAAGACCTAAAATCTCATTCCAGCCTTGTCATTAACCAGCTCTGAAAAAAATCATTTAAACTCTCTGGGTTTAATGTACTGGTAAATATAGTAACTTTTCTGCCCATTTCTCCTAATTGCTACAAGTATCAAAGGAGGTAATTGATTTGCAATTTCTTGCCTATTTCTCCTAATTATTATATATAATAATAATAATAAAATATATTATAATATATGTTATATGTAACATAATAATTTATATATATACGTGTATGCATGTATATATATATATATACATATATATATATATATATAATAAGATAATAGATTCGCAAAGTTAACATGGACTAGAAACATACAACAATATTGTTATTCTTTTTAAAGACAATGGTGGACAGGGCAACTTTCCTCATAATGTTTATTGCATCAGCAGACAAATTCCATACAGACTCACTTCCCTTTGGCTCCCCCCTACCATATACATGATCCCTGGTGAATATATATTTCATTTATATATTTTTTAAGTTTATTTATTTTTAGAGAGAGAGAGGGAGAAAGAGAATCCCAAGCAGGCTTCGCACTGTGCAGAGGAGCCCCATGTGGGGCTCAGTCCCACAAACGTGAGATTATGGCCTGGGCCAGAGCCAAGCGTCAGACACTCAACTGACTGAGCTACTCAGGCCACCTCAAGCATTTTATTTTAAATATTAGTGAACAGTTTTCTAACTATTCCTCTCAAGGTTTTAGGAACATAAAAAGGAAGAAGAGGAGGAACTTTTTAGAGCTGCAGGAGCCTATAAGATTATCTCAAATGATGTTCTTAATTTATGGATGGAGGTACTAAAGTTCAGAGGGGCCATGTGAGTTTCCCTGGATCACAAAGCAGGGAAAAGGCCACAATGGGACCTGGGATCCCTACTTTGGAATTGATGCTGCCTTTAAGGGCTGGTTCACACCATCCCCGTTGTCTAATAAATGACTTATTTCTCATTGGTTCTATGTTTCTTTCAGCAGCAAGTCATGTCCTGATGAAACCCAGCCTATGTCAATTCTCTATCACAAAGGATTCCCTCCTTTTTCATACCTCTAAATCTTACAAGTCAATCCCAGTCCCCAAATTGTCTCCAACTCTTTTTTCCTTTTATTCAACTCCCACTCCAATTGCTTTTGTTAGCTACCAGTGATCATTTCTCATCAGGAAAGGACTGTGGATTAGATGGCCAAAGGTGGCCACTTAAATTGTCATGGAGTTGTGCGTTCCTTTCAAAGCACTGACAACTCTTATGTGAGTCACTCAAGGTATAATAACTGTCTCACGGCGGGTAAAAATAAGAAGGTAAAAATAATCTTCTCACAGAAGTCTCGCACCTGAAGAAGGCGTGGATAGTTTGAAGAGGAGAATTTAGAGATGTGTGGCAGAGATGATGGGGCAGGGGATGGTTAAATGGATCTGTGTCCTTCCCGGATTCTGTTTCTTCTGTCAGATCTGTTTCTGTAGCCAGGAGGGTCTTACCTCTTTCTTCTTCTCTCCTATTCCTCCTTCAACCCCAGCTAACCACTCCCTGTGCCCAACCTACCCACCCCGAACAATCTCTGAATGTGAAATCCTGTTCATGTTACATTTTCAGTGGGTCCTGCTTCCCCCTACCCAGTTTGTTTACAGGTATTTAACAGAAAAGTAATTCTCTATGAGTAAGATATATTAAATGTCAGGGTCCATGTTTCTAATGGGGTAAAGATAAGTTAGTGAATTTATTTAATAAAATGCTTGGAAATGAAGGCTTGACCTAAGCTGTTACTATGAGATAAAGCAATCAGAGATCCAAGGCAAAGAACTGGTGAGATATTTTTGAGATTTCCAATCATTTTTGACTTGGGGCTCATAAAATAATCACTTGGTATATAATAGGATCAGAATGAAAATAACCAGATCACTAGTGCAACTTTTGAGAGCAAAGAAAAAAATTATATATATTCTGTTACCAATTTGTCTCCTCGGAATATCTGGCCATTTAAGTATTCATGGTGCCCTGCTTTGTGCATGGAAGAAGGTCCAGCATTTTCTAGTTTGCTTCCCCTCCACCAGACTCTTGTTATATGTACGTTTGACACCAAAGTATCCAGCAAGGCCCCTAGCACAGAGCAGGTGTTTCATAAATGTTACTAAGTTTAATAGACTGGTGTTCAAACCCAGGAAAACCTCAGACAAAAAGATGAAAAAAAATTTTTTGGTCTAAATGTTAATGGTAAACACAATGTGAGCTCAAAGTTAAAAAAAAATACATTGAAAAAGATGAATTAGAGAAGGAGGTCTAAGGTAGCAGACAGCGGACTTAGAGCTAGCCTAAAACATCTCAAAAAGTCAAATTAAAGGCCTGAGGTTCCTGGAAATGTGTCAGAAGACTCCTGAGGTAAAAATCTGCTAACTAAACACCAAGAGGAGGAGAACCTTGAGCAGAAAAGATGGAGGAGGAAGAAGGGTGGGTCAGGAGGTGCCTGGAGGATCCTGGAATTGCCCCGCCCATCATCTCCTCATCCTTCCCTCCCACTGCAGACTCCCCACGTGGGCTCACCATACAGAGGAGGTCCAGGTCAGACTCTTGCCACGCTCATCCCACTGGAGTCCATGGAATGGGAGGGAGAAGAAAGGAAGAACTCCTTGCTTCTCCACCTCTCACTCCGATCCCCTGCCAAAAGCTAAAAATGTCTGACGGCAAAGAAACAGTCCTTCTAACCACTAAGCTCTGATGTAGTATTCCACATAGTTCGGACACTTGGGGTGGCTTTAGTTAGGGAAGATTTTTGCTCCAAAGCCTCACATGCCCTTAAGCATATATGTGAGCACATGTGTGCATGTGTGTGTGTGTGTGTGTGTGCGTGCGCGCATGCATTGGTAGAGAGGTAATGAGCTCTAATCTTAGGCTAGATTTACCACACTAAGAATTCTTCTAGAGGTAACTAGGCTTACATTGGAGCAATTATTTTTAATGTTTATTTTTGAGACAGAAAACGTGAGCAGGGGAGGGGAGAGAGAGAGAGGGAGACAGAGGATTAAAAGCAGGCTCTGTGCTGTCTGCAGAGAGCCTTATGCAGGGCTAGAACGCATGAGCTGTGAGATCATGACCTGAGCCTAAGTCGGATGCTTAACTGACTGACCCATCCAGGTGCCCCTAGAGCAGTTTTTTTTTTTTTTTTTTTTTTTTTTTTTTTTAGTACCAATAGTAACTGGTGAATTTTCTAAGATCATATATTTGGATCCAAGGAAAACAAGTAACCGACCAACCAAACAGGCAAACAAACAACAAAAACCCACCCAAAGTTTGAAAGTTACCTTCAAGGCAACTTTAATATTATAAACAAATTTCCCAACACAGCTAATGTTTTAGAATGGACACAAATTCGTTGGGCTCTGTGCTGACAGCTCAGAGCCTGAGCCTGCTTCAGATTCTGTGTCTCCCTCTCTTTCTGCCCCTCCCCCGTTCATGCTCTGTGTCTCTCTCTCTCTCTGTCAAAAATAAATAAACATTAAAAAATTTTTTAAATGAACACAAATTTATTTTCCGGGGCACTTACTAGACACCTTCTGCCTGTCTTGATCAAATGCTTTTGTATTCTATTATTTCACCATCTCACGCCTTTACTCCTTCCACTAAAGATCCTCAGGAACTTGACTGAGCCAGTTTGAGAGGTCCATTGACTAGAGCTTCCCAGTGAGATATGAAAGACTTAGGTGATTTGCAAACTTACATAAAAATCCAGAAACATGCGGTTACCTAAAGGTCATGTACAGTGCTTGGAAGTCTGGGATGAGAGGAAGGATAATGGGTCTCTTGCTGCTCTGTCCAACACAGTAGCCACAAGCAGCCAGGAGCACTTAAAACACAAAGTGTGGAACTCGGAAATTTTAAGTATGTTGGGAACACCTTGGGGACATGGATATGCTTTTCAAATTTAAATTTTTTTTTCAACGTTTATTTATTTTTGGGACAGAGAGAGACAGAGCATGAACGGGGGAGGGGCAGAGAGAGAGGGAGACACAGAATCGGAAACAGGCTCCAGGCTCTGAGCCATCAGCCCAGAGCCCGACGCGGGGCTCGAACTCACGGACCGCGAGATCGTGACCTGGCTGAAGTCGGCCGCTTAACCGACTGCGCCACCCAGGCGCCCCTATGCTTTTCAAATTTAATTTTATGAAGTCTTAAGTACAGATCATGGGTTTCTGATGAAAGTTTAGCATCTGAATTGAGACATTCTCTAAGTGGGAAACAAACATGCACCACATTCTGAACACTCTGTATGAAAAAAAAAAACCAGCCTCATGAACCTATATTTGTACTGATTAAATGTGGGAATGATAATATTTTGGATATGCTGGGTTCAATAAAATGCATTCTTAAATTCATCTCTTTTTACTTTTTCGTTGGAAAAATAATATTTAAGATGATATGAATCTTAAAAAACTGAAGATTAAATATTACGGCTCACATTGTATTTTCAATTGATAGTTCTAGTCTAAAGGGCAGTTTTGACTTAAATCAAACTACTGTAGTTCATCCACCTGCCTAATCATACCTCTGGCAGTAAACTTTAATACTTCTTGGTCAAGCATGCTTTTTGTCTTTCAAACAGAATTACTTAAATCTTCAAGAAAAAACTGAAATTGTGAAGGAAGAGAAGCCAAAAGAGACAGAAGGCTATTTCTATAGTGAGCTTTCTCCATAAACATGCAAAGGCACCCACTTCTTACCTCAAAAATTTGTGAGTTCTAATTCCTGAGTGATATATGTAATGGTCAGTGACAGAACCACAGAAAGATTTAAAGAAATGGAAGTTGCAACAAGGTGGAAAGCAAATGGCATTCTGACCAGTTTTTCATGACACCGTATGGGAAAAAGTTGAAATGGGAGAGGGGTGTTTTCAGAATAAATTCTCGGGCGCCTAGGTGGCTCAGTCAGTTGAGCATCTGACTGCGGCTTGGGTCATGATCTCACAGCTCTGTGCTGACAGCTCAGAGCTTGGAGCTGCTTCAGATTCCGTGTCTCTCTGCCCCTCTCTCTGGCCCTCCTCCACTCACACTCTGCATCTCTCTCCATCAAAAATAAATAAACACTAAAAAAAAAAAAAAGGTTAAATTCTCACAGTACTGTCAGTGGAACTTTGGACTTACAGGAAACTTCATTTCTTTCTAATGAAGTGGTGCCTCAAGGATGTCAGGGGGTGGAGGTGGGAGAGCAGGGAGTCTTGGGGAGAACAGCACTCACAACATTTCGAAATCTGAGATTTGTAATTGCATATTTTCACTTTGTTTTTGTTTTTTTTTTTTCTTTTTAGACGGTGTCGCAAACCCCTAGGATGAGCTGCCTCTGTGCCTTAAAAATCCTACCCTTCAGATCTCTGACACCAGCCTTGTAAATCACTATTGGGTATACAGTCTCCATGAATTGGTACCTTGTGTACTTTAGTGCTCCATTACCTCTTACATGGCAAATACCTCCAAACACACCCATTCGTCCATAATACTTAAACCAACTGATGGCTCCATTATCCATCCCACTTGGATGCAGAAAACCGAATTGCTTTCAATTTATCCTTCTTTCTTACCTCTCCAACACCCAATCAATTAATCAATCACCATGTCCAAAATTTCTCAATTTCATCCTCTCTCTCCATGCCCACTCATCATCTCTATACTGGACCTCATAACTCATCTCCCGGTCTTCAGTATTGCCCCTTTGGAATGCATACCTCAAAAACATTTTAAAAATTATCTATCTGAAATCTAAATCCGACCACATTAGTCGCCACGTAAATACATTGAACGACCATATGTCACCTACCGAATTCATGCTCTTTGGCCTGGCCAGCAAGGCCCTTAGTGCCTTTAGCACCTACCCACTAGCCTCTACAACTTAATCACTTGCTGCTTCTTGACTCACACTTTATGCTTGAGTGATAGCAACTATTTATGATCCCTGTAGATGCTGTGCTGTTTTATGACTTTTTTCCGTTGCTCATACTCATCCCTCTATCTGGAACGCCTTTCCCACTTATTATAATATTGCTTATCCCTCAAGCCCTGATTTGGTTATAGTCTCTCACAGGAAGTCTTCCCTGAAGCTCCAGGCTGAGCCATGGGTGCTCTATTCTCTGTGTTCCCACACCACAAAGGGCAGATTTCTAGTTCAGCACTTCATGTGCTGTAGTGAAATTCTTAAAATGATCTGCTAATTGTCTCTCCTGTTAGACTCTAAGAGCCGCTAACGCAGGGACAAACTAACTTATCTTTGTCAGTCTCACTGCTACTGTCAGCTGGCTTTTGGTAAATATTTGTTGGAATGAATGGGACAAAGGGAAGCATCTAAAGGGATTGCGGCTGGAGGCTCTACACCTCTAAAGTCAGACCCTAGACTCTTGGTGGCCTTACTGTAGGGCAGGGCAGTGAAAGTGCAGGAAAACAAGAACAATGTGGAAGAATAAGAGTGATAAAAGAATGGAGCCTCAGCTGTCGACATAAAAACATCCCGGAGTGAGGACTTACAAAATCACTGAACACATGGGGCGGTCCACACTGGCAGCCCACAGGCTGGGCTCTTACACTTCTACTCCTATGCCCCAGGAAGCATGTGACCCCGTAAGGATCCTGCCCATTTCTGGATCTTTAATTCTATCCCTGAAAACTGTTGGATCAGATTCCACCTGTATAAAACAATTTGGGGTTCAGGGAGTGTAATTTTCCCAAGTCCAAACAAATCTGATTATGTTCATGATTAAAAACAAGATAGGGGAGATTTGAGGGCCAGCCCTTAGGAAACCAACACATTGACTCTCAGTATGAAGAACAGATGTAGCTGAAAGCGATATCCAGATGACTTACCCAATGACCGTGTTAAGAAAGTTTTCTGATGACTTTCCCAGTTGGCAACCAGCGCCTGGTGGCCCAGAGTATGATAGCTGTCCATTTCCTATCTGGGAAGGTCAGGGGGACCCGGAAGTTGAACAGGCGGTCTTAATTGCCAGCTCAGCACAACAGACTTAGCCTGGATGCATGGCTAATGGCGACGCTGGCTTTCTTTCATGTTCAGTTACAGTTACTAGGCAGGGTGTGTTTGAAGTGCCGAGGGATTGTGATTCACGTTTCATCTCCCACTTTAATGAGGTACCACTCTGAATGTTACCTACGTGACTGAAAATTAGCATATCTCCCTAATGAAGAACTGCCCAGGGAGCAGCCAGGAGGAAGGGGAGTTGCCTCCCCTTCCATGTTTGGACTTGGCTTCACTGCAGTGGCAAACCAGTCACCCTAAATAGAGCTGATCTTGTGGCTTGAGATTTTGCAAGCCAGATGTGCAGATGAATGTGCAGATTAACAACAGGAAAGCATATTTGAAAAGCTTTCAAGTCCAGTCGAACTTGCATAGATTTCACCACGCACTCCCTGAGCCCAAGGCTTATGAAAGATTCTGTGCTCCTGGACCATGGTGCCCGGAGATCCTGTGGACAGGCCAGTAGTTCTACGCCAAGACACTGAGACATCCGTACCCTGCAGACTGAGCAGAGCAGTCTCTCCCTTCTCTGCCCACACTTCTGGGCAGAGGCTTCGCCCCAGGAAAGTACAGTGTGAACTGGGACAGCAGGATGAGGTAGGCAGCAGCATAGCAGTGACAAGAGAAGGAGCAACAAGGTCAAGGTTAATAGCAGAGTAGCAGAAGAGAGGTGATAGTCTGGGAAGAAAGGCAAATCTGACAACCCTACATTATGCTGTCAAATGCTAACCCAAGTGAATCTTACTCCCTTTTAGACTGTGGGAAAGGGTGATTACGATGGAGTCTGGTTTCCCACATCATTCTCGAGTGACCGTACCTCTCCAAATGTTAAGCAGATGAGAGATTACGTTGGATGTAAGACACGCAGTTGAGCCCAGATGCAAAGGGCATGACAAAGGTTAAATGATAAGCGTTGTCCGTGGACAAGCACATACATTTAGAAATGAAGTTGTCCTCAAATACATTTTCTTTATACCATGCGTTATGCAAGCTTTCCTAGCAATTCCTTATATTTGTTCTTTTGCATGACATCACAGTTGTGCATGGCCGAAGTATACACCGTGTGCCAAATGCTTACTGCATGAAGGGACCGGCTGTTGGTCCTGGCCAGCTGCTGACCCAGATGGGCTCTGCATAGAAAATGAACACCTTATACAGAATACACTGTGGCGTCTACTGATGCCCAAATGGACTGGTGCTGGCAAGACCTCTAAAGAAAAATCTCAGCTGCCAAATTTCCTTCTATCCAAACATTCCTTCTATCTTCCATCTACTACGTGGTCAACACAGGTAGTGTAGACAATGCCAAGGCCACCAGAACTCCATTTCCCTGCTATCCCCCAACATTTGTAGTGTGAGTTGCTGGGTACCCTGTGGCTGTCCTCACATACTGTTTCATCTTCAGGACCCCCCTGGTGGTAAGGCCACTTTGACCTCATCTCCCACCACCTTCTCCCTTTGCTTACCCACTCGAGCTACACCAGACTTCCTGGTGTTCTGTCCTCAGCGATGGCCTTTGGCAAGTGTACTTCTACCCCAACACTCCCCCTCTAGTCTTCTCAGGACTAACTCCCTGGGTTCAGTTTCTGCTTAAATATCACAACCCCAGAAAGACATTCCCTTACAATCTCATCAACCTATTCCTCCCATCCACCTTCTTCCATCCCTACATGTTCTATCATGTTACTCTGTCTAATCTTTCTTCAAGCAGCTTAAATGATCTTATAGTTATATGAATTCTTGTTTGATTATTTTGATGGTGGTGTCTCTGTCTGCAACTAAAATGTAGGATCTATACAGGCATGGGCTTTTCCTCTCTACTGATCTCTAGTGCTACAACACTGCTTGATACATGGTAGGGGAGCACTAAATATTGGCCGATTGAATGAGCAAAAGAATGATATGAAAAACATGTACAGTTTACTGGCTTACTTCACATCAATCCATTAGGCAGAGGGGGAGATGTGACTCAAACCAGGTCTTTGGGGCTTCAAATTCCATGCTATTTCCTGTACACAAGGTTGCCTCTATTGCAAAACTTACATTTGGTTTCAATGTTTATTCTAGGGGGAAATAAACTAATCTAGACAGGAATCCTAAGGCCACTGTCACTGCTCTCATGATTTGGAACCGCTCTCATGATTTATTATTAGGCATTTTACTTGTAACCCTCTCAAAACTGAAAGCAGCACTTTCCCTAAGAAAATACAAAGCTAGACACCTAAGAAATAATTTCTGGAAGGTGGGAGCTGCTAAGCCTCAATAAATCTGGGGTGTTTCCAACTGGCTTCCAATAATGAGTGTATTAAAAGATCCCCAGAGGCACAAGGCTGACCACCTCAACTTCAAGGGAACAGATTAAAATCCTGATTATAGGGTGTGACTCAAATGGTCACCTCAGCTATGGATAACAGTGACTTTCCTAGCTCCCTGGGTCCTCTGATAGAAATCAATCTCTCCCTTTGAGATGTGAAGTACTTGCTTTATTCTTCGCATATGTTCCTCATCACAAGGTCCATGTACATGAAAGACTATATGTATTCTACAAACTTTATTATGTACTTATTAATATGCATTAAGCATTTATATCATTTATATATTATTATTAAATATTTTTCAGATGTAAAAGTGATACACACTTATTATATGAAATCTGGAAAATAAAATTCCTAAATAAGAAAATTATTCATCATCTCACATAATTTTATAGATGAACTGTGGAATCATTTAATCAAGTACAAAGAAGAAAAATTCTACTGGAGCTATATTTTAGATTTATTTTTATGTTTATATTTCATTAAACTTATACACTGACTTGTGAAGAATTAATATTTTTATAATAGTCTTCAATTCTATAAGCATGATATGTATTTATATTTGATTATTGTTTTAAAAAATATATCTTGGTATATATGTATATGCAAAACTATATCCTAATATACATTATATGTAACATATGCATTATATGTGTACGGAATATATATACAGACACACAGACATATATCAAATACATGTAGGATTTATATGAAGAAACGTGCAAAACTTTCCTGAGGTACATAAAAAAGACCTGACTATGTACCTGAATCATGTATATATTACATATATACAGAAATAAGTATTTTGAGTAATGTAAGGATCATTTTGTATGTAGTTTTACAATGTTTTTGAACTTGAAAATAATTTTTAATCAATGCATTACATTTCATCGTGTGACTATTGCATACAGAGCTGAACCATCATCCTACTATTTAAGTAGTTTCCAAGTTTTTACTCTAAGCAGTGCTGAAATGAATACCCTTACAAACAGGTCACTGAATACATCACTGATCATTTCCTCCAGGTTTTTAGTAATCGGATTATGACACTGAAATAGATGAACTTCTTAAGGAATCCTGATACATAGTACCAGATACTTTTCCAGAAAGGCTGAACTAATTTACATGCCTTTGGCGTCTCAATTTAATTTACCATTGTTCTTTTTTAGTATTTGCTAAGTTGTAGACAAACATGGTATTCTAACTCATTTTGGGTTCATTCTTTGAGTAATAAGGTTGACATTTGGGAAAATAGTTCAGCAGTACTACTTGTGCTCTGATAAAGTTCCTATGTTCAGGTCCTGGAACACTATTCTAGGTTGTTTTATGGAGACAGTAAGTTGTGGGCTGGGAAATATTTAACAAATAGTTTTTACTGGGGGGCGTGGTGTTTGTAGCATATGCCAATTTCTGTGGTGTAATATTCCCATCAAGCTACCAACGTGACATTACTAAATAGGGAGCTGGGAAGAGGCATATTCTGTCAACTCCAGGGAGTGGGAATGAGCTGGCATCAGCCTACCACTGACGGAAGTACAGCTTTATGGTTAAATAATGAATTTGGAGTTGGTCAGACTTTGGTGTCCTGTCTCATTACCTACTGGCTTTGAGATCTTGGGCATTTATCATACCCAGTTATTTTAAATATTTAATAAGATAATGAAAGTATTTAGTATAGTTATTGGCTCAGAGCAGTAACTTCACGATCGTATAATTATTCTTTTTCATCTAGTACTAATAATGCTTAGTTTTTCTGTCGTGAATTGTCTGTTCCTATTCTTTGACCATTTACCTTTTAGGGTATTGCTGTTTCTCTTATTGAAGTATGAACACATTAAATATTGATGGCATTAACTATTAAGAATATTTTTGGCTTTAAAAAAATATTTTCCTTCCTAACAGTATGTGCTTTTAGATACTTAGAAATTAGAAATAGGTCTTTAGATATGTCTGTGATTTCTTCTACCTGTATTCATGCCTAGAAAACATACCACATAATCAAAAACAGTATAAATATTTTTTAAAACTCTCTTCTAATTATTTTGCCTGATTTCATGTTGTACACGTAACTCTTTAAATTGCTTACAATTTATGTTGGCCATGTGCTGTGAGTGAGAAACTAATTTTTATGTATATAACCTACTAGCTACGTACTTACTGTGATTGGGTACTATGAACTTTTCTTTTCTAAGTCAATTTCCTCATTTGCAAGTTAGAGATGATAGTATTACCTACTTGATAGGTTTGTTAAGAGAACTATTGGGAGTCGTAATGCGTCAACACAGAAGCAGAAATCTGCTATGTTGTGAGTGCTAGATAGGGCTAGCATCACCTTCATCATTATCAGCCTTATCATTAGATCCTCACTTTTATGTAGCCCATCTTTTCCTTTCTGATTTTTTTTTTCAAAAGATTAGACTAGTTAGCAAAGCAAAGCAACACAAACACACCAACACCACTAGAGTAAACTCTGACAAACTTCTTCTGCGGCCCAAGCCCAGCTTGCGTGACTGTAAACACAGGTGTGAGGGTCACTGTGGAATGAAATTGTTTCCCTGTGCCCCGAGCTATTAGAGACACAGCCTTGAGACTGCTGATTTTCACCTTACAGTCCTTTATAGTCAGCAATAACGTGCTCTGGAATGCTGTCTTTCCCCCAGTGTAAACCTCAAAGTGAGGTCTCTGACCTGTTTGCTATGGAAACTCTGTTGTGAGTGATTCAGTTCTACAAAGAACAAGCAGTGCTGGAGGGCCACCAGACTTGCTTGTCCTTTGCAGAAACATGGAACTTCCTGACGGAAATTTGTTCTGATACAGAGAGACCATTCATTGCCTTACAGATACCTAAGCATTGATTGTCAGGGCCAGGCTATGCCAAGCTGTAATTTCAAGGGCCCATGGAAAGACTTCTGCCCCTTCCCCAAGATTCCCACCTGCAAACTGGAAATAAAGCATGGTCTCCTACATTTCAGTTTAAGCACAGGAGAGGGACTCAGTTTTGCTGTGAATGAATGAACACCTTGTCTGATTGTTCACATTAAAATGTGCATGGCTGATTAAAGATTCTGGCTAAAAGTAGGAGAACGAACAGTGCTACCCACTGCATACTTCAAGAAGTTGGAGGGGGAGATTGGTTAAGATGAAGGCAAAGGGACAGAACAGTGAACAGATAGCAAGTAAGTCTGGCCCCACTTAGGGCAGGTGAATTTCAGCCCCCAAACAATTTCCTGGTTCTGTATAAGGGCTTTCCATCACAATGTGACAAAAGCCATCATGTCAGAGATTTTGTGCGTGTACTTTGTACTACACAACTCTAAACAACAAACCAAACTCAACGGCCATAACCTCTGAATATTGCTTTCATGTAACGTTTCATTTCCCTTCCTTGAGCTCTTCAGTCAAATGGGTTGTTCTTCCTTCCAGGAAAGGTTTTCTGGGGGCCCTGGTTTTACTCCTGAGTTGGTGAACACATCGAGAACCTTTCACAGGAGGCTGCAGCCCTGCTGTGGGAAGTGGGAGCTCCCATCACAGGCCTTCATTTTTATTTGCCCGAGAGAGTATCTCTTTCCCTGTGGAAGGTAATTTCTCAGAATACAGAACTCTAGGTTGGTAATTTTTTCTCTTCCAACACTGAATATTTTACTCCCCTCTAGCTTGCAGGGCTTTTGAGTAGAAATCAGATGTGATGCTTCTTTTGTTCGTGTATAGGTAAGGTGTTTCTTCAAAAATTGTTCCTTTGTCTTTGATTTCCTGCAGTTTGAATATGAGCTGCCTGGATAGAGTTCTTTGGCATTAATCCTGTATGGTGTTTTGGGAGCTTCCTGGATCTGTGATTTGGTGTCTGATATTAATTTGGGAAGATTCTCAAATGAAAAAATAAGATACAAACTTAATTCTGAAGCACCTAATAGAATATGTCTCTGCTTAAATTTCAATGCTTTTGAAAAAAAATAAACTTTCTTGAATGTTTCCTTTCATTTTCAGGTAAATTTAGAAAACTATTTTCAGGTTAAAAAAAGAACACTGTTTAAATTTTAAATCAAATTATTAGTTTGTGAAGGTTGACAATAATACAATATTACAATACAATAATATAATAATACAATAATACAATATCCACCTTGAAAAGGGTGTGTATGTGTGTGAATACACATACTAATTAATATTTTTAATGTTTGTATATATATCTTAATGGAAACAATAGATAAATATATATAAAGATTATATATGTTAAAGAATATGTATATACAACAGTATAAATGTGTAATTTTCTGTGCTTTCTTTATCTCTACATTGTAAGCTCCATCAAAATTGAAATCTTATTCTTTTTGTAATGCCTTGGCCAAGTGTCTTCTATATTTTGGGCCAATGAATCCAGGTTCACTTTTTACACAGAGGCAAAAGGTTAGCACCATCTTAGAGAATGCCTTCCATACTCCTTCCAGGAGGCACTGGAGAATAATTACTCCAGCAAGTTTAAATTTTCTTATTCATGTCCTGAATTGAAAGGATGCTACTGGTGAGGTAGGGCTAAGATTATGGGGGAAATGTTATAGGGCAGCTTCTGTTTCATGCACACAATGGTGACAGAGTACGTGATTATGTCACAACATCTTGAGAAAAGTGTCTTTATCCTTGGTGTATGATAGAATCCTTGTTCACCAGGAAGGAATATAAAGAATTGTTTACTGCACCAGTATACACAACAGCCAAATTATGGAAGCAGCCCAAGCATCTAACAACAGATGAGAAAGATGATGTGATACACACATACACACACACATACACACACACACACACACACACACACACACACACAGGAATATTATTCAGCCATAAAAACAAATAAAATTGTGCTATTTGCAACAACGTGGATGGAGGTAGAGAGTATAATGCAAAGTGAAATAAGTCAGTCAGAGAAAGACAAATACCATATGCTTTCACTCATATGTGGAATTTAAGAAACAAAACAAATGAACAAAGGAAATAAGAAGGCAAACCAAAAAACAGACTCTTAACTATAGAGAACATATAATTACCAGAAGGGAGATGGGGGCAGGTAAAATAGGTGCAGGGGATTAAGAGTACACTTATTTTGGGGGCACCCAGATGGCTCAGTTGGGTAAGCATCTGACTTCCACTCAGGTCATGATCTTGCAGTTCATGAGCTCGAGCTCCATGATGACAGGTCAGAGCCTGGAGCCTGCTTTGCATACTGTCTTCGTCTCTCTCTATCCCTCCCCTACTCATGCTCTGTCGCTCTCAAAAATAAATAAACATTTTTAAAAAATTAAAAAAGACTACACTTATCTTAATGAGCACTGAATAAATATGTGGAATTGTAGAATTACTATGTTGCATACCTGAAACTAATCCAACACTGTATCTTAACTATACTGGAATGAAAATAAAGTAAAAATAATAAAGAATATACCATTAACTAATATTTGACAAAGAAGCCAAGAATATTTATTAATGGGGAAAAGACATTCTATTAAAACAAAAGAGAGAGATAAATCTAACTTTAGTGATATAGCTGCTTATTGCAACAAGGATAATGAACAAAAATTGCAATTCTCAAACCCATTTGCTGTGAGAGGTTTAAACTCTTTCTCTAGCTATATAGCTAATGTGAAGAGTAAATTAGACAATTATCCAATGGATTAGAAGAATAAATATTGTTAAAATGTCAATACTACCCAAAGCAATCCACACATTCAAAGCAATCCCAACCAAAATTGCACCAGCATTCTTCTCAAAGCTAGAACAAACAATCCTAAAATTTGTATGGAGTCACAAAAGACCCCATTCTGGACTCTCTATGCTATCCATTGGTCTATATGTCTGTCTTTATGCCAGTACCACACCGTTTTGATTCCTGTAGCTTTGTTATAAGTTTTGAAACCAGGAAACACGAGAGCTCCAATGTTTTTTTTGTGTGTGTGTATGTGTTTGAAGATTGTTTTGGTAATGCTTTTCTCTTTAGTTTCTTATTTCTCATTCTTTGTTACATTCCTTTAAAAGTGTTTTCCTCATATTATAGCACCTTCTCTTTTTTCTTTGAGAGAGAGAGAGAGAGAGGAAGAGAGAGAGAGAGAGGGAGAGAAAGAATCCCAAGCAGGCTCCACACTCAGGGCAGAGCTCTAAGCGGGGCTTGATCCCATGATGCTGGGATTATGACTGGAGCCAAAATCAAGAGTTGGATGTTCAACAACTGAGCTACTCAGGTGCCCCAAGCACCTTTTCTTTTATAGTTTATATGTCCTGTATCCTTCACAACTGGAACAAAGATGGAACAAGACAGCTTAATTGAGTAACCAAAAAGTAGTTTTGTAAAGTAGGCAATACTAACACTGTGTGGAATAAATCTCTAAATCCTTTCCAGGAAAGGAAGTGTGAGGTGGAATAGAGACCTGAAGCAGGAGGTACAGACCTGTGTTCTCATCCTGTCCACAATATTCATTAGCCATCTAATTTTGAGCAAGCCGCTTGACTTCTTTGGCCATTAATTTTCTCAAGAACCAAAAGGAGGGGGGCGGTTTCTAAGCTCTAGAATTCTATCACTCTTCTGGTAGACAAGAGATGTTACCTGGGGACTGGATCTTAGCCAAGGCAATTCAAACCTTCAGGAGCTGGGCAGTCTACTTCTTGTCCTCTTCTTTTCTCTTTTCCTTTATAGTTCCTGACTTCAATGGTTTTCCTTTCTTTCCTGTAAAATTCTTTTTTTTTTTAATTTTTCCATTAATGTTTCTAGTTTCTTACCTTTTAAAATATTTACTCTATTCTCAGAAAGGAAAAAAAGTACCATTGTTCTAAGTCTCATGCATTTAAAGACCATACCACACTCTATCCATTCTTAGAGAAAGTTCAGCTAATCATAGAGCTGGCATCCAAAACGGTTGAGTGGCCAAATATCTACATAAGGTGAGGTGAGAACTGGGAAGATACACATCTCTGTCCTGTAGTATCTGTCTGACATCTTCTGTTGGGGTGATGGAGAGCACTATAAGATCGGACAATCAAACGTCTTTATTTCTTCTTTCAGAATATTAACTATTCTTTTCTATCTCTTTTGCTTTTCTCAAGTACCTGATATAATTCTCCTAATTTGAGCAGCTCCACTAGGCTCAAGCTGGCCTCTATCATTTCATCTTCTCCCTCACCTACCTTGCATACGAGGCCCGGCTAATCTTCCCGACAGTACACTCACAGTTGTCATCTACTCAAAAATCTACACTGGTGTCCCGCTATCTTTGGAATGAAATTATAAATTCTTCTGTTTGGCCTTCCAGACTATTTATCAACTGATAGCACCTTTATTCCCAGGGGTCCCCGAAAGGATTCCTTAACAGCTTACTTCCTTTCATGTATTCTATTCCTATTTCTAACTCTTCACCTTTGCGGGTGCCGTTTCTCATCATTAGTAAGAACTCTCCTCGTCTCTGTCTACCCAGCAAGTTCTGTCTCCTACATAAAGCTTTCCTCAACTACTCTAGACAATATAGATGTTTCTCCTCGTTTTTAAAAAATGTTTATTTATTTTTGAGAGAGAAAAAGATCACAAGTGGGGGACAAGCAGAGACAGAGAGAGACATAGAGACAGACAATCCCAAGCTCCGTGCTGTCAGTGTAGAGCCCAACACGGGCTTGATCTCATGGACTGCAGGATCATGACCTGAGCCAAAATCAAGAGTCAGATGCTTAAAGGGCTGAGCTACCCAGGCTCTCCTCTCCTCATTTCTTATTGCCAATACAACCCACACCATCCAGTTCAACACTTAATTATTCTATGCATTTGCCTTTTGTTTCCCTGGCTGGAATGTAAACTCTTTTAGGAATGTGGATTTATGTTTTCAAATTATAATACCACAGGCAAATGAAAGATATCATTATTTTTAGAACCGAAAGATTTTTTTTTTTCGTATTCACTGACCTGTGTATTCAAATCCCTGGAATTAATCCAGCATAGAGAACTATCCCAAGTCACGCAGCAGGCCAGTGCTCTAAAAGATGAATCCTAGTGTTGATGGAAGCCACTGGGTCTACACCAGTGAATTTAAAATTGAGTTATTTATCTTCTCTGAACCTGAAAGTCTAATAGGTACATGTATTTCTTTTTTAGGAAATTATTTAAATGATTCCTTCTCACGAATGCATCCAAGAGCAGCCCCGTGTCTTTCAAAATGACAACAATGTACAAAATGAAAGAATACACAATGAAGCCAAACCAAGAAGAAATTTCTCAGCTTGTCAATGAGATGAAAGAACTTTCCAGGCAGATTCCCCAAAAAAGCAAGCCTCCAAAACTTTTACAGATAAAAGTTAAGATGTTTGAGAAGTCACGGAGCAAGGAAGAAGCCTCATTCAGTCATTTTCCAAACTGAGTTTCATTCAATTCCTCCTCTAAGTAGTTCAAAATACATATTCAATTGTTTTCATATAAATAAGGAATCTCTTCAAGGCTGCCTTTTAAACTGAGGTAGTATCTGTGGTAACCTCATAAATATGCTGACAGTTCACAGCTCTGTTAGTTATGCACAGCCTCTACCCTCCTATGTTCCCTACCTGCACTTCTCCTAAGTCTCGCTCATTTCTCAAAGATACTAAAGCCTACTGAGTGGAATAATCAAAAGGAGAGAGGCCACCGGCTCACTCAAGGCTCATTTTAATTCAGCTATGTAATTTATATGACTTATCTATGAGAAAGACCCCCA
This sequence comes from Herpailurus yagouaroundi, assembly GCF_014898765.1. Taxonomy (NCBI): domain Eukaryota; kingdom Metazoa; phylum Chordata; class Mammalia; order Carnivora; family Felidae; genus Herpailurus; species Herpailurus yagouaroundi. The sequence goes on from NW_024412377.1 coordinate 105,479,671, forward strand.
ACAGTGTTCACACTTTTGAATAAACATGAATTAAAGACAATGCTAGGATTTTCGGGAGATATATGAACTTTTATAGATTTCAGTAAAATAATAAAACCCTAGGGTTAGAAAGAAGAAGTAAATGTTTGGAGAAACTTCACTTTTGCCTTTGCTGCAGGGGCTAAGGGACCAGGATTATTTGCAGCCAATATGTTTGTGCACATGATTCTGAGGGGCTGCATGAAAACATTGTTTTCTCTGAAATCTGGAGAAAGAGCTGTGGTCTCCCAGTCATCGTGGAAAAAGGAGCCATGTGTTATGTTGCAGATGGTCAATTTCCTCTGGTCACATTCACTCTTTGTACATTGGGAAAGCGAAGAGAAGTGTGAAATGATATGACAAAATAATGCTCTTTATACAGGCATAGTGGAGTATTTATTTTTAAAAGGTCAGTTAAGAAAGGGTGTCATGCATTGTAGAGTAATACATATGAAAATTAGTTAAAGTCATGAACCCCTGCAGGGGGCTCGGTATTGAAAAGTCACCCAAAGTCCTACAGGAAATGCTATGTTAGCTGGTGTGGTTACAGAATGAGTGAGGTCCTCCGGTTAAAAACATGTGGCAGTTAAGTCTCCATTATGATTTCTCTATCATGCCTGGATTTTCAATACCCAAGCCTCTGAAGTCAGACAAGCTGATTCCAAATCCTGGCTAGAACTCTTACCAGATTTGTGATATTAAGTTATCTATTCTCTCTGAGCCTTGATTTTTTATATCTGGAAAATGGAGCTAAACCTTGATTAAATGCTATTCTAGGACTTCCATTCTTCCGTCTCAAAATGTCCTTTGGGGGACAAGGTGTTCCCTCTTGCCTCACAGAAATAAAAGAGCAGACAAGATATATGAAGAAGCACTGGTTTTCAAGACGCTGGATATTAGATAGCAAAGGATAGAGACCCCTGGGATATGAGAAACAAATGAAGTGAGACCTCTGATTGTCCCAGCTTACTACCTTCAGAAAGTTTCCTGATTCTGGAGCAGAGAGGAAAAACAAGGTCTAGTCCAGCAGAATCCCGTAGTTGAAGACACAGAGGTGACTGTCTAGGGGTACCAATGAAGCTGGAGTTCATAAGAAAGAGTACAGAGAAGAAAGAGTCACATAGAAAGAGAACTCTAGAGAACTGCACAGCGTCCACCTTCAAGTTCAGAATAGTATAAATCAGCCCACATATGTGATAAAAGTAATTGACACTGGGGAAAGAATCACCCAGAAGGATGAGAGGGAAAGGCTCACATAGAGTCAGAGCCTATTCTCAACACCTAGAGGGGACATCTTTGTAAACCGCCTGGAATTGGGAAAGTAGTAATAAGGGTTTTGCCTCAATAGTGGAGAATAATTAGCTCTAAACTGATCGTGGCTCTGGGACTACATAACAAATCTTAAAAGAAAGACCTGAAAAGGTCAAAAGGTTTCCAAATAGCTTACTGTATCCTAGAAAAAAACACAAGAATATTTATAAAAACACAAAAATATCCAACACCTACACAAAGGTGAAGGTAGAACACAATCTTTAACATCCAATAAAAAATTATCAGATATGGAAAAAGGAAGGAGAATATGAGGAGACGACTCAGTCAAAACTGATCCATAGCTGGCACAAACGTCAGAATGAGCAGACAAAGGACTTGCAAACACTTACTATGACTGTATCCCATATGCTCAAAAAATTAAGTTGGGAATGGAAATATAAAAAAAATCCAGATCAAATTTTTGAAGACGAAAACTAAAATGTACAAAATGAGAAAATAAACTGGATGGGATAAACTTTAGATTAGACGTGGCAGAAGAAAAGAGCAGTGGACTTGAAGAGAGTGATGGATACTGTTCAAAATTAAACACAAAGATAAAATAATCGAAAAAAGTGAAAAGAATACCAGTGACCTGTGGAACAACCCCAAAAGGCCTAGTACATGTATAACTGAAATGCTTGAAAGAGAGGACATAACAGAAAAATATTTAAAGATATAAGGGTAGAATTCCTTCCCCCGAATTTGATATAAACTATAAACCTATAGATCCAAGTAGCTACCAAAATCCAGAGCGTGCAGGTGCGCACGCACGCACACACACACACACAACTACACTAAGGCACACCATAATAAAATTGCTCAAAAATAGTGATAAAGAGAAACATTTTAAAGTAACCAGGGACAATGGATGTGCTATATATAGAGCAATAACAACAAAAAACACAGTGGAGTTTTTTTTTTAGAAGAAATAATGCAAAAAGATAGTGGCCAACATATCAAAGAAAAAAGTGTCAAGCTAAAATTCTGTGCTCAGGGAAAATATCTTTCCAACAAAACTAAAGGCATACAAGACTTTTTCAACCATAAATTGCTGAAAGACTTCATCACCAGCAGAAACAACACTCCAAGAAATATAAAAGGAAATTCTCTAGGCAGAAGGAAACTGACAACCCCTGAAAATATGGATCTACACAAAAGGAATGAGGAGCATCAGAATGGGAGCAACCTGAGTACGTGTATAAGATTATTTATTTGTGATTTAAATAACTTTGTTAACTGACTGTTCAAACAAAAAATAGTAAGGTCCTTTTGGGTTTATAACAGACAAAGGATACTGAAACACACCAATACTACCAAGGCTAAGTACAGGGAATGTGAAGTATAGTATTGTAGCCTTCTTAAAATATGTATGAAGTGGCCTAAGACCACTGAAAGGTAGACGGTTGTAAGTTAACAGTGTACACTATAAACACAAAAGCAACCACTAAGGTAACAAACAAAGAAGTAGAGCTAATAAACCAACAAAGGAGATAAAATGGAATCATAAAAAATATTCAGTTGAGCCCCCCTCCCCAAAAAGGGAGGAGGGATGAGAAAAGAGGGAAAGGAGAACAAAGAGTGAATGGGATAAATATAAAACAAGGGACACAATGATAGAATTATACCTAACCACATCAGTAATCACATTTAATGGAAATGCTCCTAGCATCCTAATTATAAGGCAGTAATTGTCAGACTGGACAAAAATAAGACCCAAATATTTTCAGGCTTTTGTTTTTATCTAGACACTGGCAAGCTGGTTTTAAAATTCATGTGGAAATATAAAAGACCTACTACCATAGTCAAAACAATTCTAAAATGAAGAACAACGTTGGAGAAGAACACTACCTAATTTTCAGATTTATCATAAAACGTCACCAATCAAGACAGGATAGCATAGGCAAAGAAAGACAAATAGGATCAATGTAACAGAACGGAATCCAGAAATAGATTCACGTCTACATGGATAACCAAATTTCACCAAAGGTGCAAAGGTAAATTCAATGGAGAAAGGATATTTTTTTTCAACAAGTGGTGCTGGAAGAACTGCACATCCATATGCAATGAAAGAAACTTGAATCATATCTTGTTTCACACAAAACAATAACTCAAAGCGAAACATAGGGTAGATGTAAAACCAAATAATAAAAAAGACATTATATAGAAGAAAACACAGGAGGAAATCTTTGTGACCTTTGGATTGGTCAAAGATTTCTTAGCGCTGACACCAAAACTGTGATGCATAATATTAAGGGTTGATAAATTAGACTTTAGGAAATGTAAAAATTTGAGCTTTTTGATACTCTCAAGAAATTAAAATTAAGAGATAGATTAGAAGAAAATATTTCAAATCATGTATTTGATAAAGGGTTTATACCTAGATTATATAAAGAACTCTGAAAATCCAATGAGAGAAAAAACTACCTAGTTTTGTAAAAATTGAGCAAAAAATCTGACCAGATACTACATTAGAGAAAATACACAGATGGCAAATAAGCACATGAAAACATGTTCAGCATCATTAGTTATAAGAAAAACGCAAATTAAAACCACAATGAGACGGGGCGCCTGGGTGGCTCAGTCGGCTAAGCGTCCGACTTCAGCTCAGGTCATGATCTCACAGTTCGTGGGTTCGAGCCCTGCGTCAGGCTCTGTGCTGACAGCTCAGAGCCTGGAGCCTGTTTCCGATTCTGTGTCTCCCTCTCTCTCTGACCCTCCCCCGTTCATGCTCTATCTCTCTCTGTCTCAAAAATAAATAAACGTTAAAAAAAATTTTAAAAAAAAAACCACAATGAGATACACCTATTAAAATGGCTAAAATTAAAATGTCTGAGCATCCTAAGCATTGGTGAGAAATTTGAGAAGCTGGGAGTTCTCGTGCAGGGTTGCTGGGAATGTAAAATGGTGCAACCATTTGGGAATACAGTTTGAAAATGTCTTAAAAAGCTAAACATGCATCATCCCACTCCAAGGTAGTTACAAGATAAACGAAAGCATAAATCATACAAAGACTTCTACAGAAATACTCATTGCCCTGAACGGGAAACAAACCAAACACTTATCAGAACAAATGGTGATGTATTGATAGTGTGGAACACTACATCAAAGTCCTGGAGAGAGACAGTGTTGGTCGGGAGGAGGAGCTACGTCTGAGAATCAAAAGTCTTGAGCTGTCACTCAGATAAACAACTTCATTTCTCTGGACCTCAGTTTCTTCATCTGTCCAATAAAGCAAAACCATTTCTTTTTACTCTAAAGAGTTTCTAATTCCCTCACTTAAAAAAAAAAAAAAAGACTAAAGAGCATGAAGCAGAAATGTTATATAAAGGCTAATGGAGTCTGTTCTGTTTCTGTTACTGTTCAATTGGCTATTCCAGAGAATCTGTGCCCACAATGGAATAAAAGTGATCAAATATGACTGGAAAAGAACTTTTGCTCCAGAAGGAATAAGGAATCAACAGCCTAATCCTGACCTCTGAACCAAAGAACTCAAGAGGTAAGCCCAGAGTATAACTCTCTAGTGTTTTGGTAGCTCCAATATGGATCTAGAGCCCAACGCTTGTGGATAGTTGCTTTTCTTTTTCTTCCCCACCCTCCCTTTCCCCCAAGCTTTAAAAATTATGTCTATATTTTATAGCACAGAGAAACAAAATTCTATAAGTAAACTAAAGCATATCTGCTGTTTAGTTTGTCTAATCCCCAGGACATTTGCATGAGACAAAATCTACGGAAGAGTAGAAATCTTCAAGGTCACAGGAAGCCATCTTCCTAGTTAAGATCTCTTGATTCCCCCGCTAGGCTCGAATGAAATCAACCTGGACATGGTTTCTGGAGCAGAAGTGGCCATCCAGAAAGTTACATTCCCATAATATAATTTACAGGGTGACAAAAATTTGGAGCAGTGCCAAAGTCTTTAGGCTATTTAATCATGAGAATTTGTTTTCTAATGCAAGGGTTAATGTGAGTAATTTTACCTATGCCTAAGGCAGTGGGTACATTTGGAAATTTCATTTAAATGAGTGTATCCGTTGGGGCGCCTGGGTGGCTCAGTCGGTTAAGCGGCCGACTTCGGCTCAGGTCATGATCTCGCGGTCTGTGAGTTCGAGCCCCACGTCGGGCTCTGGGCTGACAGCTCAGAGCCTGGAGCCTGTTTTGGATTCTGTGTCTCCCTCTCTCTGACCCTCCCCCGTTCATGCTCTGTCTCTCTCGTCTCAAAAATAAACGTTAAAAAAAAAATTTAAAAAAAATAAATAAATGAGTGTATCCGTGTATAAACTATCCATTTGGTAATGGGAGTAAGCACTATTCTGATTTAGTTCATGCCTTTCCCCTCTGAAATCTTCTGAGGTCTTAGGTGAAGTGGCTTCACAATGAAGAAATTCCATGTTTTCCTTTTGCTATCAAAACTAAAGCCCTTTAATGTGGACATAATCCCCTGCAAACATTCAGATTTACAATCACACCCAAGCACACCCGGGCTTTTCTGACAGCTTGCAAATATCCCTGTGCTCCTTGCATGCAACCTTCACAATTACAGAGTTAAAATTTCTTTGGCCTTTCCTCTCATGTTTGTAGAGCTCAGCTTTTCAAAGGGTTTTTAAAAATTCTTTAGGCACACCTAAGAAAAATATGCATTTCTTTTCATTACCTGGCTAAAGGACAAGGTTTTTTAATCCCCATTTACCAAGAACGCAGTGCTCTCAAATGTGTTTTGTATCAGCAAATTGAAGGTGCTTTTGATAGAGATTCACTTTTCTACCTGAAAAAGCCCCTATCATCTTCCCATTTTCTTCTGCCTGTGTTGTACACAGTCATTTGTTAACCACAGAAAGAGCTATTCCGCTACCCTTCTTCTACTGATGAATCTCTGGCTCATATCTGGTGTCTGACAGAACACACACAACGTAAACCTTATCCCCCTACCCTTAATCTTTATAAGCCTTGGAGGGGCATATTTAATGAATAAAGATTTCCTACTTTTCAGGGACAGTGCAGGTGATTTATTAAAGACAGGCAAGAGAAGCTTGCAAGGGAATGTAGGAAGCAGAATAGGGAAGGAGAAGGAGTCAGGAGGGGTGTGGTTCCAGGCAAAGTCTCATGGTTGCTTCTTTTTTTTTTTTTTTTTTTAAATTTTTTTTTTTCAACGTTTATTTTTGGGACAGAGAGAGACAGAGCATGAACGGGCGAGGGGCAGAGAGAGAGGGAGACACAGAATCGGAAAAAGGCTCCAGGCTCTGAGCCATCAGCCCAGAGCCCGACGCGGGGCTCGAACTCACGGACCGTGAGATCGTGACCTGGTTGAAGTCGGACGCTTAACCGACTGCGCCACCCAGGCGCCCCTCATGGTTGCTTCTAAAGGCACTTGGGAGTATGACTAACACCTCAGGTTTTCTCCTTTGAGATCAGGGGGATGGACCATTGGCTAAGGATGGGTTAGGCAGATAAAAACCCCCAGGCACTTCTAGATCTCTGAATATCCTGACAACGAGACTCCAGATGTCCCAGGGAAGTCCCTGGAAGAAAGTCAAAGAAGCTGGCATTAGACACAAAAGCACACAGAAGTCAAGGTGGGGGACACAAGAAATTTTAAAAGGATCCTAGGAGATGTGGCCAGCAGTGACCCAGCTCCTGCTCTGTGCTGGGTACTGTCCTCAGTTTAGGAAACACCATGTTAATTGGACCCATCGCCCATTCCAGCTAAGGTTAAAATGGCATTGACAAAGAAGACATTTTAGCCAAGAATCACACAAGTGGATAGAACATTATACACTGTGAAGTGCTTTGAAAAAAAGTTAGGAGAGCATTTATTAGACGCTCTCGGCTTAGTCTTGGATTTAACAAATGCTTTTTTCAAGGAAACAGCTCAAAATGTAGCAACTTGGATTCTTGGCTATATGAAGAAAATCCACACCGTAGTTGTTAGTGTTTTTGTATTTTTGCTAGGCAAAAACAACTTGTACACTTCCAGGTGTCCTGAAGTAATTCCCAAAGTCAGGATAAAGCCTCTGAAAGCCTTTAAATAGTGAATTGGTGGGAAAAGAATAATATGGAGGTATTTAGGTTGGATGAACTGGAGAATATTCTTCTACAGTGCAAGCTTATAATGGCATTGCAACCTAAGACAAACAGGCAGAATAAGAAAGTCACACACACACACACACACACACACACACACACACACACAATGGGTAGGTTTTTTTTTTTTTTTTAATTTTTTTTTTCAACGTTTGTTTATTTTGGGGACAGAGAGAGACAGAGCATGAACGGGGAAGGGGCAGAGAGAGAGGGAGACACAGAATGGGAAGCAGGCTCCAGGCTCTGAGCCATCAGCCCAGAGCCCGACGCGGGGCTCGAACTCACGGACCGCAAGATCGTGACCTGGCTGAAGTCGGACGCTTAACCGACTGCGCCACCCAGGCGCCCCGCACAATGGGTAGGTTTTGACAGCAGGGACAACTTTCTGACTAGAAATAAGGACAGAAATTTCCACATGGTGAGACCATATGACCTGCCAGGTACTAGGAAAGACGCTCTACTTTCGTTACCTGGTTCAGTCCTAACAAATAGCCCATGAATCAGGTACTTTCTTTATTCCCACTTTGCAGAAAGGAAACTAAGATGAGAGAGGTTAAGAAATGTGCCCACGTTACAGAGAAGCAAAGCAGCGGAACAGGATAGGAATGTAAGCCTGTCTGACTTCAAAGCTGAGCCATCACCATCTTATTAACTAGCTGGAAAAGCAGCACCTGCTTGTGTGGAAACTCACATTGGAAAGAGAAGAAGACATTGTGGCAGCTTAAATCCAGCAGGGTACTAGCTAGTTATCCACTTCATCCAGGAGACTGGCAAGCTAGCTAATAAGCCCGTTTTCCAAACAATGTGGCTCCACACAGCACTTAGCTGGAGTCCCCAGCTCTATGGATCTGCTCTCTATGGCCTTGTAGTTAAGTATAAGGTGAAACTCTCTGTAGCCTCCATCACATCATACCTTAGACTTGATTGTACCAACATTTTCACCAGGGAAGGTACAGAATCATTTCCTAAAAGTTCCAGAGGGCCACCAGATCTTGGCAACTAGAGTCACTGCCAGCAAGAGGGTGTCTTTTACCATAGCATGGCTTATGAGATTTCGCTTCAAGGATCTATCACCCATAAGTTGCACTGGGATGATAGACTGGTTCTGTCCTCTCTCATATGGTAACTTTGAGAGACTGGTAGTGACTGACTGCCTGGAACACTGTTACGAAGAAACCAGAGACTGTATGCAGGCTCAGCAGGAAGCAGCTCCAAACTGCTAAGTTTCCTGGTGGAAGCTAGAAGCAGAAGAACCTGCAACATTTTGCCCACACTGGAGGAAGCAGTGTTTCCCAAACCTACCTAATATAAGAATCCTAGAGGACTCGTTAAAAGTCCAGATTTTAACGGTGTGGGGCAAAGCCTCAGAACCTGTAGGGCAGGTGCCTTGCAAATGGCATGTTTAACGACTGACTCAGGTGATTTTCATGATTAGGTAAGTTTGGGAAACATCAGGCTCACCATTCTTTATCCCATCTACACTTCCAGACTTTATGGATTCAATTTAAAAAATTCTCATAGTTGAATTTTATTTGACTCGAACAGCCCTTTCTGCAGCTGTATGTACTTGAGCACATGTGTGTGCATATACGTGAGTGCAGGTGTATGGGATCTTCCACCATTCGGCTACCCCAACAAGCAGCGATAAGATCTTCCCTTCTCTATCACCACCTCTCCTCCAGGGTTCCAGAACTCACACCTTCTTTTGAGTGTGGCAGGAAATTAAAAGCATACTGAGCAGTTCACAGAGGCTCAAACAATTCTCAAGTGAGAGGCAGACATCCTTCAGTTGCATGATCATGGCATTATGCACACTAGAAGCCACCAGGGGAAGGCCCTTTGGTCACCATGATAAGAGCCACCTCCTTTGGAGAACCAACAGGCATTCCCAGTCCAAAGGCCAGGGTATACAGGCAACTGGCTCAGCACCCATGTGGTCCTGCTTCTGACCACTGGTAGTTACTGGCATTTCTCCTTTTGTTAACAGTTTTCTACTTGACTCCCCTACCTGCTCACCAATTCCCTGACTGACCTCTACCAAGGTACAACATCATGACCTCTGTTTCTCTTCTCAGCACAGCTATACCTCATCTATAGCCTATTTTTCCTTTTTCTCTCTTTCTCCCCCCCCCCCCGCCTTCTTTTCCCCCCCCCCCCATGGTGTACATATCTTAAGCTCCTATTTCCACTCCCCTCAAGACCTTTCTTCTGATTTTACTGGCTTAGAAGGTATAAAAAAGAAAACAACAATAAATATTTACTGTTTCTTCTCTTCCTACCCTCCTAATTACAGCTTTTCTGTAGACAATATGTTTGTATCTGGCTCTACCTGACATTATGATCATGAAATGAAGGAAAAAACAGAAATAGACAATATCTTTGGCCAATTTAAGTATTTCATGTTCTTATCTTGCTGTTTCTTCACTAGCATGTAAGCTCCCTGAGGACAGAAACTTTGCCTGTTGTCTGATTGTGATAGTTTCAGTGCTTGGTGTAGGGGAGGCATGTGTTAATACATCCTTGTGGAATTAATGCACGAACGACCACATCTCCAGTCCTGACTTCTCAGGTACAAGTGTGATATTGATAACTTCTCTAATTTTTCGAGGTAGAGCTCAAGTCTCCCCTCCTCCAAGAAGACTTCCCTGAGTGTCCCGGCTGTGCCCTAACTAACCCCTGTGGCGATTTCATCTGCATCTCACATGTCCTTGTTATTTCTATGATTTTTAGTTTCTTTGTTTAAGGCAAAGGATGTTTTCAACAAATCTCCAACAAATACTGTAGTGAATGTCATTCAAGTTTGTTTCTTAGAAATCCCTCAAAGCTGACCGATGGTATCACTCCAGAGTCTAATTCGAGAGAAGTAAGTTGAGTGAAAACAATGCTTTCTGGGTACACAATTCTTTGACTCCTTGACTTGTCATTATTCTTTTATTTTTAATGTGTGTCATATTTCCTCCTCGCTTCCTTCATGAACAAAAGATTATGTGTTTTCCTCTACAGAGATGAGCGTGGCTCAAGGCACGTAGTAAATTCCCACTGGTGACTTGATTGATTTTAAAGACATTAGGGTTATTTCAGAGACTCCAATGTTCTTTCCATGGACAACTCTGTGGCAAGTGTGTCCTTCCTAATTCGCAGCAGGGCCCTCTTGGTCGTGTTGTGCTTTCCTTTTTCCGTGGACAATAAAAGGTGTAGGACTGTAGGATGTGTTCTCCCATCCTCTGTCAGGATATAAATGATAATTAAAGTCCATGAAAATGATTAATTGAACTCCTAAGGGGGTGTGTTTTCATTTCTTCTGAAATGTTACTTTTGACTAAGAGAGAATTAAAATTCTAGAACGCCTGAGCTCTTGAATGTTCTTTTGCTTTTCAAAGCTTTGTCTCAATTCAAAGCTGCCTTTGTCATTTTTTTTGCCAGCAAGTGAAGGAAAGAGGATATTTTTGCCACAACATTTGTCTCCATTTCAGCAACGAAAACATAAATGTTCTAAAGGCACTGGCAGTACAACTCCAACCTGAGGAGGTGATTTTTTTGTACAAAACCTGTTCTTAATATTGAAAAATGCAACAATGGTATTGTTGGGATTTCATATTAAACTCCAGTAAATGGTAGCATCTTTTAATGAAAAGAAGCAAAAGATAATGACAGAAAAATAAAGGGGAGCCTCCTTCAACAGTGAAGCCTGGACTCATGAGAGAACAAGGCCTTGATTCTTTACTCCAAGATCCAGCAGTGCTGGCTGGGAATGCAGTGATGAGAGTTTGTAAAACACGAAGCCCAAGCACAGCTTCCTTTAACCACAAACCCCTCACCTCAGCACTTTATATTATCCAACGCTTGTGTTCGTCCCTGGAAAAGCAAACACATGTACGTTGTAAGTGGTTTCTCTGTAATCATAAAGCAATTTGAATCGTTGAGCGGTATCCTAATTGAGGATGTTTGGATGTACTTCGGCAAAGATTAAAAAGGACTCGGGGACATTTTTAAGGGCAGTAGCTTTGAAGCACGAGTATTTTCCCAATTTTCTGAGAATTTCCTTTAAATTTTTGTACAAGAATAATATAGTTTTTGGCTTAAAAATAGTTTACAGGGAAAGATCATTTGGTAAGAATGTTCTAGGCTGAAAAACTTCATACATTTGGTGAACATGTTACCTCAGTCAAGATGAATTTTACAAGTATTTTAATTCTCCTGAGATTTAGACAATTTCTAGGTGACTAAACACTGGAGGGGAATGCATGAGACTTGAAAGAAGGCATCATTCATGACAATATGTTCTTCACATTTGGGCTGACCTTTTGATTCTTATGTCTTTTGGAGACTTTAGCCAGATTTTAATTGTAGAGTTTTTTTTTTTCCTTTTTTTTACATACTCAAGCCATCAGCCAATTGGCAGAAATAATCCAGGACCATTAGCAAAAAACAAAAAAACAAAACAAAACCAAAAAAAACCCCATCATTATCTTTTGGTCAATCTGGATGAAGTAAAAGAATGAGAACTAGGAGCCAATGATGGACTGCAGCCTTTACAAACTGTAGTTAAATAAATCCTTATTCAGACTCAGGAGCACACCGAAAATTACAGATAGCACACTGCAGAAAGGATTCCTTGTTTTGTTTTTGTTCCCCACCCCCCCACCCCCCCACGGGGGAGGAAAAATCACTGCAATGATTCTTCTGATTAATACTAAAAGATATATCTGAAGGGGGGAAAAAAGGGAAAAATACCATTATAGACTGGAAAAAAGAAAAACACTTAAAAGCAGGTTTCCAATGTCCTTATCGTTAAAATGGAAGTAATTATACTAGCAGTGAAAATAAGCACTCAACAGGGACAGGCCACAGGGACAAGATGATGGTGAGAGCATCTGTGTGAAATGACAGTAAGAAAAAAGTTGAATGGGTACTAACTCTAAAGGATATTTCATAGGGGTGTCTTGTTCCTCATCTATTTCTTTCACCAGCTGATGTGGCGTCGTAACAGAGAAGTGTGGGCACTTGGATGGTCTGTGAGTTAGCTCACAAGCTTAGCTTCTGTAACAAAGATCCAAAAATAACAATGGCTTACAAAGGAGAAAGTGAATTTCTCCTTCGCGTAATAGTCTATATACTGGTGATAGTGACAGGGACCCTACTCCTAATCTTCTGCTGTGCCATCCTCAACCTCCATCTTCCATTTGTGTTCTAAGAAAAAGCCACTCCATGTCCTGCCTTCATCAGCACAGAGACTGACGCGGGGTTCGAACTCTCAAACTGTGAGACCGTGACCTGAGCCGAAATCAGACACTTATACAACTGAGCCACCCAGGTGCCCCTAGAAATTTTTTAATATTGTATTATTTTAGTTTCAGAATTAGAATTAGTGGGTGGCTCTGTTTTGGTAGTTTCTGTTTTTCTTCTGAGCTCACCTACCCATCTTCTCATTCATTTTGGCCAGCTTTTCCTTTATTTTTCCTTAATATTTTTTAATGTTTTATTATTTTGAGAGAGAGAGATAAAGAAACAGAGAACAAGAAGGGGAGGGGCAGAGAGAGAGGGAGACACAGAATCCGAAGCAGGCTCCAGGCTCTGAACTGTCAGCACAGCTTTTCCTTTAAGCCCTTGAACATATTTCTTTTTTCACTGTTTTAACATCTTTGTGTGCTAATTACAATACCTGTCTCGTCTCTGTTTTTATTGACTGTTTTCTCTCCTACTTTGGGTCATGCTTTCCTGCTTCTTTATATGTCTAGTAATTTTTATTGTATGTACAACTTTATGGATACTACATTGTTGAGAGCTTGGTTTATACTGTCTTAATTTAGGAGGGTGGAATATTATGGCAGATCAGCTCTATCCTAGAGAAGCTTGATTTTAGACATTTTAGGATGAGTCTAGAATAACCCTCACTATGGAGGCAGAGCAGCTCCATTCGTAGGCATGATATTTCTGGGGTTTCATTTGAGTAGCTAAGTTGTTCATGAGGTCTTTCCACTCTGGCTTGCCAAAACTCCAGTGTTTCCCAGTACTGTGTCACTCTTGGGGTTCCAGTTTTGCTGTCAGCACCCCAGAATCTGTTCTCTGTCAGGCATCCCAGAGTCTTTCTTTGTGCATACACAGCTTAATGTTTGGCTAAATAGCCCAGATAACACTTCTAAGATTTCTGGGGTTCTTTCTCTACACAAGTCTCTCCTCCTGGGACCCTGCTTACACAAATCCCAGATGCCTCTATACACCCAAATTCCAACATCTGCTTTCTCCTTGCAGGCCTACTAGTGCTCTCTGAGGGGTCCCTACTCCCTTGTGCCTCAGTTTAGAAAGTGTCCTCAGGCAGAGAACCGGGTAAAGGTGAAGCTCAACTCATGTTCATCCCTTCACTTGGGGATCAGAGCCCTGTGTTTCCTGTTGTCCAAGAAAAGGGCTTCTTTATATACTTTATTTTGTAGGTATTTACGGTAGGAAGGTGAGTGTGATTCTCGTTGATCAGTTATATCCAGAATTAAGAGTTTCTGCTTATGAATGTTTTAGTCTCTCTCATATTTGAATTGCTGCCTCTTCTTTTATTTCCATCATTATAATCTGTGCCATCTCACCTTTTTTTCTTGGGCAGTATAATTAGGATTCACTATTTATCTAGTATGAATTATTTGTCTTTTTTATAGTTATAGAAATTATTCAGTCATTTCTAAAAAGCTGTTGAGTTGTAGGCTTGGCTCATTAATTTTCGGTATATCTTTATTTTCCACCATGTTCATTCAGGGTTATGAATTTCCCTCTAAGTTCCACTGTTACTTGATCCCAAAGTTTTGATGCGTAATATTTCCATGATCTGTTCTAAATATTTTTTTTTTAATTTAGATTCAAGTTAGTTAACATAGAGTGTAATGCTGGTTTCAGGAGTAGAATTTAGTGATTCGTCACTTAAATATAACATCCAGGGCTCATTCCTTAATGCCCATCACCTACCTAATTTAGCCCATCTCCCCACGCACCTCCCCTCTAGCAACCCTCAGTTTGTTCTCTGTATTTAAGAGTCTTTTATGGTTTTCCTCCCTCTTTTTATCTTCTTTTATTTTTCTTTCCCTTCCCCTATGTTCATCTCTTGTGTTTCTTAAATGCCACATATAAGTCAAATCACATGATATTTGTCTTTCTCTGACTGACTTATTTCACTTAGCTTTATACACTCTAGTTCCATGCATGTCACTGCAAATGGTAAGATTTCATTCCTTCTGATTACCAAGTAATAATCCATCGTGTGTATGTATATATAAATGTGCGTGTATGTATGTATATATATATGTGTGTGTGTGTACACACATATATATACATACACACACATCTATATATATATTTATACACACACACACACACACACACACACACACACACACACCCCACATCTTCTTTACCCATTTATCAGTTGAGGGACATGTGAGCTCTTTCCATACTTTGGCTCTTGTTGATAGCACTGCTATAAGCATTGGGGTGCATGTGCCCCTTCAAATCAGCATTTTTGTATCCCTTGGATAAATACTTACTAGTGCAATTGCTGGGTCTTGGATTAGTTCTATTTCTGATTTTTCTGAGGATCCTTCATACTGCTTTCCAGAGAGGCTACACTAGTTTGCATTCCCACCAACAGTGCAAAAGAGATCCTCTTTCTCTGCATCCTCGCCAACATCTGTTGTTTCCTGTTAACTTTGGCCATTTTAACAGGTATGAGGTGGTATCTCATTGTGGTTTTGATTCGTATTTCTCTGATGATGATGTTGAGCATCTTTTCATGTGTCTGTCAGCCATCTGGATGTCTTCTTTGGAAAAGTGTCTATTCACGTCCTCTGCCCATTTCTTCACTGGATTATTTGTTTTTTGGGTGTTGAGTTTGAAAAAGTATGCTATATAATATAAATTTTACAATATTTGTGAACAATCGTTTTATGTCCTACTATACAAGAAAATTTTATAAATCTTCTATGTGAGCATAGAATGTTTATTTTTTACTTACTGGTATAGATATCTGTAAGTTTTTATTAGAAAACCATTTATCTTGTGGTTGAGATATAGAGTTTTGTTTGAATGTGTGATCAAATCTTCAGAGAGATGTATTTTAATCCAAATATAATGGAGATTTGTAAGTTTTTTCTTGTAATTCTATAAATTTTAATTTTATATATCTGGAAGCTGTGCTATTATGTACATATAGATTTGGAAAGGTTATATATTCCTCATTAATTGACAAATTCTCCCTATTTTTCTCTCCCATCTACTCAAAGGTACAAATTTTCCCTCACACCAGTGAGAAAACCTGTGTTCTAAGTGAACATGGCAGCTTAATTTGCTATCTCTCCGACTTGGCTGAAAGAGGAGGCCAGTGCAGTAACACACCGCATTGCTTTCCTTCCTATTGTTCTTTGTCACACTCCTTTAAAAACAATAAACATTTTGTGTTAGAACAATTTGGATTTATGGAGAAATCATAAAGATAGTACGGACAGCTCCCATATGCCTCATGCCAATTTCCCTTATTATTAATACCTCACATCACTATGGTAAATATGTTACACTTGATGAACCAATACGACATTATTGCTAACTGACGTTCGTTCATGTTTTAGTCAGATTTCCTTGGCTTTTACCTAATGTCCTTTTTCTGTTCCAGGATCAGTATCACTGATCATTTTACTTTCTCGGGTATAATCAGAATCATACAGTATGTAGTCTTTTCACACTGGCTTCTTTCTTTGGCTTAGCACTGGAATTTTTGCCTTGTGTTCTGCTTTCCGAAAGACAAGTGTAATAAAAATGAATGTTTGTACTCCATCCCCCCAAATTCTGTGGGCGCCCCCCCCCCCCCCCCCCCCCCCCCCCCCCGCCTGTACATCTGTATTTAGAGATAAGACCTCTAAGGAAGTAACTAGGGTTAAATGAGGTCGTAGAGTGGGACCCTGATCTGATGGGATTAGTGTTCTTTTAAGAAGAGACACCAGAGAGCTGTGTCTCTGTCTCTGCCTCTCTCTCTCTCTCTCTCTCTTTCTCTTTCTTTCTCTCTCTCCCTGCATGCTCTGAGGAAAATCCATGTGAGGACATAGTAGAAAGACAAACATCTACAAGCCAGGATAGGAAGTCTCACCAAAAACCAACCCTGAGAGCTTCTTCACCTTGGACTTCCAGCATCCAGAGCTATGAGAAAATACATTCCTCCTGTTTAAGCCGGTCAGTAGCAGTATTTTGCTATGACAGCCCAAATAGACAATGCACTCAGAATAAGACAATGTATAACTTTTGTAACTATCAAGTAGATGGATTCCATTTTCTTAATCCAATCTGGTAATCCTGGTCTTTCAACTGATGAGATTAGTTCATTAGTTAGTCTATTCTGGGTAGTTTTCATTTTTATCACTTTATTTCATGATTTCTGTATCACATATTTTTATTTGTCCTTTTTTTTTATCTTCCCAAAACAAGTATTGGCATGATTTATTTTCCATAATTCTTTCTTTCCTTTCATTGGTTAGAAAATTATACATTTAATCTATACGGTTTTCGGGGCGCCTGGGTGGAGCAGTCGGTTAAGCGTCCGACCTCAGCCGGGTCACGATCTCGCGGTCCGTGAGTTCGGGCCCCATGTCAGGCTCTGGGCTGACGGCTCAGAGCCTGGAGCCTGTTTCCGATTCTGTGTCTCCCTCTCTAACCCCATTCATGCTCTGTCTCTCTCTGTCCCAAAAATAAATAAATGTTGAAAAAAAAATTAAAAAAAAAATCTATATGGTTTTATGGTTTATCCTTTTAGTTGTGCACACCTGTCTGAACAAAGTTGAAAGTGAAGCAAAAATTTTACCAGGTTTCCAAATATTACCAGGACTTTAGAAACTTTAGCTATGATTACCCCTTCCTTTCTTGCTTTTTTTTTTTTTTTTGGTTGTTGTTGTTGTTGTTGTTGTTTTACTTTTTAATTTTTACTTATTTTGAGAGAGAGAGAGAGAGAGAGAGAGAGAGAGCGAGCAGGGGAGGGGCAGAGAAAGAGGGAGACACAGAATCCAAAGCAGGCTCCAGGCTCTGAGTTGTCAGCACAGAATCCTACATGGGGCTCGAACTCATGATCCATGAGATCATGACCTGAGCTGAAGTCTTATATTCAACTGACTTGAGCCACTCAGGCACCCCATCCCTTCCTTTCTTAAATGTCATTTTTCTCAAAATTTTAGTTCAACTTGATTCGTATGAACACATACTTCATAGTTATTTCATTTTTTATATTGTTAACATCTGTTTAGATTTACCCTGTGTTTGCCAGTTGTTTTGCACATTACTGCTTTTGGAAACCCTCTTCTTCCTTCTGGGTTCGATTTTCTTCTTTCTGGGGTAAATCCTTAAATAATGGCCTTCGTGAGAATATGTGGGTGGTAGCGCCTCAGTGTCTTTTTGTGTGCCTAAAATTGTCCTTATTATACTTTCATCCTTGATTGATAGTTTGTTTAGTTTCTAATTCTAGGTTGACAGTTTTTCCTCAGCAACATGAAGATATTCTTCAAATGTACCCTGGCTTCTATTGCTGCCATGACAAGTCTATTATCGATAGTTTTTTTTAATGTATTTATCTTACTTGAAACATTTTATTCTTGGATCTCAAGATCCATGTTTTTCATCATTTATAAAATTCTTAGCCGTCATCTTGTTACTATTGACTCTTCATCATTCTTTTTCTTTTTCCTCTTAAACTTTCAGCAGACGTATATTAGACCTTGCCATTATCTCCATGTCACTGAATCTCTTCTTTTTTAAGTTTTTAATTTATCTTTCTCAGTTATATTTCCGTTAATTTTCTCAGATCTATGTTCTAGTTCAATATTTTTACTTCAGCTGTTTCTAATATGCTCCACAAGCTGTTTGTTTATTGTTTAACTTTAAAAGTTCTATTTCACTTGTTTCAATCTTTTTGTTGTTATTTATGGTGTATTCTTAGAGTTGATTCTTTGTACTAACATAATTATTTGAACACAATGACTTTATATTCTCTATTAAAATATGCTCTAATATGAAAAGACTGATCTTCTAATGTGACCTATTATGTCTATAGTTCCTCCCCCATTCTAGATCATTTACTCCCCCAGTGACCTGTTATGTCTGTAGTTCCTCCCACATTCTAGATCATTTACTCATGAAAGTTTAATGTGAGAGGCACTTCATTCGCGAGAATAATGGGGCACACACACCGCGGAGTGGTTTTCTCTTCATGTGTAATAATTGCCCCAGAATTATCATTGGTATGGGAGCCCAATGATGTTAATTTCTCAGTTTGGAAACTCCTAAACCTTGAGAGGACCTCAAAAGTGGTATAAATTTAAACCCCACATTTATGCACAGAAGACCCAAATATAACTCCCCAGGAATTTTGGCAGAGATAGATAAACCTCCCTGTGGCCTTCCTGTGGCACTAGGCACAGCTTTATCAGTCCTGTATCTTACTGAGGCTTAGACCTTCAGGGTTTCCAGCTC
Source organism: Herpailurus yagouaroundi (assembly GCF_014898765.1). Taxonomy (NCBI): domain Eukaryota; kingdom Metazoa; phylum Chordata; class Mammalia; order Carnivora; family Felidae; genus Herpailurus; species Herpailurus yagouaroundi. The sequence goes on from NW_024412377.1 coordinate 105,498,559, forward strand.
TGCCCTCATGGGCTTGCAGGCTTTGTTCTGTTACCCTGAGGGTCTTAAAATAAAAGCTCATAGCTACTTGAACCAGAAACACACTAATCCTGATCTCCCACACACACCCCCACCCAGGATTAACCAACTAGGGAACCATCTCTCGTGCCTCCTGGGATCACACCCTGCTTTTCAGGTTACTGCCATGTGGGCATTTTCCTCACTATTCCTGGTATCTCAAACATGCATTTTGAACAATGCCCTCGGGGAAGGGGTTCAGGTCACTGAAGTCACACTATTTATGGAACAGGAAGCGCTGAAATTCAAGTTTTCATGAAGGGAGAGAAACCACACCCCAATTTAGGGGCTCAAATTAAGATGCGAAATACATTATTTATATTTCACGTTTACTAACTATATCATATACTAATTTGACGTCACTGCTTTTTGCCCTGAGAATGTGAGACAGGATGGAGTTTCACAGCTGTTCAAATGTCTAAAGAAGCGGAAGTGTTTTAACAAGACCGAAAGGAAGATGCTGGCAAGAAAAGACTCATCTTGAATTGATAACACCTGGATGAGACCTGTGTGTCTTCATTAGTTTACAAGCATCTTTAGGGGAGGCAAAGTGATGCATTTATTTCTTAATCTGTGAAGTAGAGCATCAAACTTGCCACATGGTAGGTACTAAATAAGTATGGAAAGAAGAAAGGACGGAGAGGGTGAGGATGGGAGAAAGAAAAAAAAAGAGAAAGAAGGAAGGGAGGGAGGGAAAAAGAAAATCTAACCCACTTCCAGAAACTCAGGGTTTGGGGCATCCATACAGGTATCCTTAAGAATGACTCCGCATTCTTAAATTCTAAGTCTTGCAGAGAACACCAATATGATTAAAGATTTTAGCTGCTTGCAGCAGAGATTACGTAAGACTCTCTTAAGCTACATGTCTGAACTAGAGGAACTTATGTTTTGGGTAGAGTATGATCCTTCACAGTCCCCATGGCATTGTGGAGCATGTTCCCATGTCAGCAGATCTGAATACTTGGATGAGTCAAATATTTCTTTTTTTAAAAATTTGTTTAACGTTTATTTATTATTGAGAGACAGAGACAGAGCATGAGCATGGGAGGGGCAGAGAGAGGAGGAGACACAGAACCTGAAGCAGGCTCCAGGTTCTGAGCTGTCAGCACAGAGCCCGATGTGGGGCTTGAACTCACAAACTGCAAGATCATGACCTGAGCTGAAGTCAGACGCTTAACCGACTGAGCCACCCAGGTGCCCGAGTCAAATATTTCTAAGTTGCACCCAACTTTGGAGAGTTCTGTGTCTTCCTTTCTTAATGACCCAAACTTCCTTTTCATTCTGACAAATTTCTTGCAAATTCGTATGTCTTTCCTTTTGGCAAAAACGAAATTCCAGAAACAGGTATAATGGTAGAAAGCTCTTGGGTTTTTTTGTTTGTTTGTTTGTTTGTTTGTTTGTTCCCTATTGTTGTAGAGACCATCAACTGTATACGTGTTTCTCTTCAAAGGGGAGGAGGTTGTATGACCGAATTATACCTTCAGTAACCCTCTTTCCAGCTCACAGGGAAAGTGTTCTTGGTTTAGATGGGGCAGTTTTAGCTACATCCAAAGGAAAGAACGATGTGAAAGCACTCTGAGAGTCAAGCAGCCTATAGACTCACTACTGTATTAATGTGGTTAGCATTATACTCTGCACTAGAACATGGGATGATGGTAGCCTAATTCAGTGTGGCATATAAAGGTAGCCTACTCTGTTCAAACTGCTCCCTCTTTGTCTTAGCCCAGCCTGGTAAAACAAAATACCATAGACTACATGACTTAAACAGAACAAAAAAATTTTTTCTCACAGTTTTGGAGGCTGGGAAGTCTAAACTCAAAGCTCCACCAGATTTGACATTGGTGAATTCATTTCCCGGTTCCCCACCATCTTCACGCTCTATCCTCGGATGGCAGAAGAGGGCAGGAAGCTTTCTGGAGCCTCTTTTGTAAGGGCACTACTCCCATTCATGAGGACTCCACTCTCAGGACCTAATCGTTTCCCAAAGGCGCTACCTACAAACACCATCATTCTGAGGACTGGGTTTCAATATATGTATTTTGGGAGGACACAGACATTCGGTCTGTAACATTACCAAACATGCAAACCACTGCCCCAGAGTTTCAATGTGGGCGACTAGCAACAATAGAAAGAAAGAATGCACTGTGCTCTGAAAGCACACCAAACAAGGGAAGACTGGAGCCACTGACCTGAGAGCACAGGGTTCTCAATCTCTTCCATTCCTTTTGGGGGAGAGGGTGGGAAGAGTAGTGTCACTTCTCATTTCTCAGCATATATGGAAAATATATGAAACAGAAGTGATTAGCATATTATTATGCCAATATTGAAAAGGCATGCTATCAGAAGAGGGCATTTCAGAAGAGTTAATGAATAGTTAAACATTATTCATGAGGGGCTGTAGCAATATTTTTCTAGACATGCCTCCGGAGGAAAGGGCAACAAAATAAAAAATAAACTATTGGGACTACATCAAAATAAAAAGCTTCTGCACTGTGAAGGAAACAATCAACAAAAGTAAAAGGCAACCTACTGAATAGAAGATATTTGCAAATGATGTATCTGATAAAGGGTTAGTATCAGAAATACAAAAAGAACTTACACAATCCAACACCCAAAAAAATGAATAATCCAATTTAAAAATGGGCAGAAGACATGAAAAGATATTTCTCCAGAGAAGACATACAGATGGCCAAAAGACGAGTGAAAAGATGTTCAACATCACTGATAATCAGGGCAATGCAAACAAAACTACAATGAGACATCACCTCAGACTTGTCAGAATGACTACAATCAACAACACAAGAAAAAACAGGTGTTGGCAAGGATGTGGGGAAAAAGGAACCCTCTTACACTATTGGTGCAGCCACTGTGGAAGACAGTATATAGGTTCCTCAAAAAAGTCAAAAATAGAACTACCTGACTATTCAGCAATCATACCACTGGGTTTTTACCCCAAAATTACAGAAACACTAATTCAAAGGGATACATGCACCCCTCTGTTTATTGCAGCATTATTTATAATAGCCAAATTATGAAAGCAGCCCAAGTGTCCACCAAAAGACGGACAGATAAAGAAGATGTGGTGTATGTATATGTATGTATATATACATATATATACACACACTATTGAACACTATTCAGTCATTAAAAAGAATGAAATCTTGCCATTTACAACAACATGGATGGAGCTAGAGAGTATAATGCTAAGAGAAACGAATGAGACAAAGGCAAATACCATATGATTTCACTCATTTGTGGAATTTGAAGAAACAAAATAAATGAGCAAAGAAAAAAAAAAGAGATGCAAACCAAGAAACAGACTCTTAACTAGAGAGAACAAACATGGCTACCAGGGGGAAGGTAGGTGGGGGATGGGGGAATAGGTGATGGGGATTAAGGAGTGCACTCGTCATGGTGAGCACAGGGTGATGTATAGAATTGTTGAATCACTGTATTGTACACCTGAAACTAATATAACATAGTATGTTAACTGCACTGGAATTAAAAATTTAATTTAAAAATAAAATAAAAGTAAAAACACATACGTCTGAAAAAAATGATTTATGAGGTATGCATACCGGGATCTGGGTCAAAGGGCACCACTTATATATGTTGCTGGGGACTTTAAAAGAGATTAAAGTACATGACTGTTAGAACTCCACTATTTATAAAGAGAACAGGTAACAGAATATTTTCTCATCATGATCTAATATTGAAGGAAATGAGGAAACCTGATTTTATCATGTTCTGGCCTAGGAGCGTTCACCTTTTTTTGTCCAATGAACAACAACAAAAAATAGGCAGCAAGCATTAAAACCTTTCTTTTTTCCATTAAAGTGTGGGGCATGTACTATGACATTTTACTACCACTTTTCCAACTCGGCATCCTGCGGCAGTGTTCTTTCGGGTCTAGAAGGTGGCTAATGAACAGTGAGTTTTAAACCTATAACTTAATGTACAACATGAATCCACAAACCTTACGAGGTCTCTGGGCTCCGCTGAACAGACACCTTGCTCACCCAGATGAACCGGGTGGAGCCGGGTCAGACCCTCATGAAGTCTGTACTCCTCTAGTGAAGCACAAAGTCGCATATGTCTCTCCAAATTAACAGAAGCGGCAAAAGAAACAGTGACTATAATGAAAAGAATTGGGCAATGAGTTTTTTTTTTTTTTTTTTTTTTTGTATCTTAGTCTTGAAAAGGCTACACCAAACTTCTGTGCACAGCAACACCTTTAAAGCCAGTTATAAATCATCTTCCCAATGGTTGGTGAAGGAAGGCACACAAGGGTGCCTTAGGGGGACTTATGGGGAGATGAAAAGCAAATGTTACGCTCATCTTAAAAAAACAACTTCTCTATTATTTTGAACTTACAATTCAATTCATGGAGTTAAATGGTCTATTATTTACTTGAAGCTTGTTGTGGGCTGAACTGTGCTCTCCCTCAAATTCATATGTGAAAACCTAATCCCCAGTATCTGAGAGTTGCACCTTATTTGGAAATAGGGTCACTGCAGATATAATTAGTTAAAATAAGATGAGATCATACCAGAGGAGGGTGGCTCGTAATCCAATATGACTGATGTCCTTATAAAACGGGGAAATTTGGACACAGGCAGACATACAGGGAGGATGTCATATGAAGATGAAGGCAGCCGCTTCTACAAGCCAAGGGACACCAAAGTGCCAGCAAACCACCAGAAACTAGGAGAGCAGAATGGAACAGATTCTCCTTCCCAGCCCTCAGAAAAAAGGCCAAGCCTGCCAACACGCTGATCTCAGACTTTAAAGCCTCCAGAACTGTGAGACAAACTTCTGTTGTTTAAGCCACCCAGTTTGTGGTACCTTCTTACAGCATCCCTAGCAAACTAATACAAAGCTCGAGCGGACATAAATTACATTTTCCAGAATATTTAGTCACGTTTTCCATCTTGCATTAATGGAAGTGCGGCACAATTTGTCCACACTTCAGTTTTGCCAGCACAAACCCTCACCTCATCAAAATCACCACAGGGAGGAAGAGGGAACAAGCCAAGGTATGTGTGTGCAAACACATGCTCGCTCCTCTGAAGAAACGGAAGGCGCACTTCTTAATTGAAGCCTATTTCCAAAGAGGCTGAAGAAAGGAAATCACATTTAAAACAAACATTTACCCCCGTTGCTAAGTAAGCGCCTCACAACATTACTATAGAATCAGACGCGAGAATGAAGCCAGAATTAGGCGGTCGAGTCTAATGCTGTCTATTCAGGATCTAATGATAGACAAAGAGAAAGAGTTGCATTTTGTATGGTAATTGGTCGGGGATGTGCGGCACACATTTAAAAACCATGTCAGGACATCTTTGCATATCAGAAAACAATCTCATTAACACACTTCGCGAGACACTCGTGTAGTGAAAGAATTTTAATTATCCCTGAGGCCTTGGACAAGGAGTAGGATAACAAACCACTTCAGTGACTAAAGAAATCTTTGTATTGCCATCAGCAGTGTCAATCTCATCATTGCATCTTCGTTAATATTTCATCACTGTTTTACTGGAAAAATTACGACTTTGTACTATGAGTAAAAAGATGTGCTTATGGAAATACGAGTTACGAATGGTATACTTCTTCCATTCAACTGATACCATAAAATCTGCTCAAATCAGGAATGGGTAGAGATAGGGTATGAAGGAAAAATACTTATTTCTTGTGGGTCGTTTTCAAATTTGCAGAAAACCCAAAGGATTAAAACAAAACATTAAAACAAAAAACTCCAAAAAACAAAAAAACAACACACACACAAAAGAAAAACAAAGCCCACACAACAGTTCACCTCCCCAAACTCGATCTGCTAGTTTGGCTTCAAGCCATTGGCACCGAAAAGAGACGTGAGGTTCCACACAGCTGACCAAGGATTTTTGAAACTGCTGCTCCTACTCTGACCCCAGATTCCTGATCTGCACCCATCTGCACCCCACCCAGACAGGCGCAGCTCCAGACTCCTGAGCAATTCCGACAGGACAGAGCAGCACAGGGCAACCACCCAACCAGACCGTAACCAGCCTCATTTCCCAAACCTGTTTGTTAGAACTAATGGAAGGGTGACTCAGGGGCCCCCTGCTCCATCACCCAACCGCTTTAGGAGCACTGCTCTGTCGTCTTAATAGGTAGACCTGTAGGCAACAAGTCCTGTGTTATGATCAAGTGAGGAGCGTACAGCCCGTCTAGGATCTGCTTGGCAGAACAACCTTCGTACTTTATAACAGTTCTTAGAAATGCTTACGGAACACTGTGTTTTGCACCTCAGTGTAAGGCACACTGAGAGAAGCCATGCCCCGATGCACCACAGGGCTGCGGGACACTGAGAAACTTCAGTTTTCCCAAGAAAGGCAGTCTTTCTCTTTACTCCAAACACTCGAGAAGGGGCATGGAATCTAAACGAAGATGAGAGAGATGGAGACGATATATGAAGAACTTAGGGCTCTCTCTGAAATGAAAATGGTCTGTCTTTCTAAGAGAATTCAATCTCCTGGGGGAGTTTTAAACAATGACAATATAGATTTACCCTTCACCCTTTGGGGAATATCCAAATTCAGTGCCCCTTGGGAGATCTCAAAGAAACATGTAAGACTACATCGTGCCTCTTGGTTTTAGATCTAGATCTCCATGGTCTTTCCTGTTTTTATCAAATTCTTGTGAATTCATGGGGAAGAAATGATTTTTTTCTAACTCAACCCATGAATATCTCCTATCCCACCTATGGGATAGGGGGGATATCCCATCTCTCTGCTCTTATGGCTCTTCCTTTAGCTGTTTTTCCTGCTAATCCTCCTGAACCTCCTCTTTCTTCTCTGCGGTCTTGCAAAACCGCCTCTGCACGATACAAACAGCTTCACACCTTCTGCCTTCAAGCTTGGAATGTTCACAAGCAAAGTCCAAAAACTCACCCCATCACTATACTGTATCTTGGTTTGTGGGACTTGAAAATTGAAGAAAGCATTTTCCTGTTCATACATACACAGAAATAGTGAAGGAGAAAGTAGTGTGTAATTAAATAAGGACTCACTGACTCACTAAGAAGGACACATTAATGAATGGACGGAAAAATCAGCTTCGTAAAGAAGTAGAGTTATGTTAATTGCAACTCCAACCTTAGATGGGGGATACAATGCTTTGATGAGTGGAAGTTAATCTTTGAAATCCCTGAACTCTCAGGACACCTGGGTGCCTCAGTCAGTTAAGCGTCCTACTATTGATTTCAGCTCAGGTCATGATCTCACGGTTTGTGGGATCTAGCCCTGCATCAGGCTCTGGGCTGACAGTACAGAGCCTGCTTGGGATTCTCTCTCCATCTCTCTGTGCCACTTGTCCACTTGTGGTCTCTCTCTCTCTCTCAAAATAAACTTTAAAAAAAAAAATTAAATCCCTGAATTCTTATTCCCCAAGTGCAGATATTTTGTGTGATTCTGTGATTGGTTCAGCTTGACTAAAAGTGGGGAGAAAAGGAAATGTCATTTCTGCTCTTATGTCGTTCCCCTTTGTGAGTCTCAGTGATGACTAGCGCATGAGTGAGAGCAAGGGTTTTGGCCAATTGCAGAAAATCTGGAAACAGTATTGTTGTCAACCATGTTTAGTTTTTAAATTATTTCATTCAATGGGCAGTATTTGACAATAAGTGTTCAGAGAGGCAACCCTTTTCCATCCCAGCTATGCCAGTAGCTCCCACAATCACCATCTCCTCAATTCAAATGCCATTATTGAAATATATATATAATATTTGTTTATTCTATGTATGTATATATATAGAGAACTATATATAATAATTATATTCTAATATATATATATATATATATATATATATATATATATATATAT
>NW_024412377.1:105506572-105602149 GCF_014898765.1 Herpailurus yagouaroundi
GTAAAACATTTGATAAATGTTCCTACCTTCATAGACTTAACTTGTAGTGAGAGGAGATGGACATTAGACAAGTAAGTAAAAGCTACAGGGTGTCTGAGGGCTGAAGGTGCTGTTGAGAAAAATAAAGCAGGAAGGGGGCTGGTCTAATGGGGTGGGGGGTGAGTGTTGAAGTTCAAGTGCAATGGGCCGATAAGAATGGCTGAGAAGAAGCTATTTGCGCAAAGGCGTAAAAGAGTGGGGAGGACTGCGTGTGGATATTTGTAGGAAGAATACTCTAGTCAGAGGGAATAGCAACCACACAGGCCTGACCATGAACCAGACAGAACTCTTGTCAAAGCATGCCATCTCCCTTGTTCTACCAAAATTAATGTCACATAGAATAAAACTCTGCGCCACTAAGAGTAATTGCCAGTTCTGCAACGATACCTTAGTTTACTCCCCTCAGCAACAATTTGATGGTATAAAGTGCTTTGAGACTTGGTTCATGAGTTATATCCATTTTATGTAGATTTCTATTTGTTTTTATTTTATACTGGTGATACAGAAACACTTTGTTGTTGGAAAGGTGCAAACAATACAAAAGTTTATTGAGGGAAATGTGGAAGTTTCCTCACCCAACTTTCCCTGTTCTACTTCCCATCCACCTACGGACCTCCTCACTGCTGAAGAAATTACTGTTAATCGTTTGACATACACTTGTATGTCCTTTGTGTATTTACATGCATATATGTGTATAAAAACAGAGTTTTTTTTTTTTTTTATGAATGGGACTTAAAAGTGTGTAAAAGATGTAACTGTGTTAATATAGAAAAATTTCTATCTCATTCTACGGGAGCCTGGGTGGTTCAGTTGGTTAAGCATCTGACTCTTGATTTTGGCTCAGGTCATGATCCCACATTGTGAGACTGAGCCCCGCATCAGGCTCTATCTACACTGATTGTGGAGCCTGCTTGGGATTTTCCCACTCCCTCTCCCTCTGCCCCTCCTCCACTTGTGTGTGTGTACTCTCTCTCTGAAAAATAAAATTAAAAAAAAAAAAGATCTATCTCATTCTTTAATGACACTGTAATATCCCATGGTATAAATTTACTATAAATTATTTAAGCTTCCCATTAATGGACTTAAACAGTTTTTAAATTAATAGTCTGTACTCAACTCAAAGAGAACATATGTGTTTTCTCCAGGATAGACATCCAGAATTTGGAGAAGGATATATGAGGGCTTAAAAAAATTACTTGGGAGCAAGCCTGGGTGTCTCGGCTGGTTAAGTGTCCAACTTTGGCTCAGGTCATGATCTCATGGCTCGTGAGTTCGAGCCCTGCATCAGGCTCTGTGCTGACAGCTCAGAGCCTGGAACCTGCTTTGATTCTATGTTTCCCTCTCTCTCTCTGCCCCTCCCTAACTAGTGCTCTGTTTCTCTCTCTCTCTCTCTCTCTCTCTCTCTCTCTCTCTCAAAAATAAGTAAACATTAAAAAATTTAAAAAAATGTTTTTGGTAACATGCTTATTAATATGCAATTCATACACTATACAATTCACCCTTTAAAGTATATAATTCAGGGGTTTTAGTATATAGTGCAGTCATTACCAAAACTTTAGAACATTTTCAATACCCTAAATAGGGACCTCATATCTTTAGTTATCACTTCTCAGTCCTCCTGTCCTTTTCAGACCTAGGAAACCATTATCTACTTTTGTTTCTATGAAATTGCCGATTCTAGATATTTCATATAAATGGAATTATACAATTTGTGGACTTTCATATCTGGAATCTTTCACTTGGAATGTTTTCAAGTTTCATTCACATTGTTGCCTGTATTAGTATTTCCTTCTTTTTAAGACTAAATACTATTCCCTTGTGTGGATATGGATACACTAGAGTGTATTTATCCACTCATTATTTGGTGGATATTTTGGACGTTTACACCCGTTGGATATTATGAATAGTGTGCCTATGAACATTTGTGCACAAGGTTTTGTGTAACCATATGGTTTCATTTCTCTGGGGTATACACCTAGGAGTAGAAATCCTGGGCCATAAAGTAACTCTATGGTTTAACTTTCAAGAAATTGTCAGAATGTTTTCCAAAATAGCTGCACTATTTTAGAATCCCACCAACAGTGTCTGAGGATTCCAGTTTTTCCACATCCTTCCCAATACTTGCTATTATCTGTCTTTGTGATTACAGCCATGCTAGTGGGTGTTAAGTAGTATCTCATAGTTTGATTTGTATTTCACTGAAGAGTCATGATGTTGAGCATCTTTCCATGTATTTGTCAGCCATGTGCATATATCTTTGAATAAATGTCTATACAGTTTTGCCCATGTATTAATCTTTGTATTATTGAGTTGTGATAGCTCTTTGTATATATGATTACACACATTTTCTCCCATTCAGTGGGTTGCCTTGCAGGGTGTTTTTTGAAGCACAGAAGTTTTGAAGTTGGGCGAAGCCTAATTTAACTACTGTCTCTTTCATTTTTGCTTTGGTTATCATAACTAAGAAACCATTGCCAAGACAAAGGTCATGAAAATTTACCTCCCTGTTCTCTTCTAACGGTTTATAGTGTTAAGCCTTACATTTAGGTTTTTGATCCATTTTGAGTTAATTTTTAGTATATAATGTAAGGTAGGGGTCTAATGTCACTCTTTGGCATGTGGATAGACAGTTGTGCTAGCATCATTTGTTGAAAAAACTCTTCATTGTTCCTTTGACTGTTTTCGAATCATGGTCAAAAATCAATTCACTGTAAATGTGAGAGTTTATTTCTGAATTCTCTATGCCATTCCATTGATCTGTATGTCTGTATTTATGTTGGTATAACACTATCTTGTTTACATTTGCTTTGTAGTAATTTTTGAAATCAGGAAATGTGAATCACACAACTTAGTTCTTTTCCAAGATGGCTTTGGCTATTTTGAGTCCCTTGCATATTCATATGAATTTTAGGATCAGTGTGTCATTTTTTGCAAAGCAGCCAGCTTGGATTTTGATAGGGGTTGACCAATGTGGAGAGTACCGCCATCTTAATAATATTCTCTTTTAATTCATGGACGTAGAATATTTTTCCATTTACTTAAGTCTTTTTCAATTTATTCCAAAAATGTAAACACAGGTCTTGTACTTCTTTTGGTAAACTTATTGGTAAGTATTTTATTCTTTTTGATGGCATTTTAAATGGATTTGTTTTCTTAATTTTATTTTTGGATTGCAAGTATATATAAATACAGTTGTTTTTTAATATTGATCTCATATCCTATGGAGTTGCTAAACTTGTTTATTAGATCTGAAAGTTTTTTGTGGATTCTTTCAGATTTTCTATATACAAGATCATGTCAATTGCAAATAAGTGTAATGTTAGCTGTGGCCTTTTCATAAAGGGCCTTTATCAGAATGAGGAAATGCCCTTCTCTCCTAATTTGGTGAATGTTTAAATCATGAAAGGGGGTTAGATTTCGTCCATTGCTTCTGTATCTACTGAAATTGCCATATTGTTTTTGTCCTTTATTCTATTGATATATTACATTAACTGATTTTAGGATATTAAGCCAACTTTACACTCCTGAGATAAATTCCACTAGGGTACGGTGTATGTGTGTATGTACATGTACATGTACATGTATATGTATACATCAGATAATGGCCTAGATATTTCTTTTTTGTGTGATGTCTTTGTCAGTTTTGGTATTAGTATAATACTGACCTCAGAATGACTTGGGAAATATTCTCTCTTCTTCTGTTTTTTTTAGAAGAATTTGGTGAGTAATTACTAATAATGCTTTAAATATTTGGTAGAAATCTCCAATGAAGCTATTTAGGTGTGTTTGTGTGTGTGTGTGTGTGTGTGTGTGTGTGTGTGTGTGTGTGTGTATGTATGAGTAGTTTTTAATTCCTGCTTATAAATCTATTCAGGTTGTCTCTTTCTTTTTGAGTCAACTTAGGTGGTTGTGTTGTTCTAGGAATTTGTTCATTTAATTATCTAATTTACTAGCATAAGTGTTCATAATATTCTCTTATAATCCTTTTTATTTCTGTAAAGTTGGTAATAATGTCTTGTTCACTTCTGATATTCGTAATTTGAGTTCTCTAAGTATTCTGTTTTTCTTGGTCAAACTACCTATGTCAATTTCATTGATCTTTTCAAAGAACCAACTCTTTATTTTGTTGATTTCCTCTAATGTTTGTATATTCTCTGTTTCATTGATTTCCATTATAATTCTTATTTCCTTCTATCCACTTGTTTTAGGTTTAGCTTGCTTTTCTTTTTCCAGTGTCTTAGGTAGATGTTTAGGTTGTTGATTTAAGATATTTCTTTTCTTTTAATATAGGTATTTGCAGCTAAAAATTCTCCCCTAAGTACTTTCTTAACTGTATCCCATAAACTTTTGTGTTTTGTGCCTTCATTTTCATTCATCTTAATGTATTTTCTACCAATATTTTTGATTCATGAGTTATTTAGGAGTATGCTGTTTAACTTCCACATCTTTATGAACCTCCCAAGTTCCTCTCTGAGTTTTGATTTCTAATTTTATTCTATCATAGTTGGGGGGCATATTTGTACAATTTCATTCCTTTCAGTTTTGTGGGGTTTTTTTTGAGGCTTTGTATGTGGTTTTTAGAAATATTTTCATTGATAGTGTGAAAAAGTCCTCCCCAACAAGTATATATCTTCTCATCATATAATTGTTTAAAATATCAAAAGTTTTATAGAAAACCAAAGTAAGAATATCTTAAAATTTTTTAAACATTTATTTGTTTTTTGGGGGGGGAGGGGCAGAGAGAGAGCGAGACACAGAATCTGAAGCAGGCTCCAGGCTCCAAGCTGTCAGCACAGAGCCCAATGTGGGGCTCATACTCACGAATAGTGAGATCATGACCTGAGCTGAAATCGGACGCTTAACCGACTGAGCCACCCAGGGGCCCCAAGAATATCTTTTATAATTTCCCTTCTGAATTTATTTGGTTTATCACTAAAATTAGCTGAAATTAAGGTATTCTTGAGGACATCACAGAATAATAATTAGAGCTCTCATTTATGTAATACTGGTGAGTGCCTGTGTTACATATTGAAAATACAGTACCTGTAAAACAGGTATTAAAATTTCCATCTTGTAAAGGAGAAAACTAAGTCAGATTATTCAAGCAGCTTGTCTAAAATCACACAGAAAATGAACCATCACACTCTTTTCCTAAGGGCGAGGAGAAACAGTTGCTCAGAGACCATGCTTTTCTTTCACCTTTCCTCACCTCTGTAACAGCCAAGGAGCATCCAGAGTCATGTTCAGGCTACTCTTGGCAGCCATAAACTTCCATTTTCCATTTCTACTTTCACTTCTTTCCTATTCCAAAGGCCAGCTGAATCTTATAACTGGACAGGATGCCTATTGACTCCTTCCCAAGTGAATTTACTAATAGGTCAAAGGGAGTCAGCGTCTATTACTCTCAAGGCAAATACACTGATATTTTCATAATTCCAAATTAGTCCTTTCTCTTCTTTTGATCTGTCAAGTACTACAGAAGCATAGTTTTGATTGTGTTGCTGTTATTTTCTCCATGAATCCATCAGACTGGGAAAGAGATTAATGAAAAATAACATCATAATGACAGTAGTGGGTATAAAGATAATAAGCAGAATCAGAGTAAACGAGATGTTATGTTTTACAAAATCTTTGGAAAGCATCTTTCTTTATTTTAAAAAGGCACTTTGATTATCTTTGGCAATATTTAAATGTGAAAAATAAGACATGAAAACATTGAATAGTTGGATTATGAATCATCATGAGGGCAGTGACTATTGTCTATCTTCAGCATACAATATAGGAATGAAAACCCAGTAGGTGTTCAATATGTTCTCGCCAGACAAATTAACAAGCAGTGAGATTATTTCTGAAAAGAATGTTTTTACTATGCACTACTGACTTTGCATTCCTTAACATCCCTCCAAAAGAGTTTATTTATGTATCCCACAAACACTCATTGTGTGCCTATTATGTGCCAGGCACTGTGTGAGGAACTGGGGCCACAGAAGTGACCTGGCCAGAGATAGGCCCTGATTTTATAGTCAATCCTCAAACAAACAGTCATTGAGGTAATTAGTTTAAATTGCAATATGAAGTTCAATGGAAAGTATATGGTGCTAGAATAACACATAACAGGGGGGCCTCACCTAGTTTATGAAAGGTTTCCCTGAGAAAATGTCATCTAAGCAGACTGTTGAAATAAAGGGCTGTTATGACGATGTGTTCTCTTAGGCCCACACAGTGGATTTTCTGTTTTAAAATAGAGAATTGTTCATGTCTTTACATGGGACACGCATCTCCAGTTATGTATCCACTATGTTGTTCTGACTGGTACCTGGCCTGAGTAAAATTTATTACCTGCCTGGCCCCTGTAGGTCTCTGAATATGTGTTTTGATGTGGAAGAACCTTGACTCTTCAAAAAAAGAAAGAGCTCAATGCTTGGTAGATAGATAAATACATTCTACACCTTGGTCCAGTCCATACTTATTTCCTATGTGTGTATGTGAAAAGACACACCCTTACTACTGAGATACTTTATTTCATTATTTTGAAAATATTGGGTATGGCCCAACAAGTTCATTTTATTTCACCAGGCAATAATGGTCCATAATGTATAGTTTAAAAAAAAACACACACACAGATGGAGAACCCAGAGGACACAAAAAACTAAATGCCCACTAAATAACAGTCATCACAAAGAATAAAGAGACATTTTTCGTCCCGCCTCACCTCCCAAACTCTGAGGTCAAACCTCCTTTAGTTCTTGTTCTTATAGCCAACTCTCCCTATGACTGACTACTTTGACCTTCAGAAAGCCACAGCATAGAAACTGACAAGCAAGGACTAGACAGATTACCCTACTCAAATGCATATAACCTTCCAGAGGTTTTCTGATTGGAAAAGCAGCATTTCCACTTTCGTATTGCAAGTCCAAGTTTAGAAGACGGTAAAATAAGGAAAATGGAGGACCAGGCAGGAGAGGAAGAATCACAGAATGACAGACTTGCTTGGGGCTTTGGGAGTTCATTCTATGCCACCTAAAAGATTAAGTGTTAAAGCTCTAAAATGGGACTTGGATCATCCTGAGTTTCCCCAGTAGATGGAGTAGAGAAAAAGGCATGTATGGTGACACAAATGAGGGGGACTAAAGTCCAGGGATAGAGAGTTTGTGATAGGGTGTAGGGCCCAGATGTCTATCAAGGGTCACTTCAGGCAATGCCAAGGCAAAAATCAGCATGTAATCCTGCCTGTCTGGGAAAGGCCATAATGATCCATTTCCAGTATGAGTATTTGGAAATCTTTTTCATACATCTGCCTCCCCACCCCAAGCCCCGCCCCTCCCTTGGCCTCGTCCCAACCACCCCCTGTTATTGAATTGTTTAATAGGATTCATAAATCTGGTCTAACAATGAGGCATCATTCAACATACTCTACCCCTAATAAAAATTCAAAAGAATAGTATTTGGATGGGACACTATGCGGGTAGCTTTAGACAAACAAAAATACTTAATAACCCTTGTGGAAAAAATTACAGTAGGTTACAAGAGTGGAGGAAGCCAGGGTAATTTGGAAACAATATATGTTCCTCTGGAGCAGACTTAACTAATAGAATACATTTGATTTTGTTGGTAATAATTGCAACAGATTTTCTTAATGAAGTAGGTGAAATGCTCCCATGCTTGGAATTTTATCCAGAATTGTTTTAACATGTTGCCTTTCCTTTTCTGGTATTCTAGACTCAGAACACCGAGTTTCTCTACAACACTAGGAACACTTGTATGGAATTTGGGATTGTTGAGGCTAATTTAGGACACCTTCCAAAGTGGTTACTGCAAGCATCAAAAGGATCTGAGTCCAATACCTCACCCATACCACAGCAACAGAGTCTAAAAAAATATGGTTTCTAAAACTTTCTGTTTAGTTGTTTACACACACACACACACACACACACACACACACACACATACACATGCACATTCTCAGAGCTTTCCCTGAAGCATGCAGGAGGTCCTACTCGACCTATTTATATGGCTGGAGCAATCTGTTAGGTTGGGTTCTCTGGCAGCCTTCCTTGGTTTTGGGGAGTTAAGTCTATCTGTTTTTGCTGCACTTTAGTATTCAACATTAGTGGGACTTAGAAATAGAAGTTCAAAATCCAGTCTGCGTGTCATACTTATATCCAGAGACACATACGTTTTCTGTGGCTTTGGTGTAACCCTTCAGTAGGTGATATGCTTTGCTGAGTTCAGCTTGAGACTTATCTATCCTTGTTCTCAGGCAGTCTCCGTGCCTCATTAGCCAGGATAATTGAGAACCAGCTAGATTTGCAAAACAAAGTCCATTGGCTTCAAGTTCTTCTTGTGTTTGTCCCACACTGTAGGACATTAACAAGCTGGCATTGGTGACAGATCAACCAGTGCACCCAACAGCCTAACGGCCTAGCTGTTTGCCACAGTAACTTGTTTATTCTTCAGTGATGTATACTGATGGGGGCAAGGCAAAATGCTGTCCGGCTGGGACAGACAGGGCCCCCACTCCTGGAGAGGAAACACACTTGCTGGGTTTTCTGTAGGAAGAGCTGTATGAGGATTCTTCAAGTAAGGGGTAGAGGGTCATGATGAGTTACAGACACAATGCCAAATGGGTTCCCACACTCCAGCTCATAATTTTCACAGCTGGCTTCACATGAAGGTTTGTGGGGATGGGAGAAGAGATAAAAAGGGTAGCTGCTTGGATTATTCCTTCTTATGAGCTCACCCTGTGCACACAGTGAGAGAAAACCCTATGCAACCCTCAGACTTTGAAGTCACCACCATGCAGGGATGCAGGTACAGGGCCTACCTGCACCTGGGACCACAACCATACTATTGGAGCTTCTCATTCACTCCCTCAACCTTCTCAGCCCTAAAAGTAGAACATCCTACAGAGAGCGGCAGCCACAGATGTCAAGCCTGCGTACTGGTATGCCTTGTGACAAGCAGATTTTTAATGTTTGGGGTCTGAGGGTGAGCCCTAAGCCAAGTCCAGCATGTTCAACTTACTAAGCTTCCATCTGTCAAAGTCACTGCCTCTCCAGTCACTTCCAAGACTCTGGCTATTGTTTAGGTCCTTCTTGTTGACCTCGTTCGGATACTCTTGCTCCTTCCACAGCAATACTACTCTTTGAGTGATTACTGGTGCCCTATCATTTTACACTTTCTTCAGTCCTATGCACAAACCATCAGAGTGTAAAATTCAAGGCATTTGGGATGAGGCAGGCCTGGATTTGACTTTTTGCCTGTTTGCCACGGCTTGAACAAGATGGTTAACTTCTCGTCTGTAATCCTTGCAAAATGGCTTGAAGAATTAACTTACCCTTACTTCAGCAAATGTTCCTTAGACAGCCTAAAGTAGGAAAAGAAGAAAGCACAGTCCCTGGAATATAACAGTACATGATAAATAGTAATCACGCTTACTATGATGAAAATAAGAATAGAGACAAAAGTAATATTAAGCACCAGTTAGACCTGGGTCCTACATCCTTAGCCACTTCTTTCTGAGCTTGGTAAATATCGCTCCATTGACTGTTGTTTCTACGACTTTTGCTGGACCCCTAATTTCTAGTCCACTCATGGCATTGCTCTTGCAAAGCTCTCAGGCTGTAGTCTTGTCTTTTTCTCTGGGTAATGCAATCACCTACGAGAATGTGAACGCCTTTGTAAGCTTCACGTATCAAGTGACTCTCGCTAGAACCGTTCCTGTGCCGAGGTGATGTTGGATGGCACCCTGAGAAATGTCCACCTGCCATATGGTGTGGCAAATGTCATGAGGTAATTGCTTCCTTCATTCCAGGCCAGCTTGCCAGGAACCTGATGCTACCTCTGTAACACACAACACCAATGGCTTAACTGTACTCAGGCCTTCAGAAGCAGCTACTGTGAATGTGCTAACCTCGTGGATTCTGTGAAGTCTGAACAATCCAACCCAGCTCAGATTTCCCGAGTTCATCCTCCTAAGTACAGCCCTCTAGTTTTATGTTAATCATGCTGGTTGTCACTACTAGTTCCTGGAATTGGTTCTAAGTTAATAAATGTGTTCCTAGTACAATTGTCAAGTGACTATTCTCTCAGTATTTGTGGTTAACAAGCCTCAGCTAATAATCTCACAACTTGAAGGAGCCTGTTTGTAATTATTTATGAGTGTTTTGTATATCATAACCACTTTACCAAGAGCTGAATACTAATTGTGTTGTTTTTCTTTGTGCTGGTTACACAGCTTATTTATGTCATTAAGCAACAGCTTCTACAACATGAGCGTCTAGAAGGCATTGTCTTTTTTTTTTTAATTTTTTAATGTCTATTTATTTTTTGGGAGACAGAGAGACAGAGTGCAAGCAGGGGAGGGGCAGACAGAGAAGGAGACACAGAATCTGAAGCAGGCTCCAGGCTCTGAGCTGTCAGCACAGAGCCCGACGTGGGGCTTGAACCCATGAAGCGCGGGATCATGACCTCTGCCACAGTCAGATGCTTAACAGACTGAGCCACCCTGGCGCCCCAAAGGCATTGTCTTTCTTTGGCTGAATAAATCATCTAATTTGTATGGGTGATTGGTCACAGTAGTTGCTTTATATAAGAGACCTTGTACAACAAGATTTTCATTCAGTTTATTTTTCTTGGTCATATCTTTAGGGTTACATAAGCAAGAGCATAACTTGTCCTTAACCTCTTATAACTTCCATTTACTATAAACTGCCTTAGTAGCCACTGTGATGTGATGTTTTTTTCCCTAGTGTTGCACATTCAAGTCCCTAAATGGAATGGCAAGAACACACAGGAGAGGGTTGAAAGGAAATGATGAGTCCATGTGCCACATAGATAAGCCTGGTGTTGGTAGGGCTTCTGATTTTTTCAGAAATTAATAAAATAGATGCTAGAGACCAAAAAAATATATCAGACTTAATTTAAAACTAAGACTTAATTTAAAAACGACAGTTTACAACCCCTGACTTACTGTCTTAGATGAGTATTCTAATATCCTTTACATAACGAAGGCCAAGTTACTTTCATACTGAGATCTATGCTGTTAGAGACTGAGGACATTTCCTTATGAAAAGAATGGTAATTATTTTCATTTTCTAACTTCAAATACAGTTTAGAGTTTTTAGAGTGTCATTGGCTGATCTTTCAATCCTTCTGTCACACCTGGAATGTAGGAGTGTGTATGTGTCTATTTGTGAGTGTGTGCATGTGTGTGTGGGCATGTGTAAATGACTCTCTCAAGTTCTACATCTAGGTATTTTCTTATTAGCACAATGTGTGTGTCTGTAGGATTTTAATTATTTCTGCATTCAATTAGTATCTCAGAGGCTTTTCTTATTAAAGCCATGGAGATCACACAATTCTGATTCTTCCCTCAAATCTTCCAGACCTTAGCCAAAGAAATATCCAACTAACATTTTGGTGGACACACAGGTTTGTTGCTGAATACTTGATAGGGACCTCTCCCTATGGTTGGCGTATCATGTTTCCCAGACTTTGTAAAGTGTTGCAATGTTACAAGAATCTAAATTCTCCAATTCCCTAACCATCTGTTTCCGTATAGTTTCTTGATGTGCTCTTAATTTTTTGCGTCCACCATAGGAAAAAAGAAACCACAACCCAATCTTTTGTGGATTATAATGTGCTAGGGAAACTGACAGCATCTTAACAGACTCACACAGAAATAAACGCTTATGGAGGGGGGAGAAGGGAAAGCAAGAGTGAAGGAAAATGAAGACTTCATCCTTTATAGAAACTTCATGTTATCTTTGGCAAATACAATTGGAACTTCTGCCTGGAGAAAAATTGGAGGGGTGTACACTTACCCAAAAAAAGCTCTAGCCATCCCTGGTAGCCTTAACCCTCACAGACTGTAGATAGTTTATTTAATGTTTCAAAAACATACTTCCTTTTTTCAAAAGTCCAGGTTAATTCTTACGTAAACCAGAAGAAATCTGATCTATCTCTGAACAAAGATTTTGCTTACATTGCCCCAGCAGGATATTTTCCTGTGTCATTAAATTTCAGGTTATTTGTCTTTGCCTGATTGTTTTCAGTAAGTTTTCCAGTCTTAAAATTCAACAGAGGAGTAAAGTTGCCATAGCATTCATTGGGATCTTTATGCCTGGATATGGTGAACACTGTCATATACCACTCAGATGCCCCTTTCAGGACCAAGGAATTCATTTCTTCAGCTGCCACAATTGCTGGCTACTGATGGCTCACAGCTGGGTATCAGGTTGGTATTTGTGGACAAAGGAAGCTGCCTCACCCAAGTTAACACACCCTCCCTAAAGGTAGTCGACATCCAATAACTGGTTCCAGAGCCTCCTCGCCTTGATTTGGGAAATCTCTGAAGCACCATCAGAGTGCCAAAGATGCCAGTGAGACCAGCTTAGCCCTCTAACGCAACCACGTTATGGTCAACTTCTCCTTTCTACAGCCCTGCTTCTCTCATTTCCTCTGTAAACTTCCTTCATGTAAATCTCTATCTCAGAGTCTATTTTCTGGAGAATTGACAAAAAAGACAAAAAAGAATTCATATCAACAGTAGTACTAGGAGGCTGACTCTAAATTGAAATTTTTGAACTAGATTATCTGCCAGCCAGCGAGGCAACAAGAACCCCATCACTAGTGGTAGGTAGAGTACTAATAGCCCCTAGGATGCTGTATTGGTACAAGTGTTAATTACACTGGTGGAAGGGTGCAATGGGACATGAGCCAAAGAGAATGTACTTATTGGCGCAATATCTGAGGACAGTTGGAGAAGTAATGGAAAAATAGTAATCAGGAATATTATGAAATTGGATGGCTGCTCTGTCCTACTGATGTACTGGACAGAGACAACAAAATCCTGAGGAAGACTAATCCCCAACACAAGATTAAATGTAAACGTTCGAAGGTCTTAGTAGCAGCCCAGAAAGAGACTCCTCTCTAGCTGTATGCAGAAGAATCTGAGAACCAGGCCAGAACTTAATGATAAGAGCAACAGGGCTCAAGAGAAGGCTGAATTCTCAGCCCCCATCAGTCTGCTTCACAAAGATCAATTTCTAAAGTTGAGCCTATATCTTAGATTCAAGCTCATTGACAGAAAGAGATACCATGTTCTAATAAGAAAGGAACTGCAGCACCACAGAGCAAGAATACAAGATTGAGTCTTCCAATCAGAAGGGAAAAATATTCTCTCCCTTTGGGTAACCATATATTAGGGAAAGGGGAATGAATAATCAAATGTTTTGGGGACTCCTGGGCAAAGGTTCTTGTTAACATTGAGAGCCAATGACTTAAAGCATCATCATGGCCTCTGTTAGAGTTGTGATGTCTGAGTGCCAGACAGTAAGTGGAGTCCTGTCCTATGTCTGGTTCACAAAAGATCCAGTTAGTGGTCATTTCTCCATTCAGAAAATGTAGGAGTTAGCAGAAACCCTGTTTTGATTCCTTGGCCTATGGTGAAGTAGCTATTATAACGGGGAAGGCAAAGTAGAAATTTAGGAAACTGCCTGGTCCTTCCTCTACTCAAGAGAGTAAATCAAAAAGAGTTTTGAATCATGAATAGAATGTCAGTAGTTGGTGTTACCCCTACACACCTAGTGTGGTGGTCACCTTCTTATATCCATTTAATTCACCAGTCTGGCCACTACAAAAAGCCAGAGGATCCTAGCAGATAAAGCTAGACTTCCACTAACTCAACCAAGCATTAGCCCCAGTTGGTATTTTGACTCCAATAGATAGATTTGGTATTTTGACTCCAATAGGTCAACATTTGATCTCAGGAACACAGTCAGGCAGATGCATTCTTTTTCATCCCTATCAAGAAGAAGGATCAGAAGCAATTCCCTTTCAGACAATAAGGACAATATTTAAGGTCTTGCCCCAAGGCTCTACCGAGTCTCCAAACTCTATCATAATGTGGCATGAAGGGACCATAAATATCTGGACATTCCACAGAATATCACAATGGCATTGGATTTGATGGCCATTGTAAAACACTTTTGCTCCTGAGTGTAAGAGATAAAGTCTATGAAGATCTGCGTTCCCTCCACATCAGTGGGGTTTTTAAGAATCCAGTGAGATTTTCTTCTAGTCCAGAGCATGCTTAGATATTCCTCTAGAGCAAAGGACAGATTATTGCCCCTTTCCCCTCTTCCCACTAAGTAAAGAAGCATGGGTTCTAGAGGCAGCATATTTCACACCTGGGAATACTGCTCTAATTCATTTACTGAGTAACACAAGGCTGAGAGGTTTAGGTGGAACCCAAATCAGCAAATAAAAGCCGTGGCATAATTAATGCTGTAAAATAAAATCCACAGACATGAGGGTATTCAGGCATCTGTGGCAAAAGGATATGTTCCGTGGCACTTACAGCCATCCCTTTCAGAAAAATCACAAGTGTACAATGCTATAGTTCTGGAGCAAGGTCATGCCATCTGAAGTCTAGAACCATACACATACCATTCAAAGTACAGTTCTTACTAGGCCTAGTCGCTTCTGACCTGGGCTATGCGTGACCATGAAGCCACAGCTGTCCGTTACAGCTGGGTTCTGTCCACAGAGCCACCGGTCATAAAGTCACTATAGCACCCATCTGAAGTTGGATGTGGTGCATCCAGGATCAGAAACGCGCAAGACCAGAGACACGAGTAGGCTATACAATCAAGTAGCCAAAATTGCCATGTCATCAAACAGTATTTCATAGCCTTCTCTCCCTCAGCCCACATCTGCACCTGCATGGGAGTCCTTCAGACCAGATGAAGCAGGGAAAAACAGACAAATGATTCACAGAGAAGTCAGTTTGGAATGTAGGGACCCACTGCAAATGGACTCTTACTGTACTATAGTCTTACTCAGCAATGGTCCAGAAAAAGGGCAGTGAAGAAAAATCCTGTTAATGGGTGGAGTTTGGGGCAATGCATCTAGCCAATGACTCTGTGTAGGATGAGAAAAAGTTGAGGAAAAAACAGATGTGGATTCTTGGGCACCACTGAATGGTTTCACTGGTTGTTCAGGGATATGGAAGGAGCAATACTGAAAGATAAGGAAGAAGAAGGTATGGAAAAACAGCATGGGGATGGGCCTATGGGAACAGGCACAAAGGGTGGAGATCTTTACTTTGCCTGCTGCCAACAGTCTCCAGGGATCACTCACCCAGAAGAGTGCCTGTCATAGCTCTAGGCAGAAAGTAAGTGCCCAGAAAAGATGTATTAATTGGAAAGAAACAGATAATGGTCCTTGTCCCCAGCAGACTACAGTGAATAAAACTGTTTGAGCCATACAGAGAAATGAAAATGCCCCCAAATTCCCATTTGAGGTATTTTTTAAAAATATACACAACCAAAAAAAAAAAAAATACACAAACAGAGGCAGAAATGAGATAAGAAAGCAACATCATGTGATTCCACAATCCTTGTTCTGCACCACAAAACTATCAGAATATGATGAGGAGACTTTCTTAACTTGGGGTCAATAAATGGACCTCCACATTGCAAGGGAGATTTTGTGAAGCTGAGTGGATTCTTTTCTTTCCAAACACTTTATGGCTTATTTTACCTTCTGGAAAATTTAAACTTATTCTCATGTAAGAGGCATGCAGGTGAAAAAATACAATAACCCCAATATCTTAATGATTTTTATCTTTTCAATTTGGGAGAATTTTTAGACTGCAACAGCTTGCGCTTTGTTCTATCTAGTTTTAAAGAATTTGGGCTGAAGTTTAACAGTTTTGTAAATTTCAATTCAGTTTCCTCCCATTCTATGTAATTCAAATATAGCTATCAGATCATTCCTATTTAAAAAGTTAAAATACTTACTTCTAATTTATATAATTCATAATAATTATAATTTTCTCGACATTTTACTGTATTTTTAAGTCATTCTGACATGATCTCATGTTACTTTTAGAATAAGAAAAGTGCTACTTAAAAATCTGATCCCTTCAAAACTAATACAGACTTAATAAACTGGGTAATAAGTATCATCCGTTCATAATATTTAGGATTTTTAACAGCATCAGAAAACTTGAAATATAATGAAATCTTACAGTAATAGTAACTTAATAAATGTTTTACAAAATGTGACTATAAACCTAAAAATTTATGTCACACTATCATAATTCACTGTGAGCTAAAAAAAATTGTTTAAAAAATTTTTAATAAATAACAAATTGTAAAAAATTTGTGATCAGCCATGCTATGAGTAAAGACTGAATTATTGTTCTTTTTTTTCTATAAAGTAAGCATTACAAATTTACTATCAATATGGAGCCAAAACACAAAGGAACGGAATTACAAAAATGTGTAAGGAAAATAAATAATAAAATATGTAATTTTCTAGAAAAAATTATCTTTGAGAATATTAACATGTGATGTTATATTATTCAATAAAGGGTATCAGGTTGATTGACTAATTGAAAAGCTAATCATTTTGTTTCCATCATATCATACCTCAAAATATGCTTAATGTAGGTTAAAAGTGTTGTAAAACAATAGCGCCCTTAAAGTACGAAGAAAATAACATATACCTGTTTTCATATATTAGTAAATACTGATGAATGATAAAAGTTTTTATAAGCTTCACATCAAAGGCAGAGTCACAAAAGGAAAAATAATAGATTGTCAACATAAAAATATATTTTTATATATGAAATAACAATGCTACTATCAATGAAGGACACACAAAAAAGGACATACTCATAACATGTAACACATAATGGAGTTACTTAACTTCAAAAGAGACATGACTATATACATAAAAGAGCAAAAACCTTAAATAAGAAATCCACAAAAGAAGAATTACAAAGGGACAATAAAATATTCACTCTCACTAGTAATTAAAAACTGTAATTAAAATACACCTGAGATACTGCTTTTCCTTAGCAAAGGAATTAAGACATCCTATAAAAATAGAAGTTTTACATAAATAGTATAGTAACATAGTATATATTATAAAATTTTGTTTATTGGCAGGCCATGAATATGCTGAAAGAAAATAAAAGATGCTGCATATGAAAATAAAGAATGAAAAATAATTACAGAAATCTTTTATCTTCTTTTCTAAATTAAAAGTTCTTTGTAGAATTAGTTCTGGGGAACTAATGTGCACCATGATGATTTATAGTTAGTTAATAAGACTGTATTGTAATAAGAGTGTATAATACACATGAAAGTTGCTAAGAGAGTAGATGAATGTTCTCACCTCAAAAAAGAAATGGTAATTATGTGACATGATGGGGGTGTTAGCTAACACTATTTTGCTGATCATTTTCCAATATATAAGTATATAAAATTAACAAGCTGTACACCTTAAACTTACACAGTGTTATACAATAATTATATGCCAAAAGAGTTAGAAAATGAATAAATAAACCTTCTTTTTAGTTAGGGACTTGCTCTCATGCATTGTTGAAAACTGTTCATCACTCACTGCCTGTCATCAAACTAAAAATCTATCACAGTGGCTCGCAACCAAATATTTAATATTTATCTGCATGAATCCACACTGATACCTCAGTTTAATGAAACACCAGTTTTTGGTCCCCAGAGTTCTTTTTTCTACACGGCCAGGTCTTTACCCGCCTTGACCTCTCTGGCCACACATAAGGCTGCTGATCTTGCAGAAGTGGTGGGTGGGAATCTTTTGTGAGCCTACAGTGCCCCAAGGAAATAAGGCCTTATTGAGTCAGCCCAGGACAGTGCCAACAACTCCTCAGGCAGGCAAGTCTCAGCAGGCCCAACTATACTGGTACCTTTCAGGTCGGCTATCCACAGACTGCTCCTGACACATAAGTCACCCATGAATTATTCAATACTTAATACTAAAAGATTTTCCATTTTTACACTCCAACAAAAATAATGTTGGAAGCTAAATTTAAGCTTCCATGTTATAATCATCTTGTGTCAGTCAGCTTTTATTTAAGGGCTACAGGTACTTATTTAGGAAATGAGGTTGTATTAATTTAGGGGAACAGGTCCCTAAATAGGATTGTCCCAGAAATTGCTACCAAAACATCAAAGGAATTAATATTTAATAAGGGCTAACATTTCTTAACTATAAGCCAAATTCCAGATACAGTTCTAAGTATTTGGCCTATATTAATTAATTTATCTGAGAAAACTTTACAGTTGAGGAAAATAAGCCTCACCCACAATGTAAGTGACTTCCCCACAGTCACGCTGCTAAAAATGGCAAGGCCGGAATTTGAACCCAAGTGATAAGGTTCTGAGACTATGTTCTTAACTACCAAGCTATTTGATAAAGGTAAAAGGAAAAAAACTGAATATGGAAGAACTGGTGGCGATTCTTCTGATTAAAAATTGTTAGAGCAAATATAGTGTTGGAAACTTACGATGCATTTAAAGAAATAAAATCAGTATTGTGGTATATAAAGGAGAACAAAAAGGTTCCTAAGTTAGACGGGACCTGGCCAGGATGGTAGGTGAGACAACCAAGTAGCTGAATTATGGTTGCCGGTGATTTGAGACTTTTAGTGTGTACCAAGCCAACACATTAAGCCTCATTACCTCAGTTATATTGAATTACATTTTGTAATTTAATGAAATGCGAAGTTAGACCATGAAGTGTAGTCATCAGCTCAAACTGCTGATGTGTTCTCTGGCAACGGATCAACCAGAAAGACTCAATTCCCAATCTTCCCTAAGGACAGAGGTGATCAGACCATGACCTTGTCACATTTTGGCCTAAGTGCCAAATGATTCTTTCTTTGTATCTTTTCTCAAAGTGGTTATGTTAGAAGTCCATTATCATTGTCTCTCTTTTCCTTTTGATAAGAAGCCCATATGTAGAGAGACTGAGGGAAAAGTGTAGCCCAAGATATTGAAGATTTTAGCGTCTTCACTAAAGTGAAGGGCAGAGTCCTGCTTAGAAGGATGACTTATGTGTCAACGTAGTAGAGAGAGTTAAGTGTGCTTGTGTGTTTTTTGGAAAGATACTGGGACTTTGGTAACTAGATCCCATTAGATGAGCTGCAAGGAGAACTTGGTTCAGGCCCAAGTGGTTTTGTTTATTTTCTTTTTTACTCTTTGTTCTTATATACCAAGAGGAAGTTGTTACAGTGAGGGTTCAGAGCACATATGTTGAATGGATGCTCTAAATGTCCCTCTGAAAGTAAAAGAAAGGCAGCATGTCAGAGCAGAAATGGCTTTTGCCCTACAGTCTCTTTCTGATTTCTCTCTGGTCAATTATTTCATGAAGAAAGAAAACGACTCAAGAGGCTTCCCTGAGAGCAGTAGTTCACAAAATGCGGTCCTTGGGCTATCAACATCAGTAACACTTGGGAATAAATTCTTGGATCCTCTAAACCTGAAACTCCGGGCATGTGTCTCAGCAATCTGTGCTTTAACAAGACCTCCAAGTGATTCTGACATACGCTCAAGTTGGAGGACCACTGGCTCAGGCTACTCCTACGTCTCTCCCATCTGTTGCTCATTAATGTCAACAATTAATATTTTGAGAGTAAACAACTAATACTAACCCACATGCACAAAAATAGGGGATACACTATGTATGAGTTATCTCCTGATCTGTGGAGCTATGTCAGGTCCTCATCTTAAGAAGGGCAATTTGGTATCCTAACTCCAGAATCACATCCAGAATTGAAAGGAACAAGAAATAAAAGCCAACATTGCCTTAGTTGTAAATACCATTGAAAAAAGAAACACCCTGGTAGATGATATCTGTACTCTTGTCCAATTATTTACTTAAAACATACTTTTAGAAGTGGATTTTCAGAGATCAAAAACCATGAATATTTAAAAAAGAAATCTATTTTGAATAGATCCCTCAGGACATTAACTCCCCCAGAACACTGTAACGATGTGTATCCTAATCTCATGGTACAATATCACTGCATGCTTCAGTCTCTCCCATTTCTCCCAGCTGGCCACAACCTATGGTATCTTAAATTTGTTTCCCTCTGGTTAAAGAAAATGAAATAATTGTCAGATGTATTTACTTGCACTTCAATTATAACGGAGAAATTCAAAAGCTCCTGAAGTCTCTACAACTTAAGTCTGATTTAAAAAAAAATATATTTTGTGGGGCGCCTGGGTGGCGCAGTCGGTTAAGCGTCCGACTTCAGCCAGGTCACGATCTCGCGGTCCGTGAGTTCGAGCCCCGCGTCAGGCTCTGGGCTGATGGCTCAGAGCCTGGAGCCTGTTTCCGATTCTGTGTCTCCCTCTCTCTCTGCCTCTCCCCCGTTCATGCTCTGTCTCTCTCTGTCCCAAAAATAAATAAACGTTGAAAAAAAAATTAAAAAAAATATATATATATATATTTTGAGATGATTTTAGACTTAGAGAATAGTTACAGAGATAGTACAGAATACCCATAGACCCTTTATTCATCTCCTCCTAATGTTGACATTTTATATGACCATGAAAACATTAGAAAAATAAAAAATTAATATTGTGTGCAATGCTGTTAGATATCATTTAGATTTTACCAGGGTTTGTTTTTGTTTTTGTGTTTTTGTTTTTGTTTTTGTTTTTTCTCTAACTAGGTTTGTTCTAGTAACCAATTCAGGATCCTGATCATGACACTTCGGTGTCATGTTTCTTCAAGTTTGTGATAGTTCGTTGGTTTGCTCCTTGTCTTTTATGAACTTAATACTTTTGCAGACTACTAGTCAGGCATCTGGTCACATGTCCCTCCATTTGGGTTTGTCTGACATTTTCTCAGGATTGGATTAACTTTATTATGCTTCTTGGGTCCAGGAATACCAGAAAGATTTGCCCTTCTCAATGCATCATATCAGGGTTTAAAGGATATTGATATGTCTTACTATTGAGGATGTTGACTGGAATCATCTGATTAAGGTATTTATCTGCCAGGTTCCTTCACTGTATTTTGGGAATGGATGATACTTTGAAGTTATGCAATATCCTGTTTCTCTTAAACTTTTACCCACTAATTTTAACAATTATTTGTGGATCTTGCCTACAGCAATTATTATGGTGTTCTATGGTATTTTCTCTTTTCCTTGTTCCTTCTACATTTATTAATTGGAATTTTCTGTAAGGAAGAGTAATTCTTTCCTCATCCTTATTTATTCATTCAATTATTTTTGTATACCATCATGAACTTATAGGTATTTTTTTTAAATCTCCCACTAACTCTGAAATCAAGCACATCTCCAAGTAGCCAAGGTTGCTGTTATTAGAGAATGGTATTTTGGAACAAGATCTGGACTGGGGATCTTTTAATCTCATTTTATAATCTGTGTCTTTTAAACAGCGAATTTAATTCATTCATATTTTACTGTAAAGAATGATATATTTGGAGCGACTTTTATCCCTTTTTAATGTTTCTGTTTACTGTGCATTTTATCTCCTATTTCACATCTTGCCTATCTTCTATTAACTTGATGAAATTTTCTTTAATCTTATTTTTTTCTTAGTTCTGCTGACTTTGAAGCAGTGGAGTGTATTATATATTTAGTATTACTATTACAATTTTAACATAAATACTTATTTAAAATTTTTTTTTAGTGAAGGCCCCAACATTGTTCAGTATTTCTAGCCCCCTTCTAAACGAGGCATCCCTTCCATAGCATCTATGCATTGAATCTTTCACATCTTCAAGGACTGCTATCCTTAATTTTACTTCAACGTTTAAAAAACATTTTAATTATGCATATCATAAGTGTAAAATTTGGTCAATTGTCATTAAATGACTAATGAAGCACACTTTATGAAATGCATGTGGGTCAAGAAACAAAATATTATCCACACCCACAGAAGTTCCCACTAATGCATCCACCCGGGAATCACATCCCTCCCCTGACCCCCACCATTGATTAACCACTATTTGACTTCTAGCAGCACAGACTTCTTTTGTCGTATTTCATACTCTTATTTTTTTAATGTTTATGTATTTATTGTGTGTGAGAGAGAGAGAACGTATGTGTGAGCGAGGGAGGGGTGGAGAGAATGGGAGAGAATCCGACAAGATCATGACCTGACATGAAATCAAGAGTCAGACGCCCAACTGACTGAGCCACCCAGGAACCCCTCATACTTTTATGTAAATAAATTCATATAGCTTTTATTTTTTTAAAGGTTTACTTACTTTTGAGAAAGAGAAAGAGAGAGAGGCCTGGGAGGGGCAGAGAGAAAGGGGGACAGAGGATCCAAAGCAGGCCGGGCTGACATCAGTGAGCACGATGTGGGGCTTGAACTCATGAATTGTGAGATCATGACCTGAGCCGAAGTCAGACACTTAACTGACTGAACCACACAGGAGCCCCTCATACTTTTATATAAATAGAATGATATAGCTTTTATTTTTATCTTCAGTTTCCTTTATTCAGTATTATTTTTTGGGAGATTAATCTATATTTTTTCACAGAGTAAATAGGTCAGTCTCATCGCTATATACTATTTAGTTGTGAGTCTAGTACTTGAGATCTAGCACTCATCACTTTTTAAAGGATGAGCGCTGTTTCAGTATTTCTCTGAAGCAGAATTATGCCATCACCTGCGCTGAGTGACAGCAACCTGATGTTTATATCGGTGTTGTAACAAATGAGCACTGATGTGGAGAGGAATGAAGAAATGTCTGCATTTTCCTATGATTTCTAGTGCTTTTCAGCCTTACTGACCCAGCGGCAGGAAGGATGGGACTTTTGGAATTGTGTTTGTTTCCACTAAGCAACTGTTAGAACTCTTCAGCTTTAGAACATTTGGAAAGTTCTCCTTCCCTTTGGAATGTTGGCCAGGAACGCATTTTTCCCTGCCCTTGGTAAGAAATGTGAACTGCCCACTAACTCAGTTCTTTTTTTTTTTTTTTTTTCTTGCAACCAATGTGTTTTCTGAGGGGTGGCAATGTACTCCTTACCTGCTGGGGATCAGAAGCCATATGACTGGTATTCAAAGAGAACCCACAATAGGGGCCCCTGGGTGGCTCAGTCAGTTAAGTGCCCGACTTTGGCTCAGGTCATGATCTCAAGCCTTGTTAAGTTTGAACCCCATGTCGGGCTCTGTGCTGACAGCTCAGAGCCTGGAGCCTGCTTCAGATTCTGCGTCTCCCTCTCTCTCTGCCCCTCCCCCATTCAGTCTCTCCTTATTCAAAAATAAATAAATAAATACATAAATAAATACATAAATAAATAAACGTTTGGAAAAAGAGAGAGAACCGCAGGAGATTCCCCTTTCAGGTAAACAAATCTCTTGGTGAGATAGTTTCAGAAGAAGAAGGGTGAGCAAACTTCCCCAATGGAGAGAAGGAGCACATGTAGCCAGGACACATGTCCAATGTGAACGGGGGGAAGACCCCAGCAAGATGCTCCTTCTCCTCTTACTAAAAGCCCAATGACAAGTAAAATGAGAGGACAGTTCTGGCAATGAGACACCAGAGCCACGGAGGCTGCCAAACCTTCAGAGAACCACAACCACAGGGATTCCTACAGCTTTCAGCAGGGCCAAAAAGGGGGGGTGGGTAAAAAGTATTAAAACCACCACCTGCTTAAATGAGCTATTCATCTTATGGCCTTGTGGTCCCTACTTGTCACCTTACTATTGGAGAACCAAGGATGGATCCAGCTAGGGACCCCATTAAAAGTGAAGAAAAGACTAATTCAGATGAGTAAATGGCTCATCTTTTTTGAGTAAGCAATGAAACAACTCCAAGGCATATACTACATACTTCACATCTTGGATCAACAAGGGAGCCACGCCAAGTGTCAGATTAAATATTCCACAGCTGAGGTGTTTGCATAACTTTTCAGTGGCTACCATTTAAAGAAAGAAAAACAGTGATGGGCCTTTAAAAAAAAAATTCCCTTAACTTGACAAGCTCACAGTGTACTGCCAGCAATTGCTCTCAACTTGGAAGGCAAGGCCACGCATATCTTGTCCTGAGAGTGTCGGGGCCAGCTGGCAAGTGCACCCTGACTTTCCACTGGCTCCAGAGCATGAAGACCCACTGTGCGCCCTGAAGGCCACAGCTGCACTGCTGTATTATTTGACCATGTCTGCTTTGGCTAAGAAGCAAATCACTTTAAATAAGGAGCTTCCTGATTCTTGAAGTGTCTGTTGTGTTTCAATAATGAGTTTGCAATCACTCCGTGTGTTTTCAGTTTGGGCTGGCTCTGTGGGTCTGACAAGGACACTGGAGACAGGTCTTTTAATGAAACAAAATAATAAGTCTGAATAAATCGACTTTATTGTCATTGGCTCTGGCATGGTTTGGATTAATTTTTAGCTTTATATTTCTAAAGGATTGCTCAAGACGTAATACTCATCAATCAGGTTATGTGAGGGAAAGGAGAGAACAGACATATTCTAAACAGATTATTTTTAGCTTTTCTAAATATTTATTTTTGAGAGGGAGTGAGAGAGATTGAGAGGGAGAGAAAGTGGGGGGAGGGGCAGTCAGAGAGGGAGATACAGAATATGAAGCCAGCTCCAGGCTTGGAGCTGTCAGTACAGAGCTGGACACGGGGCTCGAACCCACAGAGCATTATATCATGACCTGAGCCGAAGTTGGATGCTTAACTGACTGAGCCACCCAGGCGCCCCAGCAACAGATACATTCTAAGAGCCTATTAACTGTCAGGCACTTTTCATCTAGTATCCCAATGACTTTTCCTAACAATGTAATGATGTAATTGTTCCTCTGTTCACTTTCCTGGTAAGAAATGGCAGAGCTGAGAGGGTCATTCCTTTGCCCAAGGTCATGTGGTTAAGAGTGTGAACTGTGAAGTCCAACTGCTTTGTTTCATCCCAGATCTGCCATTTACTCTCTGTGACCTTAGATAAGTCACTTCACCTTTCTCCTCCAACTTCCCCATCTGGAAAACAGGAATAATCATCAGAATACTTCATCCAGGATTAAGCAGAGCGATGTGTGGAAAGTGATCAGTATGGCAACTGGTCAATAAATTCAGCTGCTGTTCTGCAATAGCACAGATATTTTGACCTAGTACAGATCCTTTCCAAGCTGGTGCTAATGCCACCGCACCGCCCTGCCAGTCAGGGATATTCTCCTCCATGGGGAAGGTTGAAGCCTAACAGACTGATATCCAAGAGACTCAAAGTAGAAGGTGATTTAATATCCTGATTTTAAAATTATTTTCCCTATTGAGGCAAACAGGGCCCATAGCCCTGGCTCAGGCTTCTACAGAAGAAGCTTTCTCTGAAAAGGGACCAGAAAGAGAGGAGAACTGATGGGAGATGTAGAGGTTGGAAGGCTCTGTCATCTCATTGTCCAGGTCGGTGGCTTGGATTCAGAATCAAAAATGAAAAATGAACATGTGCCATGTTTTCTCAAGACAGCTGATGTCTGCTCCATTCACACAGGAACAGCAGAGCTTAAAAAACTGGTGATGCTGATATGAGTCATAGTGCCCAAGGACCTGGTCCTCAGACCCCACCCGGTACCTCCTGTGTCCCAGGCTCTGTACTGGCACCTGGAGTAAGGTATGGTCACCATCCTTGCAGAACACCAGATAAGTGATCAAAGGAGCCCACCCAAGGCAGAGACCTTACTTTCCACCAAGGCTGTTACATTCTAGCTCCTCTGGAATCCATTCCAAAGGAAGCCTTGTACACTTAGTAGTTGTCACATAAGCAAGAATGCTTGATGCCTTATGAATAAGCTTAGGTAACTTTCTTTAATAATCCTCATAATCAACAAGTAGAAGGTAGGCTCATAATGCAACCAACATGGTTAATCACTTGGAAGTTACTCTAGCCTTGCAAGGATTTCTTGGGCACCAGTAACCACCCCCAGGGACTTGGAATTACAAGACCTGAACATGAGCTCCACGCCTGCCACTCAACAAGCTGGATGATTTTAGCTAAAATCTCTCAAATTATCTGAGTCATATTTTTGTTTCTGTAAAATGGGGAAGATGAATAATATTCAGGCTACAGGCTTATTACCAAAGAGCAAATAGATTAATGTCTTTGAAAGCCTTTCTATGCAGTCATGACTTACAAATATTTATTCTTGTTACTTCCATTCAGACTTTCACTTCCATTTATTTTGGATGAATTTTGCATAGTTTGACTTTTAGGTTGTGTATCTTGCTTTATATTTTGATGTTTGTGAATATTTTAATAAAGAACGTGCAAAAGAACAGCATCAGTGAGCAAATTTTCAATACCACATCCATGGGAGACAATGGGTAAGAGAGGGCTGTTTTGTTTCTCTTTTAAATGACTATTGTGATCATTTACTTTATGTCAGGTATTGTGCTAAATACTGTGTGTGTGTGTGTGTGTGTGTGTGTGTGTGTGTGTGTGTAAAATCTCAGAACATTCTTATTCTCACAAAAACTCATTAGATATTATTGCTTCCATTTTATAAATAAACTATGGTTCTTTTTTTAAGTTTATTTATTTTGAGAGAGATAAAGAGAGACTCCCACGCAGTCTCTGCACTGTCAGCAGAAATCCTGATGCAGGGCTCAATACCATGAATCATAAGATTGTAATCTGACCCCAGATCAAGAGTTGGATGCTTAACAGGCTGAGCTACCCAGGCACCCCAAAACTACGGTTCTTAAAGCCTAAGCAATATTGTCAAGGTCATAAATCTAATAAGCAGTTGAATTGGGATGTGAACTCTTGTGTGTCTGACTCTAAAGTATAGGTTTTTAACTATAATCTATTCTGTGTCTGAGGATGATAATAACAATATTAATCCAAGATGGGAAAGGGATGACTAGAAACAATGTCCATTTATGATGTTTACAGGAAACTGGAATGAGGCAGACAGGACTTTGAGGGCTGAGTAATTACTATATATGTGTGTATATGTACCTATGGAGAGGAAGTTATGAGATACGACCTAGACAAATGACAAGTAGATCGGATAAAATACAGTGGACCATTGCACAATGCACGGATTAGGGGTGCCAACCCCCTGCGCAGTTGACAATCAGTGTAAAATTTTTCACTCCCCCAGAACGTGACTACTAGTAGCCTGAGTTATATTTGCTGCCCCAAATCTGGCACTTGGCACACAGTAGATGTTAAATACATAGTTGTTAAAGGAATGAATAAATGAAGAATGAATGAATATGGCCCTTTTTCTTTTTTATCATAGTTGGTATACGGGAGTCTTACCTCACCTAGGAAAATATGACCTTTTTGAGGATAAGATCTGTGTCTAGTTCACCTTTACATCTCTCTAGGTCCTAACAGAGTACTTGCAATTTGTTTATTGATTAAAATTTTACAAATATTTTATATACAATGTCTCACTTCTGACCTAACAACTCTATAAAATAGGTTGGTATTCTTATTCCCATCTGTCTTAGTCAACTTGGGCACTACAAAACACCACTGATTAGGTACCTTAAACAATAGACATTTATTTCTCAGTCCTGGAGGCTGGGCAGTCCAAGAGCAAGGTGCCAGCCAGTTTGGTTCCTGGTGAGAGCTTTACTTCCTGGCTTCCAGATGGCCACCTTTTCATTGGGTCCCTCCATGGTGGAGAGAGGGAGAAAAGGAGAGAGAGGTCCCTTTCTCTTCTTATTAAGGATACTAATCCCATTCATTAGGTCTCCACCCTCATGACCTCATCTAAACTTAATTACCACCTGAAGCCCCAGCTCTCAATACCATCACACTGGAGTTAGGACTTCAACATAGGAATTTAGGCAAGGGAGACATTTGGTCCATAACACAATCTAACAGAAAGAAATCATAACTCAAGGAAATGTAATGATTTTCCAGAGGTAGTGGATAAATCATGTCAAGCTCAATTTTTTTCCCATAAGCCTAAGACTCTCTCTTTTAAGAACCACTGTCTCTCCCTGTGTTAGATCCCATAAATAACTACTGAACTGGTAGTAAATAAATAGATACTGAAGCGGGGCTCCCTGCCCTTGGAGGTCCAGAGTAGGCAGGACTCTTTAGAAACACAAGATCCAGTTAACATGAATAGATGTTGAGTAGATTTCAACTTTTGGGTTTTGGGGTTTTTTGCTTGTTTGTTTGTTTTTAAAATTAAATATGGTTTCTAAAGTTCATTTTGTGATAAGAAATTCATACTCACTCTGTTATCCTCTCCCCCTTTAAGTGGAAGGAATGGAGGAATGGAAGGAATGTGAGGCAGAATAATTTCAATAGGCCACATAATAGCTAAGATAGGAGTGACAGAATTTGTACCCAGGACAGGCTGTCTTCCTTTTTAACCTGCAGAGGAGCTCAGCGCTTAATATGGCCATTGAGAAAGCACTGGGCGCCCTTCTGTTTGGTCTGCTTGCTTCAGTGAGCGTGGCTCAGAATAACGTTCTTTTCTCCCATAGAAGTAGACAAGATACAAGTCTGAAAGTTTAAATCCTTGGTCGTTGCTTCTTTTTTCTTAAGTACGTATGCATAGATATCTATA
Organism: Herpailurus yagouaroundi; assembly: GCF_014898765.1. Classification (NCBI taxonomy): domain Eukaryota; kingdom Metazoa; phylum Chordata; class Mammalia; order Carnivora; family Felidae; genus Herpailurus; species Herpailurus yagouaroundi. The sequence goes on from NW_024412377.1 coordinate 105,534,965, forward strand.
CACATCTATGCACACATACACACACACACACGTGTGTGTGTGTGTGTTTGAAAAGTCCTTAAAGCCCTTGTATTTTTTTTCTGGATTTGATGAGCTCTTTATCCTCCAAATATTTCTGTAACCTGTCACTAAGCCTCATAACTCCTGGAACCTTTAAATGAAATTAACCCAGACTACAAACTTAATGAGAGTTCTCCACCACTAATCTCTGTATCTATTTTTAACAGAAATATCTTATTTATTTTCCAGATAGAACATATCTCTATAACATGCCACTGCAGCAAATTCAATTCTGCATCTTTGTAGATCAGAATATGAGACCTGGATCTCAACCCAGAGAATGTTTTATCTCTCATGTTTTAGGGTGGACTATACAAGGAAGTCTAAGAAGAAAACTAAGAAGAAGAACTGGGTGACTCAGATGTTACACATACTAACTCACACCCAAAGCTACATTTAAATTTGTACGTCTGTCAATGCAGGATTATGCCACTTAATTTGTAACTCCATTCTCTGTTCTACCCCACCCTGGGCCAAAGCAAAGTGATTCAAAACACACACACACAAAATCAAAAACTTCCTTCATTGGATGACGACCATAAACGTGGAGCATTCTTTCAATTCACATGATGAACTGCTTTTCCCTGGTACCCAGTATACATGCCAAACTTGCATGTCCCTGGTATGACCTGAGTGAAGAACCTCCAGAGGAACCGCCTCAAAAAACTTGCACAAATGAGGCGAATAATGCCACATAACCCTTTGGAGTTCTTCATTGAAAGTGACCCCATCTTTTGATGCTGACGAGAACAGAGAAGACCTGCCTGGCAGACAAAACTAAGATGCCCACCACACTTTCTGCATCTACAATATGAAAGATTTGGACTGATTAAGAAAATGCTAAGGACCATTTAAGCTGCGATATTCTCTGATGATCCGATTTTCCCCTAGTAATATGCTTCTCTGCCAGACCCAACGATATGTTCTTTTTTCACAGAAACCCAAACTACTTTACATGGAGTAGGCTGCTTAACATGATTTCCCCAGGAGCAAAACAAAACAGCTTTTTTGAGGCTCCAAATGGATTCATCACAAATCAGTGCTACAAGAGTTACTTTTTTCCTTTGGTTTCTTGTTCTGGACTCAAGAGCCACACAGTGCATCGCACAGATTGTTAGCTGTTTATTCTACTTCTAACTAGCTTCTGAAATTGCCAAGGTCTCTGCTAGAACAACGAAGAGACTACAGGTACATCACCTTTCCAGAAAATCCAGAGTTCCTGAGAAATAATGTTTTTCAAACTTGAAAGTGTTCTAAAGAAAGTTTTTAATTAAAGTACTGACTGAGCAAAGGATCCCTTCCTTGAGCCGATATGTCCTTCTGCCAGCTTTTCTCTTTGACAAGTTAAAATTTTCATAAGTTGTGTTTACTTAAGGTGAGTGCCCCTGTGAATATCTAGAGAGCATTAGACCCAGGAGAGGGTCAAATTCTGCTGAACTGACAGTAGCTTGCGTTTGGTGCCCATAGCATCAGTGTCATGGGGCTTCCTCGTTATCGGTGCATTTAGAAGCTAAGAATCTTGGACATGAGATTTCTTAAAAGCACATATTTATTGTATCCATTTGCCTGTGACTAATTCTGGATTACTGTCATCATAATGCCTAAACAAGTTTAATTAAAAAAATATTTTATTTTTAGAATTTTTTAAGATGTTTGTTAATTTTTTAGAGAGAGAGAGAGAGAGAGAGAGAGAGAGAGTGTGTGTGTGTGTGTGTGTGTGTGAGCAGGGGCAGAGCAGAGAGACAGGGAGACACGGAATCTGAAGCAGGCTCCAGGCCCTGAGCTGTCAGCACAGAGCCTGATGCGGGACTCGAACCCATGATCCGTGAGATCATGACCTGAGCCGAAGTTGGATGCCCAGACTGAGCCACCCAGGTGCCCCCCGAAAAAATTTTAAAAATGAAGAGTCTTCAGAACATTCATTCTTAAATGTAAATAAAAATACAGTGCAGAAAACATATGCTAAAAAAAAAAAAAAGATGGCCACAAAAAGTTGAAGGCATGCGCTCAGAATACAGTTTACTCTCGAAAAATAGTTGAAAATATGCATATAACTCTTGATTCCCCAAAACTTAACGATGACCGATAAGCCTTCCTGATAACACAAACAGTTGATTAACACATATTTTGCATGATATATATATATGTATATGATATTCTCATCCTATTTTTATAGGATATATTATATACTTAAAGTAAGCTAGAGAAAAGAAATTGTTATCAAGAAAATCATAAGGGAGGGAAAATACATTTGCAGTTCCCCACTGTATTGATAAAATAGAAATCTGTCTATCAGTGGACCCACAGAGTTCAAACCCGTGTTGTTCAAGGGTAACTGTATTTTCTGAAACAGAGAGATACACAGGCCTTCTTCTCTTCTCTATAGGCAACTGTACTTCCAAGCCCTCATTTAACTAAACAGGGACTGGCAGAAATAAGCTACTTTGAATAAGAAAATAATTTGGGGATGACACAAAAGAATCATTTTGTAATGCCAGTGAACCTGACAAAATTTTAACCTCCAACTTTTCTTGAGAAACAGTGTGAAAAAGAATGATACTTAAATCCCGGCTTCCCCAGCTTTAAGAGGATCCATTGGCAGCATAGGGCTATCATCAGCATGGCTTTTCATTTTTCACTTGATCTGATGTGGCTGTGGGTGGTTTTTGGAGCCAGGGCAGAACCGCACACAATGTTATAGACCAAATGTTTGTGTCGCGCTCAAAATCATGTTGAAACCTACTCCTCAGGACACTGGTTTTAGGAGGTGGGATCTATGAGAGGTGATCCAATCTATGGATCCATGGGGTCCATGAGTGGGATTATTGCTTTCATAAAAGAGACCCCAGCCCCTTCTGTCTGTTGGAAAGTTCCTCTGCCTCCATCGGGCCATTGTAAAGAAATCGTACCTGCTACGGAAGAGATTAATACTAGAGAGAACCGCTGGGAAAACCCATGTGTCCTCAGGGTGCCATTGAAGATCCCTGAGACCCATGACCCATGATAGGTTTATGTGACATCAAGTCAGGCCCCACTGAAAAACATGTTGTTTCCCATGGCATTCAGGAAGGGCATATGGTGAGGACACAGTGAGGGGACAGCCATCGGTGAACCAGAAAGCAAACTGCACCAGACACCAAATATCCTAGGGTCTTGACGTTGGACCTTGGGCCTGTAAAACTGTGAGGGACAAATGTTACTCGAAGCCACTCATTCTATTGTGGTATTTTATTACAGCAGCCTGGACAGATGAAGATACACAATAACCCCAATATTGCCTAGCTGCACTGTTAAGAAGCAATCCAGGGTGCCTAGGTGGCTTAGTTGGTTGAGCATCTGACTTAGGCTCATGTCATGATCTCCTGATTCATAAATTCAAGCCCCACGTCAGTCCCTTTGCTGACAGCTCAGAGCCTGGAGCCTGCTTCGGATTCTGTGTCTCCCGCTATCTCTGCCCCTCCCTCACTCATACTGTCTCTCTCTCTCTCTCTCTCTCAAAAATAAATAAACATTAAAAAAATTTTTTTTAAAAGAAGCAATCTGATCATCTTCTCTCACTTTTTTAGGAAGACTAGCTTTTTACCCTCAGCACCTTGTAAGCTCTTGGAAATACCTCTGTCATCTATCTGCTGCTTGGTTTCTCTGAAGCTATTTATAGCTCAGGTTATATCCTCTTTCGGGCTCCTTTTTTTTTTTTTTCTAATTTCATAAATTGAGTATCATGTCCCAACTTGTTTTCGTTGCTTCCTCCACCATCCCCCATGTGAGGGATAATCTAAAGTGGTTAAAGAAAAAAATTTTACACATCTGCCTAACATTCAATGAACGTCTATATGCAAAACACTGCAGAGCATCCAAAGTTGAATCAGACTCAGACCCAACTCTCATACAGCTTCAGCTTATAGGAAAGATTTTAAAAAGCGAAGGGGGTGCAGAAGAAAGTATTAGATGTTAGTAGCCAGTTCCAAAGGAAAATGGCATTTGGTCTTCCCAGGGAGACCGGGAAGAGTCTCAAGGAAGTCAGTTTTTGATTGAGACTTAAAGTAAAAAATCTTATAAGAAACAGTGTATTTCCTTCTTCTGATGCCACAGCCCCAGCAAGTGGTTTTATACCAAATTTAATGGAAGTTACACAGAATGCTTTGTGAGTGGGAGGAGGAAGAAAGAGAAGTAACCACAAAATTGAAAAATGCGAAAACACAAACAAAATCCTGGATAACTTTTAGCATCTGTTCCACTCCTACATTAATAAAATTCACCTGGGAATTCTGAAGAAAAGGAGAACAGACAACGAGAGTGAGGGGGTAAGGAAGGTAGTGAATAAAGTCACAAGGGAGAAAAAAGGCACAGAGCACCCCAAAGACAGACCTCATCCCGCCTCCCCAAACCAGGAGGACGCTGTGCTGGGGAGAGAAGCTCCTGCTGGATTCATCTCCCCAAAATAATACTGCCCATTGTAGCAGCCGCGGGGAAGGGGGCAGCAAGAGAAGAACAGACCAGGGTGGAGGGCAGGCATAGGGAAGGAAACACTTAAGGAGCAGATGGTGAAGGGTGAGGAAGCTCTATTTGTATATTTAGAGAGGGGGACAGTGCTGAGCAGTGCTTAAACTGAAAAGCAAATGTCCTAAATTTCTTTTTTTTAATTTATGTATTTATTTACTTTTTATGTATGTATGTATGTATGTATGTATTTATGAGAGAGAGAGAAAGAGAGAGAGAGCGAGCTTGCGTGAGCAGGAGAGAGGGGTAGAGGAAGGGAGAAAGAGAGAATCTTAAGCAGGCTGCACACAGTGTGGAGCCCGGTGCAGAGTTTGACCATAGGATCTTGGGATCACGACATGAATTGAAATCAAGAGTCAGACATTCAACCCATTGAACCACTCAGCTGTTCCTAAACTTCGTTATTAAAAAAAAAAAAAAAAAAAAAAAAGATTTCCCTGCTATCCCTACCCTATATGCAACTTTTCATAACTTAATTTCTTTTTCTCTTTATCCTTTCCTTTTTTTGGGGGGGGGGGTGGGTGGGCATTTTATTAACACTTTGCTTTTACTTAAGAGAGGTCAGTGATTTCATTGGGCTAAGGTCTGGCATGGATGGGCCTGTACCTGGAAGGATGGCCAGAATTTCTAGTGACTCCAGACCCACCATTCCAGGTAATTCTAGTGCCATTTGAAGACTGGTTTGCTATTATACTCTGTGCAAAAACCCAGGAACCCAGCTTTAGGACCCCCTTGCTGTTTATGGCCTGAGACTTCTCCTTAGGGGAACTATTTAAGTGTCTGAACTAGGCTTCTCAGATGGAGTAATAAAGGCCAGTTCTAATTCTATGACCTCCTAGAGATCTGGGTCCATAAACACAGAAAGCACACCATTCCTCTGTATAGTGAAGCAGTCAAGACCCCTAGGGCCTTCAGGCTTGCAAGGAGATACCCCTGTTGAATTTTTGAGGTAGGTTATTGGGATGGTCAAGTGTGTTTTCTTTTGGGACACCAATAGGAGGCAGGAGGAAAGTTCCCCTGCCTCCACTCAGGCCATGGTAAAGAAATGGTACCTGCTATGGAAGAGATTCATACTGGAGGGAACCCCTGGGAAAACATGTGTGTCCTTGAGGTGTCATTGAAGACACCTGGGACCCATGACCCATGATAGGTTTGTATGAAATCAAGTCAGGCCCCACTGAAAAGCATGTTGATTTCCATGGCATTCAAGAAGGACATATGGTTGGAGTGAAAAGTTGCTGGGTCATTGATGGCAGGTTGGGTGTAAGAGTTAGAGGGGAGTTGTCATCTAAGTCAACTGCAGTCTTGATGGTGTGATGGTACAGTCTGGGAGAAGTGGATATTACAAACTTGGATATTCAAAACATCATCATGGAGAGCAGGTTTGGGAAAGGAAGGGCTCTGGAGGCTAGAGAGAAGACATCTAGATTTTTCACAGAAGCAGATCAACGAGCAGAGTTGCAGTAAATCCTAAGATGGGGTTATTTAATTCAGGTACCAATGTCTGGCCCACCACATACAGCAGGATCTGGAGAAGCTTGAGGTTCCCCAAGGCCAAGTTCAGCATCGATGACTGGACTGCACACAGTAGGAGGTTTCAAAGAATTCATACAAGCAGAATGCACATGGGAGCCTGCCAGGGATTTATTCATGGACTTCTGCCCTGGCTGTATCAAACTGGAGGAGCTGTGTTGAGGCTAATGGGGTTTCTAGAAGAACTGACAGGTAGCAGTGACTATGACAAAGATGGCTATTAGTTCTTTGATGGGTCTGATTGACTGAGATTTTGCAAATAATTGTTGCTTCCTGGACCTTGAGACACAGGAGGGAATGGCCTGAAGTCCACACCTTACTCCTGCTGAGGGTGCTCACCAGATGGCAGGGAAACCATCTTCTGCTAAGCAGGCAGCATCTTGGAGCCACCTGAGTGTAATTCATCATCTCTCCAGGTCACACCAAGCCTCTCATCTTTTAAGGTATCATCTGAGAGTTGGATCCTGTGTTGACATTTAAATTGACATCTCCCTTCATGACATTAAGGACCATCCCAAATTCAAATCCCAACCAGGGCCCATCTGTGGGGCACTGCTTTTGGAATGTCATCCCCAGTAATACTTAGATGGAAGATGGAAATGTTCATTCAGATCCTGGGATCATCCTGGTCATCTCCATGCTGTGCTTGATGCCTGCCATGCTTATCCCAGGGAGAAGGCCTGGGCATTTCTTTGCCAACTGCTGTTGAAAATGCTCTGCAGACAACCTTTGAGAATTGTGGAAGTGCTCCCCTCAGTCAAGACCACTGAAGATGGTTTGGTCAGGAAAGAAGTTTCAATCATCTGGGATTTTTGACATATTGTCTGGCCCAGTGACCACATAAAGACCAGGTCTAGATGAACAACTGGGGACATCTGCCCTCTCCATTTCTAAGCTTATCATTTCTGCAAATCCAAGGAGGTATATCTGGCCCCTGACATCTTGGGGTTGAGGGAAGTGCCCCTAGGAGCAGAGAATGTGGCATAGTGATACCATAAGAAGATGGCTTTTCTTGCCCAAATACCTAGCCTTCATTAGGAGTCATCTGCTAACAAAGGAGAATCTCTGGACTGGTTCCCAAGTCCCTGTTAATAAATTTTCATATCCTGGAGGGAGTACGGTAGAATAACCACTTGTCCCTGATTTCTCTTCTATTCTTTATAAAAACTCCTCCTGTAATTTCAGCCAAACTATCTGCTCAGGATTCCTATGATCTGGGTGGTTGGGTTCTATGGGCCCAGACTGAGAGTTCATAGAAGGTGAAACCAGGTCATCTGGAGAAAAGGACACATCTCTATATCCTACAAGGACAAGTAGAGCTGCCACATGTGTCTGGGGCCCAAGTCCCTTACCTGGGCTTTGGTATTGAACTATCATAGAATAATCTATGGTTTCTTGGGAGTTACATGTATACCCCAGCATTCTGTATTGTTTGTGCTACTGTGAGTATTTTCTCATTACAGAAAAACATATGCTAGATATTTGAGAGTTTGAAAGGAGTGCTAATGATGCTCCAGACTACTCATGAGACAATCTGTCTGGGTTCTCTCCCAGGGTGGGGGGTATCTCCATCCAACACTAGTAGAGGGGCTGGAGGCAGGGGGGAAGATATAAGAATTTGCCAAAGAGCTATTGCCCTAGTAGGAGACAGAGATAACTGCTTGGTTTGTGGACATCGAATGTATTTGTCCCAATATCATAGAACAGCAGGGGAGTAGAGCTGGCCAGGCTGCCCACAGAAAGAACCAGTTTGTTTTCTACCCTAGGCCTGTCCTAGGCCAAGGACACATGGGGGCAGCGGGTTTGGGTACTGGTGCCAGAACACAGAGTTGGGGCAGCTGGCATTCAGAGAGGAATTACAGCCCTGGATGACTGGATGTGGGGGCTATAGTATAAGAGGTTTTAGGTCATTCCAAAGGCAAGTATCTGTGTGTTCAGAGGGGCTTTGGTTCTCTCTCTCACTTGCTGCTAAGAATGTCCTGGGCTTGGAAAGGAATGGCAGTTTCAACTTGACCTTCAATGAAGCTTCTGCAGCCTGAAAACATATGCGTCCTTTGGGCTAACACTTTCTGAGCAGGCGTGGGATTTGGAAAAGTCTGACTATGGGAAGGTCTGGAAGACCTGTGGGTCTTGGAATTTGACATGGTCATCAATGTGCAGTGTGCTAAGAATCCTGGGACTTCCTGTGGTCAGCAGGATTACTTTCTTTAGCCCCAGGAGCTCTTGGACCAAATGAGAAGGTGTAAATACCTTATTCCCCTGACACCACTTCCAGTTGCATTCTTCAGACCCATGATCTCACGCAACCCAAGGGGCACTTGAGGGGTATGACCCCCATTCTTGGAGTCACAAGGGGAAGAGGGAAGGAGACTGGGATGACTGGTTAGTTTCCATGGTTACTCTGCTCAGAGAACTTTGGAACCAGCTGGGGGTCTGCAGAAAAGGACATCACTGCAGGGAGACTGCTTGATTCTCTTTTCATGGTGGGGCGTTTCTCCCTTAGGGTTACAGGAACTGGATGAACTCCTGAGCTTGCAGTCACAAATAGGAATAGGCTCTCTGAGTTCTTCTCATAGTGCAGCCCAAACATCTGTGTGACAGCGACTGGATGCTTGTTGGCTACGTCCCCTCATGCTGGCCACCTGAATGCCTTGTTCCTCTTTGTTCTTCCATGCACTGAAGTCCTGCGGCTTCACCATTCTCTGGGTATGTCTCCTGCTGCCAGGGGAGAACCTCGTATCTTGAGGGCACAGCCTGCTGATCCTGGAATTCAGGGGTCTAGGAGTCATATTTGCAGAAGCAATTCTCACCTTTTAGGACATTTGAGTTGCCCTTTTTCTAAAATGGGACACAGAAGAACTCTCTAAAATCACCTCTGTCTCCCAAACAGAAGTGAATTTCTAGGTCAAAAAAGGGCTGACACCAGCTAGCTCCATGTTCAGTCCCTGGAGGTGGAGTGGGGGCAGGGGAGGGGGAGTGGGCTTTGGTTCAGGGCCTAGAAAGCCCTTAGGCTGGGGAGCCCCTCTTCCCTGAGCCCCTGCAGCTCTTAAAGTGTTTTATTCACCAGAAGGAACCATGTAAATGAGGCACATAAGAAATGAGCTTGTAGAGGCAAGCTGGGACAAAATTCAGGAAAGTCTCACATGCTACATTACAAATTTGCAGTGTTTTGGTAGGGAGTGGGGCACTACCAAAGATTACTACTGCCCATGATAGTGACATGCTCATGACTTGGCTTCAGGGTGATTCATTCTCCTATTCAGGGAGAAAAAGAGTCAAGATGCTTTTGGAGGCAAGCAAGAGAAAACCAAACCAAGATGGCTCAGCTGATAAAGATTTATTCACTCATATAACAGGAAGTCCATAGCTGTAAAGAGAGATTCGATTGTTTTTTTTTACAAAGCAATGGTGATATCTGAAACCAAGGGATTGGCTGAGGGTGTCAACAAAGGAAATGTTTAGAGAATGCCAAAGAGGAAAGCTAAGAGGCAGAGAAACAAAAATAAATAAATAAATAAAGTCCTTATTATCCAATTTTTGCCACTTCTAGTTAACACAGAGTTCACCTCCATCCCCTAAATGATTATTTTTGAATGAAGTGATTCGATGTGAACACTCAGTCTCTGAGGAATATTACATTCTCATTTCAGAAAGCCCATTGAGCCAGACCTAAGGATAACTAAAAGAGTCCTTTCTTGATAGACAAGACTTCCGATCCATTTCTAACTAATTTTATTTACTGTCACCAAAAGTAATTAGAGCATTCATTCCTAGTGGCCACTTGTCACCTTAGTTTCCACATGTACAGAGGGAACACCTACTGAAACTCATAAAGAAACTTAGCAACGCACAGATCAGTGTCTCACTGACAACAGAAAAGGTGCTGTTGTGCATATAGGCTGTAGCTGGGCTGGGCACTCATCAAGCATTTCAGACATGAATGCCCAAGTCACAGACACCTCTTTATGTATCTTGGCAGAGTATCCTCTAAGACATGATTGTAATCACCGTGAGATTCTATTTTGCCCAGGAGAATAAAGGGATATGGACTTGAGATTACAAAATGAAAAGATGACCATCAAAGTACTAACCAGGCCCGACGTGGATGGAACTAGAAAGTATTATGCTAAGCAAAATAAGTCAGCCAGAGAAAGACAGATATCACATGATTTCACTCATATGTGGAATTTGAGAAACACACAGAGGAACTTAGGGGAAGGGAAAGGAAAATAAGATAAGAACAGAGGGGGAGGCAAACCATAAGAGACTTTTCAATACAGAAAACAAACTGAAGGTGGCTGGAGGGGTGTTGGTAGGGGGGACAGACTAAATTTGTGACAGGCATTGGAAGGCACTTGTTGGGATGAGCACTGTGTGTCATATATAAGAGATGAATCCCTGGGTTCTCCTCCTAAAGGCAAGACTACACTGTATGTTAACTAACTTGAATTTAAGTTAAGAAAACAATGAAAAGACCATTTGCCCTCTTTCACTTCTGACCTAGCCCAGGGAGGGCATGACCTCTGTCATTCTTCTGAGCACTCGAGGTCTATGTGCCAACACCCAGATAAGGCAGGCATCCCTTTGTGCTCTGCCACCTAATGGTTTTCCTCACCAACAGATCAAAATGGCCCCATCCTAGGAAATGGACCCTGATGATTCTGGGGGAAACCAAAGAAAATGATGAGCCTCTGTAAACGATGGAGGAGATGTGAGGCAACCAGCACTTGCTGAATGATTCCGCTACCCACACCTAAGGACCCTACTCCGTGCCCTCAGGCAGATATGCTTTTGCCACAGAAAATAACAAAACTATCTAACTTGAATTCAACAGTGCTGTCTTCTAGAAAATTATATCAGAGGCCAATTGTGTAATTTTTAAATTGACCCCTCAGATACTGTACATTTCTTGAGCAGATCTGAATAAATGAAATAAGTAAACATGCAGAGACATACAGCTATAGATAGTTAACATGTATTAGTTAACTAGTGAACCTGGAGAGGCTGAGAAGAAATCTTTGAGAGTATAAAGGAAAGCTGCTAATTAACAGAACCTAAAACACTCCATTCTTTTCTGGAATAATGTGTCCACGGACATTTGCCTCATAGGGGTAGCGGGTTAGAGGTCGGCAGTGGCTCTTCCAATATAAAATGTACATTTGACAGAAATGTACATAATAAAATGCATATTGCAGTTACAATATGCATGCAATTGAATGCATTAAATAATTAGCTCCCAGCATCTTGTGAACTGAGGACCTATTTCCAGAATGATTTAGTAGTTTCCTCTAAAGTTCATGCTAAAATAAGAAATAATTAGGCTCCGAAGGGTTTTACTTAAAACCTTGTGTCTCTAGTTATCTAAAATGACATTGCTAATTAGGCTTCTCCTAAATATCCCAGCCACACTTCACTCTGAGGACCACACCTCAGGTGTTCCCTCAGGGTCTGGCATGGTGCTGAACACCAATTGAGGTGGGATCCACTCCGTCTGGAATTCCTTGAGATATGAAATTCACTTAGAGACACTAGACTTTTGTATGGCAATGTAGTCAAAAGCAGATTGTGCCCTTACCAAGTATCCAAGTCAATCTGCCAGGAATTAAAAACAAAACTGGTCTAAGCAGGGCTACAGCAAATGTCGTCTATTGATGGGGTGATGGCCTGTGAATTGTTACCAGCCCATGGAGCTATAAAAATAGAAGCTGGGAGTAAACATTTAGAAGCCACTACAGCAACCTGAGAGAATAATTTTTTTTTATCTATTAAACCTAATATTTTTTAGAATGGGGCTTATATTTTATGTCTTTTATTTCTGTTTCGTTTTTATTACAGTTCATCTTCTAACAGTTGATTTTTCTTTCTGCTTATAGATCATATACCCTGCTTCTTTGCATAGCTGGTAATTTTTTGACTGGATTGTGGTGACTGTGAATTCCTACTGCAGGGTCCTGGATTTAGCTGTATTTCTTTACAGAGTAGTCAACTTTGTTCTGAAATACAGGTATGTTACCATGGATCAGTTTGATCTCCCCAAGGTATGCTTGTGGCCTGCCTCCAAGCGGTAAGCTGAGACATCTTGTTTCTCTCCTTTTCTGGAAGGATCATACTGCTAAAGGGACTCTTGTCCAATATCTGAAAACCATTGTTTTATATATTTTGCTGGTTTCCTAATCATTTAAGGTGGGAGGGTAAATGGCTCCCTTTTACTTCATCATGGCTAGAAAAAGATGTCCTGGGACTCAACGTCCTTCATCTTGGTATCCAGTAATTCAGTGAGAGTAATTTTACTGTATTTTCTAAAAGTATTAATTTATAATGGAAGTGAGGTCAGAAACAAAGCAAAACAACAAAAACCCAAACAATTCAATTAAAAAATGAGCAAATGACTTGAATAGACATTTCACCGAAGAAGATACCCACATGGCCAATAAGCACATGAAAAGATGCTCAAAATCACTAATTATTAGAAAAACACAAATCAAAACCACAATAAGATGCCCACCTCATACTTATTAGGATGGCTACTATCAGACAACAGCAACAATAAGCGCCCAGAAAACAACAAGTCTTGGCAAAGGGAAGATTGGAAGCCTTGTCCATCATGGGACTATAAAATAGTACAGACTCGGTAGAAAACAGTATGGTGGCTCCCCCCAAAATTAGAGACAGAATTAGCACATGATCTGACAATTTCACCGGTTTGAAATCATTGAAACAGTGGCTCAAACGGGCATTTGTACAGTCGTACTCAAAGCAGTATTATTCACAAGAGCCAAGAGGCAGAGTGAATGGATTAAAAAAGTGATATATCTGATACAAGGGAATGCCATCCAGCCTTAAAAGGAAGGGAATTCTGACACGTGCCACAACTTGAATGAACCTCGAACACATTACGCTAAGTGAAATAAGCCAGTCACACAAAGACAAATACTACGATTCCAATCGGTACCTGAGGTACCGAGAACAGTCAGACTGACTTTGGGTCAAAAAGTAGAACTGTGGTGCCAGGGGCAGGGGGAAGAGGAGAATGGAGACTTACCATTTAACAAGCATGGAGCTTCAGTTTGGGAAGATGGAAAATGTTCTCGAGATGGACGGCGGTAGTGACAGTGGCACAATCATGTATGAATACACACTGAGTGTATTTGAACATACAATGAATGTACTTCATGACCCGGAACTGCACACTTACATGCGGCAAAAGAGTAAACTTTATATGACGTGTATTTTACCACACACAACAAAAGAACGCTTAGAAGGAAAACACAACAAAAAGCAACTGAATCTTCTCCCAGATAGCTTGAGAATCACTGACCTACAGAGGGTGAAGTTAGGAAAAGGCCTAAGTGAGGGGAAATTTGATGTGCTTTCTACCCATGATCAGAGATGACAAACAACAGCCTTTCATGCCACCCAGGGACCACCCAGCTAGGGAACCAGGAAGGTCTAAGTACGTCAAATCTATAGAACCTATCACGGTGGTTATTTTTCTATCATCTGCTTTCCTACTCAATTAGCAGTGAAATCCTTAACAACGGCCTGTGTGGTGAGCTTCTTGCACAGTGAGGGAAGTAGAATCTGGGAAGGCTGTATTGTCTTCTGCAGTGAGTGTGGGGGACAGACCTTTAGAAGTGGGGGGCCGGGGGTGGGAGCAGCTGCTCTGAAGAGGAACAAAGACAATTAAGTCTCTGTGTTCTGAATGAAGAGGAACAATATTGGCCCAAGACATACTGTTTACCATAAAAAAGAGAATGTTATTAAACAATATGTATAATATGTTCCCATTCGTGAATATTAGGAAAATAAATATTCATTTCTATGTATATATGCATGGAAGAAAATTTGTTAGAAGGGTACAGACCAAAATGTAAACATTGGTTACATCTGTATAATCAGATCATGGTTTTTTGTTTGTTTTTTGTTTTTTGTTTTTTAACGTTCCCTCTGCAAGTTTTTGTTTTCACAACGTGTAGGTAAAACTCTTACAATTGGGAGCAAGAAAGAAAATTTTAGGTAGAAATTAGAAAAGGATTGAAGGGATATGTTATGGGGCCCAGACCTGAGGTACCTTTAATTTTGTTTTTGGAGATTTATGGATAAATTAGTCTTTGCTTCACTATTTCTCATTCCACTCTTGTTTTTAACATCAGAGATCTGACCAGCAGCTACACATGATAAGGTAACAATGCTTACCATTTTATGTGCAGGAAACGCATTTCATTCATCTAGGTCAGATAAGATTAGAGTAATTAAGGTCACTGGACTTTGTCATCTAACAAATCCTTAAATCCAACTCTAATCTCATTCATCAATGCCACAAACAAAGGGGTTAATTGCTAACATACAATGTTTCATACCCATCCAGACACAAATGTTATAATATTAAGTGTTATTAACGTATCGCTTTGTATCTTTAGACAATTCACTACTCTAAGAGTAACAGACTTATTAGTTCTAAAGAGGTTATCCCTGGGGTAACTCATTATGGCTCCACACAAGCATGGAATGTTCTGTGACAGGAGAATGTCTAAGATGAAACAACAAAATTAATCAAGATGGGGCAGGCATGTGCTGGTTCTGCATAGGAAAAGATGCTGTCAACTCCCGAAGTGTCACCATGCAGCCCTGTGGCTGGGGCAATATCCCAACTCGTACAGGTTGGCCGCTGACGTGGGGCTCCTGCTAACCTCTTGCCACATCAGACTCCTGCCCACTTGCCTCACTGTAGCACTGACTGCTGGAAAGGACAATCGTGTTGGTTTAGGATTCTCCTGCACCAAACCTTTCGCTGCTTTAAAAAGGAGACAAATGAACTGATTTGAGTCTTAATCCATCCCTCCCTGCCTGCCTCTCTTTCTCTGTCTCTCTGTCTCTTTCTTTTCCTTTTCCGAATTCTGACAAAGGTGCTGAGGAGGAGTCAAAGTTCCTAAAGGCAGTCTCGAAAGGTCAGCCTCCAAATGTGTTATCTCAACATTTGGAATCCTCTGCAGCCATTTAAAACCATGTCGTACACAGTTTTTTAAAGACATGGGAATGTGTTCCCTTTATGCCATTATTGTGAAAAGAGCAACTTACAGATGTAACCCTATGAACATGGCGTATGACTCCAATTTTGTAAACTAAAACAATGGAGAGGGTCTCCATGTAAGAGATGAGAAGGAGTAAGAGACCGATTGTCAACATGAGATGGGGAAAGTAAAGCTTTGTTGGGTTTTGTTTCTTTGTTTGTTGCCTATATACTTTCCTACATTTTCCAAATATTGTAAAGTAGAAATGTATCACTTTCTAAAAAAAATTTAAAAGACTCCCAACAAATTCAACTTTTAGGGTTATTGCCTAAACCAGTGATAGGGCACACTCTATTTCTTGCTACTAACTCAAAAGCAGTGGCGATTTTCCTGTAAATCTTCTTTATCTTGCCGTGTTGGAATGAGGCTCAAACAGAAATTGTTGAAACATGCCACCTTTTCTCAAACTCAAATCTTACATACACATTGACCTTCTTTATCACAAAATCAGAAAACCTATCCAGAAGGGGGGAAATGTACCGTCCAATCGGTTCTGCTTTCTCTCAAAACTCTACAGGAAGATTTAATAAAGAGGTTTCTTTGGGCCGAGGGGTCACTTCCTCTGGGAATGCATTTCTCTCTCCTTGCCCTGACACCAGGAAGGAAAACCAAAACCAAAAACAAGTGTCATTCGTTCTGTGCTCAGAAATTGAAAAGTACTTTCACACGTAGTAAGAAGGATGCAAAGAGAAACTCTTCCCTGAACAGTCTGATACTGTGCTGACACACACATCCCCTCACCCGAGCACATTGTAACTGAGATCACAGGTAGAAGCACCGGGACTCACGGAGACACTGGATAAGGGAGCTGACTCTGTTTTAGAGCTGATGTCAAACCAGGCCCTGCTCTAATCACTTGACATAGGGCATACAGCCCACAGGGCAACCCTGGGAGAAAGGTACTGTTATCAGGGATTAGCAAACTGCAGTCCATGGGCCAAATATGGCTGAAGCTTGTGACTGTAAATAAAGTTTTATTGGAATACAGCCACACCTATTCGTTTATTGTCTATGGCTGTTTCCAGCCATGATGGCAGAAGTGAGTAGTAGGCACAACAGAGACATTTTTTTTTTCCTACAAAGCCCAAACTATTATTATTTGGCTCTTACAGAAAATGTTAGTCAACCCCTGATGTGCATGACATCTGTGAAGAAGGCTCAATGCCACCCAGCTACTGACTGGCAGGGCCAACACATAAACATGCATCTATTCAAGAGTAATACCCCAGCTTCCTCCAAAGCATATCACACATGTGGCACATCGCAAGCTGAGAAAGATGAGCCGTGAAAAACTGCTATTATTTTTAAGACACATTAAGAAACATAATAACTGTTGGATTCCTTAAGTGATGAAAGAATACTGTAAATTATCTTTTCTTTTCACCTTTAACTCTACAATAAAAATCAGCAGCCAGATAATTAAAAAAAAACAAAAACAAAAAAAAGTGGAATTTTACATGCAAAATTGGCATTGTGTTTCTTTGTATAGCTTTCACATTAAAACAGACCCGAAAAATATAAGATGTGTTCCTTTAGTGTGATATGGTACCATCTGTATGAACTCGCTAGCTTGTTCCCAGCCTACATAGGAAGGGGTAGAGAAGTGTGTTCCTAAAGTAAAAATCTGACCTAGTCTTCCTTTTTAGCATGGCTTTTCTTTTAAATGCCAGTTCCTCTTTTAAAACTTCTTTTGCTAATTCCCAAACCACTCAGATAGCTGAGACACAGAACTCTGCAAAGACTTTCTGGAGGGACTTGGTGCAAGAAACTGCGAACTCTTACTTGTTCACACCACCTCACCCACTGGTGACATAAAGGTACGAGGCATTAAAAACAGAGACCAGAGAAGGGTGACAGGTTGGCTCCCTTTCCACCAGCAGCAGCAAATGCAAGAAAGACAGCCTCTCACCAAGACCTTGTCTTTCTTAGAGTCCAGCATTTTGGTGGAAGAAAAGTAAGGAAACACCTACAGGGCTTGTCCTTGGCGTGTCCTCACACGCGATGAGAAGGATCCGGTTCATTTTGTTTCTTCCTGAGAATCCCCAAGGAATATGTCATGACTCTGTGAAAAGGCAATTCCTCTAATGTCTGCAAGAAGGCAAGGAGACTCAACAATCTTCTGGAAGAAGCTAGCAGGGACAGAATGAATTTAGAGTGTGTAAAGCAATAGCCTTACCATGGAAAAAGAGAAGAGGGAAATGAAAACAATGGGGTGGAAATAAGAAGAGTGAAATCAGTTGAAACCTGTAAAAATTTCAGTCACTTCCAACCAGTTTGCGGCTATGACCGCTCATGCCCAAATCTTTGTAGGACATATGCTTTCATTTCTCCTGTGGAGGCACAGAGAAGTTAAGAAGATTGAGCAAATGACACGTTTGTTTAAATTTTAAAGAAACCCTTAAACTTTTCCAAAGCAGTTGCAACATCTTACATCCCCACCAGTAGTGTGTGAGATTCCAGTTTTCTCCACATCCTCACCAACACTCTGTATGGTTAGTCTTTTCAAGTTTAGTCACTCTAACAGGTGTGGACTGATACTGTCTTGTTTTTAATTGACATTTCCCTAGTAACAAATGATGCTGAGTATCTCTTTCATGTGTTTATCTCCATATACCTTCTTTGGTGAAGTGTCTGTTCATATCTTTTGCCCACTTTGTAACCAGGTCTTCTGTTTTCTTGCTATTGTAAGCAGGGGTGAGGAGTCTGGGTTCTGCAGTAGGAGAGACATAGGTTTCCATTCTGGCTCTAGCACTTCCTTGTTGTGTTAAATTAGATTCTTCAGTTCTCTTGCCTTTGGTTCTCACTCTTTAAATTGGGATTATGGTAATGCCTGCCACACAGGTTTATATAATGCCACACAAAGGTGAAAACGCCTTATAAATATTTCTGGAATGTAAGAGTATAATCTGGGGTTGCCTGGGTGGCTCAGTCAGTTGAGTGTCCAACTTCGGCTCAGGTCACGATCTCACAGTTCATGAGTCCGAGCCCCACGTCAGGTTTGCTGCTGTCAGTGCACAGCCCGCTTCACATCCTTTGCTCCCACTACCACTCCCCTGCTCAGGCTCCCTCTCTCTCACAAATAAACATTTAAAAATAACTAACTAACTAAATAAATAAATAAATAAAGTATGATCTGATAACATTATGACTGAGATGACTTCATTCATTCATTCAACAAATATTTATTGAGCACCCACTATGTGCCAGCACTGTTCCAAGAAGTTAGGGCACATTAGTGATCAAACCAGAGGGGAAAAAAAAACCTGCCTTCATGGTGCTTATAGTCTACTGGGGGTGATAGACTGTGAACATAGCAAATGACTATATGGTAGAGTATGATTAAATGTGTAAATTATTTAGGGGCAAGGAAATAAAGCAAGTAAGCTGTTCCAGAGGCTGGAGAGGCTCGGTTACAATAAATGGAATGGGCGGGGTGAAGATAACTTCTGAGCAAAGATCAAGTAGGAGAACAAGGCAGTCAGCCATGTGGGGAGAGCGTGCTAGGTGGAGGGAACAGCAGGGCAAGGCCCTAAGGTGGTGGTAGCATGTCTGGAGTGTTTAAAGAACAAGGAGTTGGGTGCGAGGGGGAGGCAGGTAAGGCATGAGGTTACCAGGCAGGTTGTTAGCACTCTGGAGGCCTGATGAGGATGTGGGCTTTTACTCTGAATGAAATAGGAAGCCATTGGGAAGTCTGGGGTAAAGGAGTGATGATCCATCCGATTTATGTCTGCAAGTTTCCTCTGACTGAAAAATGCTCATCACAAAGATGCTGGTAAGGAGACTGTTACAGTAAAAACAGAAGGAGACTATTACAGTAAAAACAGAGGATGGGATATGTGCTCAGTCCCACTGCAGCCACAGCAGAAGTGATGGAAAGTATTTTGAAAGCAGAAGCACGAGGATATTTGGAACCATTGGATGTAGGGTGTTGAGAGCAAGTAAAGAATCAGGGTGACACTGAGGTTTTCAGCCTGAGTAATGGGAGGGCTGGACTTGCCATCAATGAGACAGAACACAGGTTTTAGGGCCGGACCAGGAGTTCAAATTGAGGCATGCTGCATTTGAGATGTCTATGAGTCATGAGTATACATTTCTGTGACGTTCAAACGAAGTGAAGTATGCAATTTGGACAAACCCTTAAGCTGTATCTACATAAGGAATGAGTAGATGGGGTAGGTTGTTCAGAGAGACTTGGCCTGAAAGGAATGTACCCTCAGGCTAGAAAATGTGAGGCCACTGCTTTAATTTTGTTTATTACCTGCTTCCTCTGCCTACCCTCACTGTTTACACTTAAAAGTATTTTAGGGGCTCCTGGGTGGCTCAGTCGGTTAAGTGTCCGACTGCGGCTCACGTCCTGATCTCATGGTTTGTGAGTTCGAGCCCCATGTTCAGGCTCTATGCTGACAGCTCAGAGCTTGGAGCCTGCTTCGGATTCTGTGTCTCCCCCCACCTCTCTGCCCCTCCCCCACTCATGCGTGCTCACTCTCTCTCTCTCTCTCTTTCTCAAAAATAAAAATTAAAAAAAATTTTAATCCTTAAAAAAAAGCACTTTAAATGTTACATGAAGTTACATGACTCCCCAATTTTTTTCTACTTTACCTACATATTTTGTCTAAAATGTTTATTCCGACCTATATTCCTAATATAAAATATGTGAGCGTGAAGTTTGGCTGTCATCTGGCTGGTTGACAATAGGAATCTTAGACCTCTTGACAGCTTACCCCTAGACCCGCACCCCAACTGTGCTTCAAGCCATCAATGTGCTGTAACCTGCCATACAAATGCTGTCATGCAGTTGCTCTATACCTAGACTGAACCAGGCACTGTATAAAAACACCATTTCTGGTGTGCCTGGGTGACTTAGCCGCTTAAGTGTCCAACATCAGCTTAGGTCATGATCTCGCAGTTCTTGAGTTCGAGCCTCACACTGGACTCTGCATTGACAGTGCAAAGCCTGCTTTGAATCCTCTGTCTTCCCCTCTCTGCCCCTCCCCACTCTTTCTCTCTCTCACAAATAATAAATAAACATAAAAAATACGCACCATGTCCTTTCTTCTCCCCACTCCCCATGCCTTGCTCTTTAAAACTCCTCATGCCTCCTCTTGCCACGTCCCCTACATATGCTGTGCTGGGTCTATCATGGGACAGCACCCCACTCAACAATCCTACCTTAAGCACTGCTCTGGGGATGCACAGCACATTAGATGAAGCAAACCCACATCCCATCAGTCACACAAATTATGTGAAAAGATGACCAACTCCCCGGAGTTTCTGGACTACCACTGAGGACTTCCAATCTGGGCAAGGAGAAATTGTAACGACGACATTTGTGGCGCATTCCCACAGCAGCTGATAACAACCTGCTGCTGAGCCTTGCTGTCCTGGGGATGACAGATGTTTGCATTTGTGATTCATAGCATCAAGAACCAAGGAGATGCCTTTCTGTCACTCTGTTCTCATGTCCTTCTCCCGTAAACCATTTCATTTCTCTGGAGGGCAGATGGCAGGCTCTGGGGAGCTATAATACCACTGCTTTACTCCCCCCTTCTCTCTGCACTTGTTTAAATACACCAGGTCACCTCAAAAGCCAATTTCTGACTGACTTTTGGCTTACCAAAAAAAAAAAAAAAAAAAAAAAAAAGCTTTTGATGTTGTTCCTAAGATATGTGGACTGAAGAAGTGATAAAAGCTATAACAAAGTTTATCCTGAGATTCAGAAGAAATGAGGAAATATAATTCCCAGCCTAAAAAACCAAACTGTTCTTTTGAAATCTAGTTAGGAGTGGGGGAAAACATCGATACTCTGCTTCAGTGCCTTAGTACTTAGAAGAGATATATTGGGCTCTATAATTTAACTGCCAAATCCGACATTCATATCCATCTGGACATTTTCAAAAGGATCCTTGAGCCAGTGAGAATTGGCAGTTGGCTGTATAATCACACCTGCATATGGCACAGGAGGTTTTTAATGGGCAACAGTTAGAGAAAGAAAGTGCTGCATGATAAGCATTCGCTGAGAACCCACACTTAAACATGTTTGCACGTGTGAGTAATTATATTTTAGGGCTCTCTGTTAACAACACTTTGTTCTTTCTTTCCTCCAAATCAAATTAGTTGGGGACATAGTTCATTTTGCAATTGTTTGGAAAATGTTTTGGTGTTCTAAATTTCCATTGTACCAAACTTTTGCAGAGTTAAAAGGCAAGCCACAAACCTCCATAACCAGTGAAAGAAAAATGCATAAAACCAGCAATAAATTAAACATGACAAACACACACTGAATAGGAAGGAGGGTGTAAACAAAGCTTGTGTCTCTAAGTCTATCAATCTCCATGTGGGATTTAGGTTCGGCTCACTGTATATGAAGATAATCTTTAATGTTCCTGCCTTTACAAAGATCACATTTGTCTTGGTCTAGTTTAGGCTGCCAGGTCTCTCCTTCCACCTCCCTTGAAAGTGCAAGCCTAACTGTACATAGCCCCGCACCATCTGGGAGTGAAGCTGCTGTATACTGGGGGCTACTCTTTGAGATGATTTTCAAAGAAAGATCAAAGGTAATGAGGAAGGAAGCCTCCTTAGTTGGAGAGCCCAAGTTAAAAAAGAAAAAAAGAAAAAAAATTGTCATGACCCCCCCTACTCTGCTAAATAGAACCCGTTTTGGGAAAAGCAACGAGATAATCTACAAAAAGCACTTGAGATGGTCTTGCGGAGGATGGAGACTCTGGCTACTCTGCTTCCTTAGAATAAAAGTCACTGTGTAAAAATCCTATAGAGAATGGCCATTCATCCCTCTGTACGAGATGCCATCTCAACAGCTTCTGGGGAAAGGTTTAATATCTTCCAAAGACCAACCTAGAAGGAGACGTCTAAAAACACTTGGAAAATTCAAAATTATATTTAAAACGTGGGGTAGGGACCTCGAAGCAACTTCAATCTTACATGTGCAGGGAATCTGTGGCCGCTTTGGCCATGCTGGGCACTTCCTCTTCTTCACCCTCCCCTTTTCCTGCTTTTTAATCTTCCCATCTGTCCCCTGGCTGGACCATCAGTTTCCAACACCAAAAGCAATTGTAACCCTTTGTGTGTAGAAAATACTCCTGAAAAATCAGAGATGCCTAATATAAAAAACTGTAGTCATCACAAATATGATGTGAAAACAAAATTGTGTTTCTTAGTACATTTGGTTCTCTTTCTTTCTTTGGTAGCTATAAGGCAATCTATGAATTTATATGATAAAACTCTTGTTTGGTTTTGACTCCTGAAAGAAACGAAAAAAAAAAATCGTTTCTTATTTATTGGCCAGGCAGTAGAGGAATCACTCTTGCCTTTCCAAATGGGAAGGGATTTTGAGACATGGATGGGGCAAGTGTCAGTATACAAGATGTTATGATCATTTATGATCATCACAAATACGACTTGAGCACTCAAGCTTGGGAGGAATGCATATGGGTAGGAAGGGTGGGGGTAACAATGAGAAAGAGAGCTGTTCTTAACTAGGATCATAAGTTTGGACTGTAGAGTAGTTTTCTCAGGATTAACTTCTTTTTTCCTCATGGACAAAAATCCAGTTTTTAAATTGAAAGATAGGGGCTCAGGTTAAACAAAACATGGCTCAATTCAGCCATAACGATGAATATATACCTTACATGGATGGATCAGTCAGAATTCACCAGCAGATAATGAAACCACTCTAGCTGGTGAATTCTGTTAAAGGATTTAAAAGGAAATACATGGTCACAAAGTGGGTAGAAGGGCTCCAAGCTGACATTTGCATGAGTGACTTGTGGAATGACACCGACGAAGCTGTTCACCAGGACAACTATTCCCCATCCCCTCCCCCCACCCCCAGGCATCCAGGAAATCAGGGAGCTTCTGTTCTGAATGCAAGCTCTAATTCAACTGTTCTCTTCTCAGCTCCACCCCAGGAAAATGGATCCCCCACCTCTCGATGTCTGGGAAATTAAAGATGAACAGTGGGGTCCCTTAACTGCTTCCACAGGAAAAACGTAATAACTGCATGCTAACACAGAGTCCGACTCTGCTTCACACATGCCTTCCAAATCATATTCAAATGCCATTACTTGGTGGAAGTTAGGTCATCTGAAAACATAAAATAGTTGAAACATACAATATTTGGTTTCCCAGGCGCTAGTATGACATAAGGCCATGGTTCTCAAACTTTGCTGCATATGAGAACAATGTGGGGAGCTTTAAGAGTCCAAATACCCAGACTGTTCCTCATATCAAGTAAATGTAAATCTCTGGGGCTTCCTATGTTTTGTTTTTGGTTTGGTTACAAAAACACCACAGGTGATTCCAATGTGCAGTGTTGAACCAGACACCGGGCATGGTTTCTCAAGCTTCACTGTACATATGAACATTCTGGGTATTTTATAAAAATGCAGAATTGGATTCCATTGGTCTGACTTGGGGTCCAAGATTCTGCAGTTGTACAAGTCGTCGGGTGATGTCAATGCTTCTGCTGATGACACTTTGAGTAGCAGAGATGTAGAGCAGGAGTCCTCAAATGTTAGTGTGAATCAGAATTGCCCACAGAGTTTGTTACAACACTGACGGCTAAGACTTTATGACTCAGTCGGTGTGAAATGGGGCCTGAGACTCTGAATTCCTAACCAGCTCTTGGATGATACCGAAGCGGCTGTTCTGGAAACCACGGTCGTACTGACACCACTGAGTGAGCCAATCATTATATCTGTTAACAGATGGCCACCACGTGGGGTTTCTAATGAATTCACAGACTTTATATTCATTTGGATCCAACTGATAGAGAGGGACTCAGAGAAGAAAGTGAAATGCAATTACTTACACCAAATCCAGTTACCCTTATCTTTCTGCCTTCCATACACAGAATTATTGGTGAGTTAGCTGGGGAGACCTCACAGGAACATATAGCTGGATGGCAGAAGCAAGGACAAGGAAAGAGAGAATATTAGTTTTATATATCTCAGTAAACAGACAGGACTATTTATCTCCACATCTTCCTCTTTGGACAATCAAGGAAATATCTGTTAGAGGTATGGCAGAGGTAAACAATCGATAGCTCATGTGGTTCCCATGGAAGAGGTTTCAAGTGACATCCAGCTTACTGCAAGTTCACTAGCTATACATCAAATGGCTGGTACTGTGTCTTTATTGCAATTCACTCTGGGGGTAAATTTCATCTCTGGAAGGAATACATCATCAGCCAACAGCTTCAACAGTTTTTAAAACCAGTTTTGTCATAAACTAAGGCAATAATAGTCTTTAAACAACGTGTAACTTACCATGTCAGAGAGAGTTTCACTCAAAATCATGGTTTGGACTCGTCACTTACACATTATTAGGATATCTCCTATCTCCCCATATATGGTCCTTCTAATCCACATTTGCAGGGTACTGAACTTATAAAACAGAGGTTCAATATCTTACTCATGAATCCTGCATGAGCCAACTGAACCCAAAAATACCATGACCTTTACTTACTGAAGAATTAAAAAGGAATTAAGACCTCCACTTAGTGAGGAACTAAGCACCTGGATTTAAATGCAATGCAACAACCTCCATCAGTAGAGGAGGAAGGAACCCCATGTGAGAATCTGACTAGTAGTTTCTGACCCTTTTCCTTGAGTTTCAACTCAAAATGAATCACAATATGACCACTTGCCCCCACTGATTCCAAGCATTTTCTTTGGCACTATGAGAGAATCTATCAAAACTACTGAAACACACAGTATACTCCTTGGCCTGGGGAACGCAAAGACAGATGTGACAGTGAGCTATTTTACTCATTTTTACACTTCTCACACTGAACAAGAGGGTCTTCTTTCTTCCCCTCACAGCAACAAATTCTCTGATTCTCCAGACACCAACTGGGTGTCCAACATTTCAATTAAATTCTGACACTACCCATCCAGAGTTAGCACAGATTCCACATGTTAAGGGCTCAGTCCAACAAGATCGTCCCCCTACTTCGGATGCCAGGTGCAAATCCCAGGACTTCCATATTTCAGACCGAATGGTTACAAATTGGGATTTCCCACAACCTCTTCCCTCAGGTTCAATTATTATTGAGTTTGCTAGAATGGTTTACAGAATGCAGGAACACACTTTGCTAACATTTACCAGTTTTTAGTAAAAGGTACAACTCAAAGAACCAAATGGAAGAGACTTATATGGCAAGGCATGGAGGTGTGCCATCCACCAGCACTTCAATGTATTCACCAACCCGGAAGCTCCCAAATCTCATCATTTAGGGTTTTTTAAAAAGGTCTCCTTATGTAGGCATGACTGATTAAATTATTGGTCATTGGTGATTAACTCAATCTATAGTTCCTGAGAACAAAAGGTGCTCCCATCACCCTTAGCACTTAGAAAACTTCAAGCATTTTAGGAGTTCTGTGCCAGCAACTGGGACAAGGGCCAGATATCTCACTATATAATATCATGAGGGTCAGAGACCTTGAAAGTCTTGCAACCAAGCTGTGGAAGTAGGAGATGGGACATGATGTAATTAACAATACAACAATGCATCATCTGTGAGTGTTACAGGCTAAAAGTGTTATAGGCATTCAGAAAATAGAGTTCAATTACCAAGGGCAAGAATAGCCTGGGCCAAACCAACCTCCCAGGTGGTGTGGAGGCTATTGTACTTACTCCATGTCAGGAAAGGCAAAGAGACACAAAAAGAAAATCCTGGAAGCTTAGTTTAGTTTGGTTTGTTTTTATTTTATCTGAGGAACAGTATGGAAAAGGAGAAAGTAAAGTTAGGAATGGAACTGCATGACTGGATTTCCTCCTTCCCATCCCTCTTCTGTGCCTCAATGTTGGGGATTCAGGGGTGAAAGGGAGGTAGGGGAAGAAACTTAAGAAACAGTAGAAGACCAGGGCATCCAGGTGGCTCAGTCAGTTAAGTGCCTGACTCTTGCTTTTGGGTCAGGTTATGATCTCACAATTTGTGGGATCACCTTGGGTTCTGTGCTGACAGCATGGAACCTGCTTGGGATTCTCTCTCTCTCCCCGCCCCTCCCCTGCTCCATGCTCTGTTTCTCTCTCTCTCTCAAAATAAATATATAAACTTAAAAAAAAGAAAGAGAAGATAATTGACATTGGGAGTTCCTGGCCAGCCTTCCTAGTCACAGTGAAGAGTCGTGTGTAACCCCTAGAGGAACCCCAGCCTACAGTTTGGCACCAACAAAAAGCTAACACAGAAGTGACAATATTGGAGAAGGCAGCAGAAGGGAAAATGATGCAAGAGCATTTCAGCAGACCACACTCTGTGTGGGATGTGAAGGAGCCTCAGAAGTCCCTGTGTGCTCCATGAGGAGACGCAGATGCTCTGAGAGAAACTAGACAATGGTGAGGGTTCAGAGAAGGACGGAAGAGGCCTCTGCAGACAGAAAATCCACAGTGCATCCAGGACCTTGAATGTTAGAAGAACACTCCAAAAAACTGAAGGGGCCATTCATACCTCAGCAGGAGCCCATCCAATGGGTAGACCAGTCTGGCTATGCCTACTACAGAGGCCAGCAAAAATCCAAAGATCACACCACAAGTCTGTTAGGTCAGGCAATTTCTAGAAATTCTATAGTTGGGTATTTGGTTATGGGATTCATCCATATAAAAGTAAAAACTAAAGGGGCACCTGGTGTCTCAGTCAGTTAAACGTCCAACTTCTGCTCAGGTGATGATTTCACGGTTCGTGAATTCAAGCCCTGAGCCAGGCTCTGTGCTGACAGCTTGGACCCTGCTTGGGATTCTCTGTCTCTCTCTTTGCCCCTCCCTTCCTCTTCTCTCTCTCTCTCTCTCTCTCTCTCTCTCTCTCTCTCTCTCAAAAATAAATAAATAAACATTTTTTAAAAAGTGAAAGCTGAAGTCATACTAATGAATGAATGGGTAGTATAATATGAGCCAATCAGATGTGAAGAAGGGATGTGGCTGTAAAAGGTGGAGAGGTGACCATGGTAAGCTTTTACCACCCCATTTTGCTGTAGAAAGTGAGGCTCAAAGGCAGGGACAGCATTTTGTGATTTACAGAGATGTTGTTGAAAGAGATTTTTAATGCTACCCAAAACCTGTTGCCAACTCACTATTCACACATCAGATGCTGAGAGTTGTGTTATTGACACCATGTGGCAAGAAAATTCAGTTTAAAAAAATTCTGAATTTTGCAAGTGTATCATCCATTACCAATTATTAAAGAGAGACAGCAGAGCGGCTTCAGATGTAGGTAAATGCACGTGTTGCAAACAAGGAAGAAGAGAACTTCATGAGAAAGTGATTGGTTAACAATGCTGAATCCAGAGAAGCCTGAAATTGAAGTTAAAGCCTTATAAAGGACAGAGGTAGAAGAATCCAGAATAAAAAACAGGGACGGGGAAGAACAGAGGGAAGAAGGCGTGTCTAGTCATATGAGAAATCTTGCAGTAAAAAAGAAAGAGGGTGTACTTCAGGGGGTTTAGAGAAGGGTTTTTGAGTCATCCGTCATCTACTACCTATTTTGTGGATTCCTACTAAGTTAGGAAAACCTGCTCCATATTTATAGACAAAGGAAAGGAGGAATTACAGAAGAAACAATGAAGAATGCAAGAGAAAAAGGAGTATGCACAAAGGAATGGAGCCCTGAGAAAGAAGGGCTCATGAGGTGGGGAGGGGTGTAGGGGATCACCTCATCTGAAACAGGAGAAGTGGGGGACAGCACGAGAAAGTCTACATCACGGACTGTGGACAGAGTAAGGAGGCGGTCATTGCTCACACCATGGTCTCTCAACCTCAGCATTGTGATCATGTTGGGCTAGATGATTCTTTGTGTGGGCAGCTGTCCTGTTCAGGGTGTTAACCAGGGTGTTACCCTGACCCTTACCTGTTGGATGCTAGTAGCAGGTGCAACAATCAAAAGGTCTCCAGACATTACCAACGTCTTCTGAAGAATATGGCCAAAATCGCCCTTGGTGGACAACCACTGGGTTAGAGAGACTGGGTGGAGGCACCAAGGTGAGGAAGGGGCTCCCATGTTCCAGAGGCCTCAAACCTCCAAGGGGTGAGTCCACATGGGAGAAAGAGGAATGTGTGTGTGCAGAAAACTGTATAAACACGGAGGCATGAGTTATAGAAGGTGGAGAAGGAGTTAAATCCCATTAGAAAAACCTCGCTCCCTCTTAAGCAATCTCAAAGCAGCAAGGTCATATGGCCTGGTTAGAACAATTCACTGCCTTTCTGGAGAGGCAGACATGAATCTCACAAAATCCCCATCACTATTACATATGCTATGGTAGGTGAGTTTCAGAGGCGACACATCCCTGCTCTTGTAAAATCATGCAATCTACTACTGAGGTTCAAAAGCCCTGTGGGAAATTTATAGTAAATTACTACAGCTGCTTTTAAAATTACACAGGAAAAGGCTACAGGGGAGCACCCCCTTCCACAAGGTGGGTCCTCAAAGCCTCTTCAAAACCCCATCGCGACCTGTCACGTGCCATGGAATGGGGAGTGTGGTCACCCGGCCCAGAGAACAAGTATGCTTAGTCTCTGTGTTCTCAAGGAAGTTCTATGGGATAGAGATGGCAAGAGTTAAACAAACTGGAGATTCTAGAAACCCTGGCTTCTGAATCATACTGGTAAGAATAGTAAGTTTGCCATTTCCAGGTGTAAGCTCAGGGAAACAGACTGCTTTGTGAAGGAGATAAGGAGCTATCTCCTTCAAATCCCTCATCACTAGCCTGTTGCCACAACATGATTGGTGGCAGTGAGTACTGGGCACAATTTTCTTCACACGTGAGGCGCCTTCAGTAGCAAAGCTACAGAGAGTTTCTCCACCTCAGTAACACATAAAAGTAGGATTAGGAATCTTCCCCTGACTCTGGACAAGCCATACATGCTGCTGTTTAGCTTACACATTGCTCATCAAGCCAATGGCACAAGTTGGGGAACGTGTGCTGAGAAAGTTGAGGAGAAGACTAAAAACACCCCTCTCTTAGTGATTCTGGTCAAGGGAAGTTCTGCTGTCTGCTTTTATGGAGGAAAATATCTCCAAGAAATGAAATGGAGCTCCAGGGGAGAAAATGCCTGGTCCGAGTCAGGCAAATTGACTGAGATTGTCCACATATCAGGGCCCTGGCTATGTAAAAACTTTGCAGGTGGCTAGTGATGGATCTAATGTCACTGAAGTCAGAGATTCACTGGTGTACAGAATTAGTGAAACATCAGTCTGCTCACCCAACTGATGTCCTTAATCTTTTCAGACACATTATTGACTTTCATGGAGGCATTTACCGAACTGAATCATCACCTCCCATCAGATGTGTGTGAAACCCAGAGATGAAGAAGCCAGCCTTCTGGTGACATCCTCTGTCACAAGGCTTTTGACCTCTTCCTATCTCAGTAGGTTTCCTTCTGAACAAGGCAGAAAAATAGTGCGCTGCCTGCTTCATAGGGATATTTTGAAATTTAATTACTAAATGCTTGTTAAAGCTCTCCAGGAAGGCTTTTGATGAAGCAAATGCTCTGACTACAAAGTGTTGTTTAATATGGAGGTACAGCCTGGAGACACCGCGCTCTTCTACAAGGCCTAGCTCCTTTTTTATGCAAATTAAGCACCACCATAATCCACCTGGCAAATTACTATGCTATCAGCAAGGTTTAGTCAGGGGCTCTGTGGGTATCCTTGCTACTTCCTCCCAATTCCTCTCTACTTTTCACCTCAATTGTTTCAGTGTGTTCCTGTCAGAAAATCCCACCGGTATAATCTCCCGTTAATGACCTTCTTGACACCTGTGTGTTGGTATTCTGGTGGGGTAAGACTGTATTGTCTTACACATTAGTGTGACTGAACTAATTGGCTTTATCACTGTTATACCCACTGTCATCTTCTTGACGTAGAGCTCTGAAGGAATGTACCTGGAGGTTTGGCTGTGTAGAGTTGAAACGAGGTAGAGAAAGTGATGTAAAAGTCACAAGTATCTGGAAGCCTTGAGTCATCTAGAAGCCACAAGGAACGGACCAGGCAGAGAGAGAAAGGTAGGAGGAAGTTGAAAAGCAATTGGTGGCAGATCAGCCAAATCACCTCCTAGTCTTTGAGATTACTTGTATTTCACATTGGTGGTCTTAAGAGAGAGAGGCTTTCCAACAGATGTGCAGAAAATGGCTTACAGGTGTGCAGAAAGGCCTAGATACTGGATACTCTTCAGTCAGTTGAACAAACTACTGGTCTACTAGAACCTATCCTCAAGCCTGTCCCCTCCAACAGCTGGAGACCTAATTGGAGGCTTCAAATTCCCTCCAGTTTAAACCATATGTAGAAAAACATCACTTTTGGGGGGGGGCACCTGGGTAGTTCAGTTGGTTAAGTGTCCAACTCTTGGTTTCAGCTCAGGTCATGATCTGATGGTTTGTGAGCTTGAGCTCCGTGCTGACAGTGTGCAGCCTGCTTGGGATTCTCTCTCCCTCTCTCTCTCTCTGCCCCTTCCTTGCTCGAGTGCATAGGTGCATGCACTCTCTCCCTCTCTCTCTCAAAATACTTACAAAAAAGAAAAAAATCATTTTTTCCTGTGTTCCATGGTGAAAAAACTTTAAGGACAACCGGACGAATGATCTTCCATAATTTCCTCTATTTTCACTGTTTCCTCTCTCATCCTTCAGGTTAATCTCTAACAGGATCCACCTGGATATTACGTACAATTCCTTGACTTGGTTCAAATCCTTCCAAAATTTCCCATTGTTCTTAGGATAAATCCCTTTAATATGGCCAAAAAAATCCCTCATGATTTTCCTCTATGCACTTTTTAAGCCACATGTCTCACCATTTCCCACTTCATTTTCTGCTCTGACCAAGGTGAAGAGTTTTCAGTTCTTCCAACAAATCATCAAGACTCTCAATTCCAGGTTTTTACACACAGTTCTCCCTCTGTCTGGAATACCAGTGCCCACTCTCAATACACACACACACACACACACACACACACACACACACACACACACGGGCAATTCCTACTTGTTATAAGGGAAAGGATCCTATTTTTTTTTTCTCAACACTAGTATCCAATGCCTAAAACACTGCTTCACATGAGGTGGTCCCTGTTGGATGAGTAGATGGATGAATGGGTGAGTTTCTTTCATATTAGAGTCAATAGTTTTGTTCCTTTTAACTCTTTTATTTTAGTTGCTGTTTGCTTTGTTTCTAATCCCACATCAAAGACTGAAAATAAAAGAACTTTCTCCTCAATGAATTTCTCCAAAGGGGGGGTGTCTCATCATGTCTGGCCACATTTTAGATAATGACTTGAACAAATCAAGGCTCTGTTAGCAAATAAGGCTGGGAAATGAATGTTGGGTAAGAAACTACTAATGTTAATTCAAGAGAGGGAACGAAGATAAAGGGAGGAAGCGAGGAAGGAAGGAAGGAATGCATTCCTCAAATCTGGAGTTCTGTTATGCAGTGGGCATAGCGCTAAGTACTAGGGATAAGGTGATGTACAAGACAAATGGTTTCTCTCTCCAGATACCTTGGACTCTAGTTGGGAATCCATACACTCAGAGAAGTAATTTTATTTTGACAAGGATATCAGGAAGTGAAGTATAGTTGCCACAGACAAGTAAAGTGAGTCTATTTAACCTCATCTAGTGGGTAAATCAACCCTTTGTTAAGGAAGGACCCCCAAGCAGATTTGAAGAACAGCCAGGGGTTGTACAAACAAAAGGTGAAGAAAAATAAATAGTGTTCTAGGTTGCATGCCAAAGGCCCAGCTTCCAAAGAAAGAATGACAGGCTCCAAAGGTGACGGGCTATCACTGTGATGGGAGTGTAGGGGATGTGCTCTGAAGCGAGTGTGGAGAAACAGGCCATGCAGGTCACCCAGAGCTTTGTAGACCATGTTACAGATTTGGGGCTTTATACCAAGGCAAGTGAAAACAAGTTCTTTATACTGAGGAGTTGTGTTGTATAAAATCACCTTGCCCACAGTGTGGAGAACATTAGAGAAGGACATGTAGGCATGTAGGGCTCTATCCAGAAGGTCCCTATGAAACATCAGATGCTGGTGTCTGAACTAAGGTGGCAACACAGTATATAAACTGAAGACACACTTAGTAAACAGAAGCAAGAGCTTCATGATTCAACGAGTTAGGGGAGGGGAATAAAGGAGAAGGGAAAAAGAAGACTTTGAGGCTTCTTGCCAAAAAAATTTGGTGAGATGTGATGCGATTTATTACGATGAGGAAAAACTGGGCAGTCTGACAAGTGTAAGGAGTGAATAATAATCTCATACTTGGGTTAGAGGTGACTGAGTAATGTGTATATTCAAAGAGTCAGAGTATTTTCCACAACAGTGGTTCTCAAAGTGCAGTTACAGAGACAGCAGTTTCAACAGCACCAGGAACTTGTTATAAATGCACATTTTCAGGTCTCACCCCAGACTTACTGAAGCAGAAACTCTAGGGGTGGGGCCCCTGCTCCATAGCCCAGTGTTCTTCTACTTAAAACCCACTACCACACATTGATTTTCATAAAGAGTAGGATGCAGTGAGATGTCATGGAACTAACAACACTTGGAATTCAGAAGATGCGGGTTCAAATCACAAAGCCCTCCTTTAACAAGGCTTCCAGGTGATTCTGATGCCTTCTCAAATTTGAGATGCACTGGACTATTGCAAATCTATGCAGAACAGGAATAAGAAAGGGCTGGAGGCAAGAGAGAAAGCAGGACAAAGAATATACCAGACCCTGCACTACTCTGGGTAGGAAATTATTCTACTTTCTCCTACTTTGCTCACCAAACTGGTTGACTGTTTTAAGCTATCTCTTCTATCTGACCTGTTTTGAACCTCAGTGATGGTTCTTTCTTTTAATAGGCCTCCCTTCCTCCAATTTCTCTGGTGCTCATTTCAGACCACTGCTACAGACATCTTTTATAAAATACAGCTCTGACCATGACTGTCCTCAGGTTACAAAGCTTCAGAGACCACAGGGGCCCACTCCACAAGTCCAAGCTCTTTGGCTGGCACTCAAGCATGTGAGCGCTCTAGAACTGGTGGGGACAATCATCCACCTGCCTTTACCCCTTACTCGTAACCTGTGCTTCAGCCCAAATGAAATGGCCATCATTTTCAGATCCTGCTTGACACTTGCCTGTTCTTACGATGTTCCTCTTGTTCTCCTCCATCTGTACTCTGTCTTCACCTGATGACCTACCCACTTTGATGTCCTACCCAAAGCCCAGAAGTCTTCAGAGACATTCTCAGACAATGATGTGCTGAGGCTGGCTTATATATGTCTCTTCCCAATTCATCATGCAGTAGCTTCATGCTGGCAGCTTGAAATGAGCCATGCAGGGAGTATTTACAACACAGAGATGGGCAAACATTATAAATCAGGTCTACCTCCCCCAGAGATCTACTTATTAAATATTTACAAGTACACCGGTGCCAAGGAGAGATGGGCCGGTCTTCATATCACCCGCTAGAGCAGAGACAGATAAACTACAGGACAAATTTGAACCACTACCTGTTTTTATATATAACGTATCGCTGGCACACAACTACACCCATTCCTTGATGTGCTGTTTACAACTTCTTCCACACTAAGCTAGGAGTAGTTGTAACAGAGACTCTCTGGCCTACAACGTCTGAAATACTTCCTACCTGGACTTCAGTGAAAAAGTTTCCCGACACTCTCTAGGACAATATTGTATATTTACGACCTACCACACACTGTTTTTTATGAATCTGAGAATGAAGTGAGATGTCATGGAAATAATATCTGTAACTCAAAGATGTGGTTTGACATCTACTTGCTAGCTATGCATCTTGGTCAACTTACATAACCTTGCTGAACTTGAATTTGCTCGTCTAAAAAAAAAGAGTGGCCCACCCGAGAGCGATGTTCTTTTTTTTTTTTTTTTTTTTAATTTTTTTTTTCAACGTTTATTTATTTTTGGGACAGAGAGAGACAGAGCATGAACGGTGGAGGGGCAGAGAGAGAGGGAGACACAGAATCGGAAACAGGCTCCAGGCTCCGAGCCATCAGCCCAGAGCCTGACGCGGGGCTCGAACTCACGGACCGCGAGATCGTGACCTGGCTGAAGTCGGACGCTTAACCGACTGCACCACCCAGGCGCCCCGAGAGCGATGTTCTAAAATCAAACATGTGTGAAAACACTTGTAAATTATGAAGCATTATGCAAATATGTGATAACGCAATTATAATTTATGTGTAGATCTTCTTTCGCTGCTAGACTCTCTCGGGACAGGATCCACACCTCCTTTACACTTGCCTCCCTCACGGTTAGCATCCTGCATGCAGGTGGTCCTCATAATGCTACTGTGGCATGAAGGCTGGATGGCAAGGATGTGCTTCTTCAAGCTCTAACAGCTAATCTGGTTTCTCAACAATGACTGCAAGGTTAGGCTAACAAAAAAAATGAGAAGTGATCCTAGCTTTCTTGCTTCCTCGACTGCCTCATTCTCTACTTTGTCCTTGCTGCCAGTCTTCTTCCTGTCTGAACCTCATTCCCTCTGGCATCCACCCTGTGCCCATTAAATGCAGATGTCAAATAGGTAAAATAGGCAAACAGCATTTTGTACAGTCTCTACTCCTTGGGATGGAACCATGAGATGGCTTTGATTTTTTTTCAAACAACGATCCATCAAATGTACTTTGTTGTCTCTTTCCCCACTAGTTGGTGGTTCCTTTTAGGCTATCTTTTCCAGGTTTTTTAGTTTTCCTATCATTTTCAGTATCAGACTGTGCCAGTCTCCTCTGAAGCTTGTATTTTGTTTACTAGTCCTTCTATACACCCAGAGCAGTATTAGCATATAGTAGGTGATCAATAAATACTCATGCAATGAATGAATGCTTTCTTGCATATAATATTCACTCCTTTCCTCTTAAAACTAAAGTGTCAAGCTCATTGAAGGGGTGCATTCTTCCTCCCGGCTAGCACTGGCCAGGCTTGTCTGGGCCATGAGAAACAAACTATTCTGTTAACACACTTCTGCTTCCTCTCCCCAGCTCTTTCCATTAAGTCTAGGGGCCAGGAGAGGAAAAACAGGAAGCGGTTTTCCCTAGGGGACTGCTCTGGGAGAGCTGAAGTCCTCTCGTGGGAAGATTCCTGCTGCCTCTCTTGCCAGTACTGACCAATCAGCAGTGTCTTCACAAGGTGTCTGTCCATGGCTGCTGCCTGTCTCCCAAACCAAGCATGTATGTTCCTCAAGGAAACAGAGGGGTCTCCTCAATGTCTGGTTTCTGGT
This sequence comes from Herpailurus yagouaroundi, assembly GCF_014898765.1. Taxonomy (NCBI): domain Eukaryota; kingdom Metazoa; phylum Chordata; class Mammalia; order Carnivora; family Felidae; genus Herpailurus; species Herpailurus yagouaroundi. The sequence continues at coordinate 105,570,366 of NW_024412377.1, forward strand.
GAGAAGATTCAACTGTGACTTAACCTTTCTCATTAACCCTTCCTTCAGCCCCCAACTGGGGGGGTCCACCGTCCACTGGTGATCCTCTCTGGCCTCTCACACTGCCCTCTTTGGTGGGACTCCAGCATACTATCTTTTGTTGGTGTGCTCGGTCTAAAAACAGCTCACACATTCTCGCCACACTGGGTGGTTGGAGTACAGGCTTCTCGGTCTCTGCCTCTTCTCCTGGCTCCATGGTTACTCTCCAGTTGTCTTCTGCTACCCCATTGCCTAACAGGGTAATGAAATGGCAGCATTCCCAGTTGAACGGGTGATTCTCGGGTGACCTTGCCGCACTGGCTTCAGGGAAGCTGAAGCTCCCATCTTACTACCCCGGTGTGAAAGTAAAAGAGAGCTTCTCTCCAAGAAGACTAGGCTTTGTAAATGTGACCACCCAGTCCTCTTGCCATAACGATCAGGTGCAGAGAGGGAAGAGCGGCTGGAGTAACAGAGCTGATTCTGGGACCTCCTGATAAGCCTTTCAGACTCAGGAGGACAGCTGTCCATGCTGGCTGCCCTCCAGACCTTGTAAATTGGCTTCTTGGTGGTTTTAATGTCTACTTTGGGCCTTAGCCACAATGCTGGGAACACAAGAAAATGCATTTCCACAGCCTGTTACAATTAAACAGTGATACTTTTTATTTATTTATGTTTTAAATATTTATTTATTTGGGAGAGAGCAGAAGCAGGGGAGGGGCAAAAAGAGGGGGACAGAGGATCTGAGGTAGGCTCTGCACTGACAGGCTAACAGCACAGAGCCCGACGCAGGGCTCGAACTCACGAACTGTGAGATCATGACCTGAGCCGAAGTCGGACCCTCAACCAACTAAGCGCCACCCAGGTGACCCACAATGATACATTTTACATTCTTCAAAATGTCAAAGCTAAAGTAGTTACTGATGGTAGATGGGAAAGTGGCAGGGTTGACCTCTAGGAAATTCCATGAGAAGCTGCTAACTTGCACTCATGAAAGTGCCTTCTGCAAAACCATAAAATAATACTCTTTGTGAAGCCCTAAAGCTGTCTCAGAGCTGTGCTTCCAACTTAGTTTACAGTTGGACATGAAGGCCTAACCTTCGGTACCAGGGAGTTAAAACCCAGGAAGACAGAGACAGAGACAATGAACGGGGAGCAGATAAAAACGAGGCAATGATAACCAAGGTTCAAGATAACTGGGATTCACGTGGAGGAGTAAAGCATGTGATTTCCTTGGAGAAAAACTGGATGGAGTCTCAGTCACGGGTCTTAGTAACCCAGGGTCTCAGTAAAGTGAAATAAAATGACCATTTAAACCTTAACGAGAACTGCTTGAGATTTTTTAAATTTGAGAAGTTGTCATTTTTTTATTGTCTTTCTTATTTTCTTTCTAAATACAGACACCCTGAACAATGTTTAACTGCTATTTTCTGATGGAATATTTCTTTTTCACCAAAATCCTCTGCCATGGAAATCAGTGAATAATCTGTAAGTGCTCTCAAATGATAAAAAGGGATGGAAGTGGAAAAGTAATTGCACCTGCCTCCTGAAAATGATTAGCAGCTTATGGTACCCTGAAATCCTCTTTTAGGATGTTAAAACAATCGCACAACTGTTCTGTCTCATCCTGTGTTTTATGATTCCAGCACTTAAATGACACAGACACAGAGAAAGGCTTTAGATACCTAGCCTGTTTTCAGACACAGAATAGATCTGCATGCCATTAATTCTGAATCCTCCCCACTTCCCCAAAGCACCTGTTCTTGCTCCAAAGGGCAAGTTGCCAACTTGCAACTAGAAAATTAAGTAATGCCGGAAGCAAGGAGAAGTCTGATAACTTGTGCTTTTAAAGTAATTTCACAAGTACAAATCTTTAATCAGTACCTTCCAAAATGCTGTAATTTATTTAGAGGGAATACTTGATTTCCTTACAAAGAAATGCCAAACAAACTGAGAGGTTCCAGTGCACAGATAGGAGAATCTGTCTCCTTCCACATCCCACTCTACAGACATCCCTCAAATACCGTGTGACAGAGTCCATCAGGGGTTCTTCTTTCTCAGCGTTTGTGGATAGGGCTTCTTCCCCCACAGTCATCCTGCAAAATTTTCATGGCGACACTTTCATAGAAGAGGAATCTTCCTTTTCCCACTTACTTTCCCCATGCTATTTTTGTTTACAGCTGTTCGTGAATGGTTATCTCTAAAAGAGGAAATGGCGGTGGAGAGAGGAAAGATGGCGGCGTAGGAGGACGCTGGGCTCACCGCGCATCCTGCTGATCACTTAGATTCCACCTACACCTGCCTAAATAACCCAGAAAACCATCAGAGGATTAGCAGAACGGAGTCGCCGGAGCCAAGCGCAGATGAGAGACCCACGGAAGAGGGTAGGAAGGGCGGCGAGGCGGTGCGCGCTCCACGGACTGGCGGGAGGGAGCCGGGGCGGAGGGGCGGCTCGCCGGCCAAGCAGAGCCCCATAGTCTGGCTTGCAAAAAGCGGAGGGGCCTGACGGACTGTGTTCCGACAGCAAGCGCGACTTAGCGTCAGGGAGGTCATAAGTTAACAGCTCTGCTCAGAAAGCGGGAAGGCTGGAGGACAAAGGGAAGGAGAGCTGCTGAGCCCCCGGACGACAGAGCTCAGTTTGGTGGGGAACAAAGGCGCCAGCGCCATCTCCCCCGCCCATCCCACAGCCAAAATCCCAAAGAGAACCAGTTCCTGCCAGGGAAATTGCTTGCTCCGCGCAAACACCCAACTCTGCGCTTCTGCGGAGCCAAACCTCCTGCAGCGGATCTGACTCCCTCCTGCTGCCACAGGGCCCCTCCTGAAGTGGATCACCTAAGGAGAAGCAAGCTAAGCCTGCCCCTCCTGCCCCTGTGCACCTTGCCTACCCACCCCAGCTAAGACGTCAGATCCCCAGCAACACAAGCCTGGCAGTGTGCAAGTAGCCCAGACAGGCCACCCCACCCCACAGTGAATCCCGCCCCTAGGAGAGGGGAAGAGAAGGCACACACCAGTATGACTGTGGACACAGCGGTGGGCTGGGGGCAGACATCAGGTCTGACTGCGGCTCCGCCCACCAACTCCAGTTATACACCACAGCACAGGGGAAGTGCCCTGCAGGTCCTCACCACGCCAGGGACTATCCAAAATGACCAAGCGGAAGAATTCCCCTCAGAAGAATCTCCAGGAAATAACAACAGCTAATGAGCTGATCAAAAAGGATTTAAATAATATAACAGAAAGTGAATTTAGAATAATAGTCATAAAATTAATCGCTGGGCTTGAAAACAGTATAGCTGACAGCAGAGAATCTCTTGCTACAGAGATCAAGGGACTAAGGAACAGCCACGAGGAGCTGAAAAACGCTTTAAACGAAATGCATAACAAAATGGAAACCACCACGGCTCAGATTAAAGAGGCAGAGGAGAGAATAGGTGAACTAGAAGATAAAGTTATGGAAAAAGAGGAAGCTGAGAAAAAGATAAAAAAATCCAGGAGTATGAGGGGAAAATTAGAGAACTAAGTGATACACTAAAAAGAAATAATCTACGCATAATTGGTATCCCAGAGGACGAAGAGAGAGGGAAAGGTGCTGAAGAGGTACTTGAAGAAATCATAGCTGAGAACTTCCCTGAAGTGGGGAAGGAAAAAGGCATTGAAATCCAAGAGGCACAGAGAACTCCCTTCAGACGTAACTTGAATCGATCTTCTGCACGACATATCATAGTGAAACTGGCAAAATACAAGGATAAAGAGAAAATTCTGAAAGCAGCAAGGGGTAAACGTGCCCTCACATGTAAAGGGAGACCTATAAGACTCATGACTGATCTCTCTTTTGAAACTTGGCAGGCCAGAAAGAATTGGCACGAGATTTTCAGTGTGCTAGACAGAAAAAATATGCAGCCGAGAATCCTTTATCCAGCAAGCCTGTCATTTAGAATAGAAGGAGAGATAAAGGTCTTCCCAAACAAACAAAAACTGAAGGAATTTGTCACCACTAAACCAGCCCTACAAGAGATCCTAAGGGGGACCCTGTGAGACAAAGTACCAGAGACATCACTACAAGCATAAAACATACAGACATCACAATGACTCTAAACCCATATCTTTCTATAATAACACTGAATGTAAATGGATTGAATGCGCCAACCAAAAGACATAGGGTATCAGAATGGATAAAAAAACAAGACCCATCTATTTGCTGCCTACAAGAGACTCATTTTAGACCTGAGGACACCTTTAGATTGAGAGTGAGGGGATGGAGAACTATTTATCATGCTACTGGAAGCCAAAAGAAAGCTGGAGTAGCCATACTTATATCAGACAAACTAGACTTTAAATTAAAGGCTGTAACAAGAGATGAAGAAGGACATTATATAATAGTGACAGGGTCTATCCATCAGGAAGAGCTAACAATTATAAATGTCTATGCGCCGAATACCGGAGCGCCCAAATATATAAAACAATTACTCATAAACATAAGCAACCTTATTGAGAAGAATGTGGTAATTGCAGGGGACTTTAACACCCCACTTACAGAAATGGATAGATCATCTAGACACACGGTCAATAAAGAAACAAGGGCCCTGAAGGAGACATTGGATCAGATGGACTTGACAGATATATTTAGAACTCTGCATCCCAAAGCAACAGAATAGACTTTCTTCTCGAGTGCACATGGAACATTCTCCAAGATAGATCATATACTGGGTCACAAAACAGCCCTTCATAAGTTTACAAGAATTGAAATCATACCATGCATACTTTCAGACCACAATGCTAGGAAGCTTGAAATCAACCACAGAAAAAAGTCTGGAAAACCTCCAAAAGCATGGAGGTTAAAGAACACCCTACTAACGAATGAGTGGGTCAACCAGGCAATTCGAGAAGAAATTAAAAAATATATGGAAACAAACGAAAATGAAAATACAACAATCCAAACGCTTTGGGACGCAGCGAAGGCAGTCCTGAGAGGAAAATACATTGCAATCCAGGCCTATCTCAAGAAACAAGAAAAATCCCAAATACAAAGTCTAACAGCACACCTAAAGGAAATAGAAGCAGAACAGCAAAGGCAGCCTAAACCCAGCAGAAGAAGAGAAATAATAAAGATCAGAGCAGAAATAAACAATATAGAATCTAAAAAAACTGTAGAGCAGATCAACGAAACCAAGAGATGGTTTTTTGAAAAAATAAACAAAATTGACAAACCTCTAGCCAGGCTTCTCAAAAAGAAAAGGGAGAGGACCCAAATAGATAAAATCATGAATGAAAATGGAATTATTACAACTAATCCCACAGAGATACAAACAATTATCAGGGAATACTATGAAAAATTATATGCCAACAAATTGGACAACCTGGAAGAAATGGACAAATTCCTGAACACCCACACTCTTCCAAAACTCAATCAGGAGGAAATAGAAAGCTTGAACAGAGCCATAACCAGCGAAGAAATTGAATCGGTTATCAAAAATCTCCCAACAAATAAGAGTCCAGGACCAGATGGCTTCCCAGGAGAGTTCTACCAGACGTTTAAAGCAGAGATAATACCTATCCTTCTCAAGCTATTCCAAGAAATAGAAAGGGAAGGAAAACTTCCAGACTCATTCTATGAAGCCAGTATTACTTTGATTCCTAAACCAGACAGAGACCCAGTAAAAAAAGAGAACTACAGGCCAATATCCCTGATGAATATAGATGCAAAAATTCTCAATAAGATACTAGCAAATCGAATTCAACGGCATATAAAAAGAATTATCCACCATGATCAAGTGGGATTCATTCCTGGGATGCAGGGCTGGTTCAACATTCGCAAATCAATCAACGTGATACATCACATTAACAAAAAAAAAGAGAAAAACCATATGATCCTGTCAATCGATGCAGAAAAGGCCTTTGACAAAATCCAGCACCCTTTCTTAATAAAAACCCTTGAGAAAGTCGGGATAGAAGGAACATACTTAAAGATCATAAAAGCCATTTATGAAAAGCCCACAGCTAACATCATCCTCAACGGGGAAAAACTGAGAGCTTTTTTCCTGAGATCAGGAACACGACAGGGATGCCCACTCTCACCGCTGTTGTTTAACATAGTGCTGGAAGTTCTAGCATCAGCAATCAGACAACAAAAGGAAATCAAAGGCATCAAAATTGGCAAAGATGAAGTCAAGCTTTCTCTTTTTGCAGATGACATGATATTATACATGGAAAATCCGACAGACTCCACCAAAAGTCTGCTAGAACTGATACATGAATTCAGCAAAGTTGCAGGATACAAAATCAATGTACAGAAATCAGTTGCATTCTTATACACTAACAATGAAGCAACAGAAAGACAAATAAGGAAACTGATCCCATTCACAATTGCACCAAGAAGCATAAAATACCTAGGAATAACTCTAACCAAAGATGTAAAGGATCTGTATGCTGAAAACTATAGAAAGCTTATGAAGGTAATTGAAGAAGGTTTAAAGAAATGGAAAGACATTCCCTGCTCATGGATTGGAAGAATAAATATTGTCAAAATGTCAATACTACCCAAAGCTATCTACACATTCAATGCAATCCCAATCAAAATTGCACCAGCATTCTTCTCGAAACTAGAACAAGCAATCCTAAAATTCATATGGAACCACAAAAGGCCCCGAATAGCCAAAGTAATTTTGAAGAAGAAGACCAAAGCAGGAGGCATCACAATCCCAGACTTTAGCCTCTACTACAAAGCTGTCATCATCAAGACAGCATGGTATTGGCACAAAAACAGACACATAGACCAATGGAATAGAATAGAAACCCCAGAACTAGACCCACAAACGTATGGCCAACTCATCTTTGACAAAGCAGGAAAGAACATCCAATGGAAAAAAGACAGTCTCTTTAACAAATGGTGCTGGGAGAACTGGACAGCAACATGCAGAAGGTTGAAACTAGACCACTTTCTCACACCATTCACAAAAATAAACTCAAAATGGATCAAGGACCTGAATGTGAGACAGGAAACCATCAAAACCCTAGAGGAGAAAGCAGGATAAGACCTCTCTGACCTCAGCCGTAGCAATCTCTTACTCGACACATCCCCAAAGGCAAGGGAATTAAAAGCAAAAGTGAATTACTGGGACCTTATGAAGATCAAAAGCTTCGGCACAGCAAAGGAAACAACCAACAAAACTAAAAGGCAACCAACGGAATGGGAAAAGATATTTGCAAATGACATATCGGACAAAGGGCTAGTATCCAAAATCTATAAAGAGCTCACCAAACTCCACACCCGAAAAGCAAATAACCCAGTGAAGAAATGGGCAGAAAACATGAATAGACACTTCTCTAAAGAAGACATCCGGATGGCCAACAGGCACATGAAAAGATGTTCAGCGTCGCTCCTTATCAGGGAAATACAAATCAAAACCACACTCAGGTATCACCTCACGCCAGTCAGAGTGGCCAAAATGAACAAATCAGGAGACTCTAGATGCTGGAGAGGATGTGGAGAAACGGGAACCCTCTTGCACTGTTGGTGGGAATGCAAATTGGTGCAGCCGCTCTGGAAAGCAGTGTGGAGGTTCCTCCGAAAATTAAAAATAGACCTACCCTATGACCCAGCAATAGCACTGCTAGGAATTTATCCAAGGGACACAGGAGTACTGATGCATAGGGGCACTTGTACCCCAATGTTCATAGAAGCACTCTCAACAATAGCCAAATTATGGAAAGAGCCTAAATGTCCATCAACTGATGAATGGATAAAGAAATTGTGGTTTATATACACAATGGAATACTACGTGGCATGAGAAAAAATGAAATATGGCCTTTTGTAGCAACGTGGATGGAACTGGAGAGTGTGATGCTAAGTGAAATAAGCCATACAGAGAAAGACAGATACCATATGGTTTCACTCTTATGTGGATCCTGAGAAACTTAACAGGAACCCATGGGGGAGGGGAAGGAAAAAAAAAAAAGAGGTTAGAGTGGGAGAGAGCCAAAGCATAAGAGACTGTTGAGAATTGATAGCAAACTGAGGGTTGATGGGGGTGGGAGGGAGGAGAGGGTGGGTGATGGGTATTGAGGTGGGCACCTTTTGGGATGATCACTGGGTGTTGTATGGAAACCAATTTGACAATAAATTTCATATATTTAAATAAATAAATAAATAAATAAACGTTAAAAAAATTAAAAAATAAATAAATAAATAAAAGAGGAAATGGCAAGCAACACTACACACATTTATTGAGTAGATACTATGTGGTGCTGCACTATATTATCGCTACTTTTCTACAGGAATCTAGAAAAAAACTCTAGCCCATTTTATAGTGGGAAACTGAGGCTAAGAGAGCTTGTAGCTGGCTAAAGACCCCCTATCTCTTTCTGTATGTGGTTTTATCTCAACAAAAATAGTATGAAAAAGAACTTGGACCCTGCTAAGAGCTAAAGGGACAATTATCTGAGGGTTGAGACTAGATGATTTAAGAGTTCAAGCAAATCTGGTCCGTTCATAAGGAGTTGGTTTAAACCTGATATCCCAGGTGCTTACAAAGATAACACAGGTACATGAGGACATCCCTGTGCCCTCAGGAATATACATTTCATCTACCAGACAAAATGAGCCTGGGAAAAAGAGAATCAGATACAAAAGGTACAGGACAGTATATTCACAAAGTGCAAAACCGTGTGGCAGACAAAAGGTGTTAAAGAGGGCCAGAGCCATGGCTTTGATTTCAGGAAGGAAGAGGGAACAGAGGGGCCTGTGAAACTCAAGGTCACTTCAATGACGGGAGAAGAGAGCAAAAGGTTTTTCAGACCAAATTTCAACCGGTCGCTGCTAAACCAAATCCTGGCTTTCCCCCCTATCTGCACAGAGGAGAAACCTTCCCAGGCTGTCACCTAGTGCCGAGAAGAACAGGGTTCCCTGTGAGTTTGGGGAGCTAACCCAGGCTGCTCTAAGGCAACTCAGCTCGCAAACCCAAAGAGGCAGATGGTGGATGTGCCAACTCCATCAGGCCGCTGCTAATTGAGCTCAGCTCAAGATAGTAGGCTAGATACTCAGCGTTACATTGCTATACATTTGACCTGCATGACCTGGGCTGCCCTGAAACAGAAAATCGGCATATATTAGGCTACTTACCTATTCACAGTCCACCCCTTTCCACCCACCCCCCCACCCCAATCCCCAGCACAGCCCAGCATCAGTCATCTTTCCATCAGATAAATGATTCTCTGGCCACCACACTTTTGTCATTAAACTATTCTCCACCCTCAAACAGGGTCTTCTGAGTCAGCTGTTTTTGTATGATGCTTTCAAATGTTCTGGTAGAGTATATTTATTAACTATTCAAGCATTTTTTAACCTTATACATTTTTATGACTGTTCTGCCCTAAATAAACATTTTTTTAACATTACAATATTGTTTGTTTGTTTGTTTGTTTGTTTGTTTATTTATTTATTTATTTATTTATTTATTTATTTATTCTTATTTATTTTTGAGACAGAGAGAGACAGAGCATGAACAGGGGAGGGGCAGACAGAGAGAGAGAGACACACAGAACTGGAAGCAGGCTCCAGGCTCTGAGCCATCAGCCCAGAGCCCGACGCGGGGCTCGAACTCACGGACCCTGGGATTGTGACCTGAGCTGAAGTCGGATGTTCAACCAACTGAGCCACCCAGGCGCCCCAACATTACAATATTGTTTTAACATGTTCAGCTTAGGGGCCGCCTGGGTGGCTCAGTCAGTTAAGCATTCCACTCTTTTTTTTTATTACTGTTTTAAATTTTTAACTTTTTTTTAAAATTGTCAAGTTAGTTAACATACAGTGTAGTCTTGCCTTCAGAAGTAGAACCTCGTGATTCATCTCTTACATAAGACACCCAGTGTTCATCCAGAAAAGTGCCCTCCTTAATGTCCGTCACCCATTTAATCCATCACGATTCTTGATTTCGGCTCAGATCGTGATCTCAGGGTTGGTGAGTTCAAGACTGGCAACTGGTGCTGTGCTGACAGCACAGAGCCTGCTTGGGATTCTGCCTCCCTCTCTCTCTGCCCCCCCCCCCCACTTGCTGTCTCTCTCAAAAACAAACAAAAACTTAAAATATTAAGATTAGTCTCCGTATGTAGTAGTTAACTAATAACCATTAGTCTCTCTTCTTGTCTCTTTCTCTTGCAATTTACAGATAAAGAAACTGAAGCTCAAAGAGATGGAATACTACTTGGCAATGAGAAAGAATGAATTCTGGCCATTTGCAGCAATGTGGATGGAACTGGAGGGGGTTATGCTACGTGAAATAAGTTAGGCAGAGAAAGATAACATATGTTTTCACTCGTGTGGATCCTGAGAAACTTAACAGAGGATCATGGGGGAGGGAAAGGGGGAAAAAAAGTTACAGAGAGGGAGGGAGGCAAACATAAGAGACTCTTAAATACTGAGAACAAACTGAGGGTTAATGGGGGGTGAGGGAGAGGGGAAAGTGGTTGATGGGCATTGAGGAGGGCACTTGTTGGGATGAGCACTGGGTGTTGTATGGAAACTGATCTGACAATAAATTATATTAAAAAAAAAAAAAGAATCTTGCCAAAAACACAGATCTAAAAGGATCAGTCCTATGAGATAAACTTAGGACTGAGGGAAGCCTAAGCTCCTGTTGTTTCTACTGGGCAAAGCTGCTTCCAAAAATATGATCCAAAGTAAAGTTCATCTGTGATATATGATTCAGATGATCTCTCATTCTTATTCATTGTGTTTCTCACTCTTTGTTTTGGTAAGGTTTACTGAACTATAAGTTACACTAAATTTGAGTCATATTAAGTGTACAGTCTTATGGGTCTGCCAATCTGTATGGTTGTATAACTAACACCACAATCAATATATCAATATAAAACTTGCCATCATCCCAGAGTCTCTCCCTACCCCTTTTTAGCTAATGCCCTCCTCCAACCCCTAGGCCGTGGGACTGGATTTCTATTATTATGGTTTTATTTCTTCCAGAATGTTGTATAAATGGAATCACATGATATACAGCCTTTTTAAAATTTGAGATCTAATTCATATGCCACAAAATTTACCCTTTTCAGTATATAGTTCAGTGGTCTTTAAGCACATTTGCAAGGTTGTATCACAAGTGTCTAACTCCAGAACATTTTCATCAGTTAAAAAAACAAAAACAAAAACAAACAAACAAACAAACAAAAAAACCAACCAACTAAACAAACCTTATGCCCATTAGCATTCACTGTTCATTCCTCCCTTCCTTCCAGGACCCCCAAACCACTAGTCTACTTTTTATCATACAGATTTCCCTATTCTGGATATTTCTTATAAGTTGAATCATACAATATGTGGCCTTTTGTGTCTGTCTTCTTTCACTGAGCATGTTTTCAGGGTTCATCCATGTTGTGGCGTGTATCAGTACTTACTCCCTTTTATTCCTTCAATGACATCCCATTGTATGGATATTCCACAATTTGTTTCTTCATTCATCAGCCAATGAACATTTGGATTGTTTCTAAAATTTTTTGGCTATTCTAAACAATGCTGATATGAACATACAGGTAAACATTTTTGCATAAACATGTTTTAAATTAATTTGGGTATAGAGGCACCTGGGTGGCTCAGTCAGTTAAGCGTCCGACTTCATCTCAGGTCATGATCTCACTATCTATGAGCTCGAGCCCCACATCGGGCTCTGTGCTGACAGCTCGGAGCCTGGAGCTTGCTTCGGATTCTGTGTGTGTCTCTCTCTCTCTGCCCCTCCTCCACTCATGCTCTGTCTCTCTCTCTCTCTCTCAAAAATAAATATATATTAAAAAATTTTAAATTAGTTTGGGTACATACCTACACATGGGCTTTCTGGCTCAGGCAGTAACTCTATGTTTACCTTCCTGAGCAACTGCCAACCTATTTTCCAAAGTGGCTGTACCACTCATTTACAGATCAGTTGGGTTGTCTTTTTTACAGCCTTTTATCTGACTTCTTTCACATTGTAGAATGCTGTGGAAATTCCCTCATGTTGTTGCATTCCTGCAAAGTGTTGAGTAGTATTCCATTGGAAGGATATACTGTGATTTGTTTGGCCATTCACTAGTTGATAAACATTTGGGTTGTTTCCAGTTTGGGGGCAATTATGAATAAAGCTACTTGAAACATTCTTGTATACATTTTTGTTTAGACGTATTGCACCATACCATAGTGTAGGTTGATCTTCATAAGACACAAGCTGGTTTTCAAAGTGGTCTCATTTTGCACTCCCATCAGCAACGTATGACTATAAAATAATTCATGTCTTGATAGCTCCTCGTCCGCACTCAGTGTTTTTAGTCTTTATGATTTTAGCCATTCTGGTACATATCTATGGTAGTATCTCCTTGTGGTTTTTAATTCCATATGTAATTTGCATTCCATATACAAATTTTAATTCCATATGTAATTTGCAATGTCAAATGATACTGACCTTTTTTCTTTTTTAAAAAAAGTTGTGGGGAGACTTTATTTGTTGTTTTAAATTAAGAGGCTTTCTTTTTTTTTTAATTTTTTTTTAACGTTTATTTATTTTTGAGACAGAGAGAGAGCACGAACGGGGGAGGGGCAGAGAGAGAGAGGGAGACACAGAATCGGAAACAGGCTCCAGGCTCTGAGCCATCAGCCCAGAGCCCGACACGGGGCTGGAACTCACGGACCGTGAGTTCGTGACCTGAGCTGAAGTCAGAGGCTTAACAGACTGAGCCACCCAGGCGCCCCAAGAGGCTTTCTTAAAAGAGTAGCTTTATGTTTACAGAAAATTTTAGGAGAAAGTCCAGAGTTTCCATATACTCCCTCACCATGTCCACCATCCTCATTTCCCCTATTCTTGATATCTTGCATTAGTGTGCCAATATTGATGCACTATTATTAACCAAAGTCCTAGTTTATGTTAGGGTTCAATCTTTGTGTTGTATAACCTATAGGTTTTGACAAATGTATAATGACATATCTACCTACTGGTATCATACAGAATAGTTTCCCTGCCCTAAAAAAATTTCCCTATGTTGTACCTATTCATCCTTCCTCAACTCTTCCCCAAACCCTGGAAAACAAGGATTTTTTTTTCTGTCTCCATAGTTTTGATTTATCCAAAATGTTATATCATTGAAAATATGGAATATGCAGACTTTTCTCAAGATTGGCTTCTTTCACTTAGCAATATTCATGTAAGCGTCCTCCATGGGTTTTCATGGCTGATAGTATACTGTTCTTTATTGTTAAACAATATTCCATGTATAGATGTACCATGGTTTGTTTATCCATTAACTTAGAGGACTTCTTGGTTGCTACCAAAGTTTGACAATTATTAACAAAACTGCTATAAGCATTTGTATGCATGTTTTTGTTTAGGCATAAGTTTGTAACTCATATGATTAAATACCAAAGAGTACAAATGATAGATTACATGGTAAGCACTATTAGCTTTGAAAAATATGCTATACTATCTTCCAAAATATTTGTATCATTTTCCACTCCCACCAGGAGTGAATCAATATTCCTGTTGTCTGACATCCTCACCAGTATTAGGTATTCCTGATGTTCTGGATTTTAGCCATGATACTAGATTCACAGTGATATCTGTCATTTTAATTTAAAATTACCTGTTGATATATGATGTTGAGCATCTTTTAATATGCTTATTTGCCATCTGTTTAACATCTTTGGTGAGGTGTCTGTTCAGATATTTTCCTCATTTTTATTTAAAAAAAAATTTAACGTTTATTACTGAGAGACAGAGAGAGACAGAGCATGAGCATGGGAGGGGCAGAGAGAGAGGGAGACACAGAATCTGAAGCAGGTTTCAGGCTCCAGCTGCCAGCACAGAGCCCGACGTGGGGCTCGAATCCGCAAACCACAAGATCATGACCTGAGCCGAAGTCAGACACTTAACCAACTGAGCCACCCAGGCACCCCAGATATTTTCCTCATTTTTAATTAGGTTGTTTTATTGCTAAGTTTTAAGTTTTCTTTGTATATTTTGAATACCAGTCCTTTATCAGATATGTGTTTTGCAAAGATTTTCTCTTAGTATGTGGCTTATCTTTTTTTCATTTGAAAAAAAATTCAGTATAATTAATAAATAGTGTTATATTAGTTTCATATCCATTACTCAGTGCTTATCATAATACATGTGCTCTTAATCCCCCTTCACCTATTTCATCCATCCCTCCACCCATCTCCCCTCTGGTAACCATCAGTTAGAGAACCATCAGTTCTCTATAGTTAAGAGTCTGTTTGAGGGTTTCTTTTTTTTTTTTTTTTTTTTTGTATGTTTGTTTCTTAAATTCCACACAATATGGTATTTGTCTTTCTCTCAGTGACTTATTTCTCTTGGCCTTATAACCTTTATATCCATCTATCCTGTTGCAATTGGCAAACATTTCACTCTCTATTATGGCTGAGTAATAGACACACACACACACACACATATATATATATATATATATATGTATATGTATATCTACACAGTACATGAGGGTTTTTTTCTCTACATCCTGACCAACACCAGTTGTTTCTTGGGTTGTTGATTTTAGTCATTCTGACAAGTATGAGGTTTTTATCTCACTGTGATTTTGATTTGAATTTCCCTGATTATTAGTGATATTGAACATTTTTCTATATGTATATTGGCCACCTGGATGTCTTCTTTGGAAAAATGTCTATGTCTTCTACCCATTTTTAATGGGATTGTTTTTTGTTTTTTGGCGTTTTTTTTTTTTTTTTTTTTTTGGTGTTGAATTGTATAAGTTCTTTATATATATATATTTTTTTTTTAATTAAAAAAAATTTTTTTTGAGAGAGAGAACAAGTGGGAGAGGGGCAGAGGGAGAGAGAGAATCTCAAGCAGGCCCCATGCTCAGCATGGAGTCTACATGGGGGCTAGATTCCATGACCCTGAGATCATGACCTGAGCCAAAATCAAGAGTCAGACACTCAAAAACTGAGCTACTCAGGTGCACTGAGTTCTTTATATATTTTTGATACTAAAATCCGATATGTCATTTGCAAATATCTTCTCCCACTCAGTAGGTTGTCTTTCTGTTTTGTTGATTGTTTCCTTTGCTGTGCAGAAGCTTTTAATTTTGATGTAGTCCCAATGGTTTATTTTTGCTTTTGTCTCCCTTGCCTCAGGAAACATCCAGAAAAATGTTGCTGATGTTAGAGAAATTGCTACTTGTGCTTTCTTCCAGGATCTTTAAGGTTTCAGGTCTCCTATTTAGGTGCTTAATCCATTTTGAGTTTATTTTTATGTATGATATATGAAAGTAGTCCATTTTCATTCTTTTGAATGTAACTGTCCAGTTTTCCCAACACCACTGTTGAAGAGACTTTTTCCCAGTGCATATTCTTGCTTCCTTTGTTGAAGATTAATTGACCATATAATTGTGGGTTTATTTCTGGGATCTCCATTCTGTTCTATTGATCCATCTTTCTGTTTTTGTACCAGTACCACACTGTTTTGTACCATCTTTGCGGCACATCTTGAAATCTGGGATTATGTACCTCTAGGTTTGTTCTCTTTCAGGATTGTTTGGGTATTTGAGGTATTTCATGGTTCCACATGTTTTAGGATTCTTTGTTCTAGTTCTGTTAAAAATACTGTTTGTGTTTTCACAGGGATTGCATTAAATCACTTTGAGTAGTATGGACATTTTAACAATATTTATTCTTCCAATTCACGAGCATGGAATGTATTGACATTTCCTTGTGTTGTCTTCAATTTCTTTCCATAGTCGTTCACCTCCTTGGTTAAAGTTAATTCCTAGGCATTTTTATTATTTTTGGTGCATTTGTAAATGGGATTGATTTCTTAATTTCTCTTTCTACTATTCATTATTAGTATGCAGAAATGCAATAGATTTCTGTATATTGATTTTGTATCTTGTGCCTTTACTGAATTCTAGCAGTTTTTGGTGGAATCTCTAGGATTTTCTATACACAGTATCATGTCATCTGCAAAGAATGAAAATTTTACTTCTTTCTTACCAATGTGGATGTCTTTTATTTTTCTTATCAGATTGTTCTGGCTAGGCCTTCCAGTACTATGTTGAATAAAAGTAGTGAGAGCAGACATCTTTGTCTTGTTCAAAGCTCTGTTTTTCACCATTGAGTATGATTTTATCTGTGGGTTTTTAATATATGGCCTTTATTATTATTATTATTTTAATGTTTTTATTTATTTTTGAGACAGAGAGAGACAGAGCATGCATGGGGGAGGGGCAGAGAGAGAGGGAGACACAGAATCCGAAGCAGGCTCCAGGCTCGGAGCCATCAGCACAGAGCCTGATGCGGGGCTCGAACTCATGGACCGTGAGATCATGACCTGAGCTGAAGTCGGACGCTCAACCGACTGAGCCACCCAGGCGCCCCTATGGCCTTTATTATTTACCCCTACTTTGTTGAGGGTTTTTATCATGAATGGACATTATACTTTGTCAAATCTTTTTCTTCCTATTGAAGTGATCATATGGTTTTTATCTTTTCTCTTATTGATTGATGTATCACATGGATTAACTTGTGAATAATGAACCACCCTCACCTCCCAGAAATAAATCGCACTTGATCATGCTGAATGACTTTTTTAATGTATCCTTGGATTTGCTTTGCTAATAATTTTTTTGAGGATTTTTGCATCTATGTTCATCAGAGATATTGGCTTGTAGTTCTCTTTTTTTGCAATGTCTTTAAGTGGTTTTGGTGTCAGGATAATGCTGCCTCCAAAGAATGATTTTGGAAGCTTTTCTTCCTCTTCTGTTTTTTGGAATAGTTTGAGAAGGATAGGTATCAACTCTTCTTTAAATGTTTCATAAATTCACCTGTGAGGACATCTAGTCCTGGACTTTTATTTGTTGGGAATTTTTTTAGGACTGATTCAATTTCATTGCTAGTAATTGGTCTGCTCAAATTTTCTGTTTCTTCCTGATTCAATTTTGGGAGATTATATGTTTCTAGGACGGTATCCATTTGTTTTTTCTAGCTTGTCCAATTTGTTCAATATTTCATAATATTCTCTTACAATACCACAAAGTACAAACTTCTGTGGTATTGGCTGTTTTTTCTCTTTCATTTCTGATTTTGTTTATCTGAGTTGTTGTTGTTGTTTGTGAGTCTGGCTAAAAGTTTATCAGTTTTGTTGCTCTTTTCAAAGAACCAGCTCCTGGTTTCATTAATCTGTTCTATTGGTTTTTTTTTTTTAATTTCTATTTTATTTATTTCTTGTGGCTTATCTTTTGATTCTTTAATTAACAACATCTTTACAGAGCAACACTTGTGAATTTTAATGGAGTCCCATTTTTTATTTTTCTTTCATGGACTGTGCATTTGATGCTGTGACTAAAAAGTCATCACTAAACTAAAGGTCATCTGGATTTTCTACTGTGTTATCTTCTAAGATTTTTATAGTTTTCCATTTTTCATTTAAGTCTGTGATCAATTCTGAGTTAACTTCTGTGAAAGGTGTAAGATATGTTTAGATTCATTTTTTGCATGTGGCTGTCCAGTTGTTCCTGTACCATTTGTTGAAAACACTATCCTTCCTTCACCGAATTGCTTTTGCTCCTCTGTTAAAGATCAGTTGACTTTGTATAGGTCTACTTCTGGGCTCACTATTGATGTATTTGTCTATTCTTTCACCAATACCACACTGCCTTCATTACTGTACCTTAAGAGTAAGTCTCGGAGTCAAGTAATGCCAGTCTTCAGATTCTTTTTCTCCTGATTTCTTTTCCAATTATCTGTTGGATCTTCTGCCTTTCCATATAAAATTTAGATTCAGTTTGAAGATATTCACAAAATAACTTGCTTAGATTTTGATAAGATTTGAATGAACTTATAGATCAACTTGGAAATAAATAACATCTTGATAATATGGAATCTTTCTATCCATGTACATGGAATATATCTCCCTTTATTCAGATCTTCAGTTTTAGTTTCCCTCACATAGATCATGTAAGTATTTTGTTAAATTTATATGCAAGTATTTCATTTTTGTTGTTGTTGTCTCTACTATAAATGGCATTATATTTTTAATTTCAAATTCCCATTTTTTTGGTGGTTACATAAAAAACCAACTGACTTTTATATATTAACCTTAATAACCTGAAAGGAACCTTTCTATAATTATTAGTTCTGAAAAAGATTTTTTGTGTGTGATTATTTGGGATTTTCTACATAGATAATAATGTCCTCTGCAAACAAAGACAATTTTATTTCTTCTTTCCCAATTTGTATATCTTTTATTCCTTTTCTGTCTTATTGCCTTACCTAGAACTTCTGGTATGATGTTGAGTAGGAGTGGCCAGAGAAAAATCTTTGCCTTGTCTGATCTTAGCAGAAAGCATCTAGTTTTTCACACTTCAAGTATGTTTTAGATTTCTTTGTAGATGGTCTTTATCAGGCTGAAGAAATCCCCCTCCATTTCTAGTTTGCTGAGAGGTTTTGTGTGTGTGTGTGTGTGTGTGTGTGTGTGTGTGTGTGTGTGTGTGTTTCAATCATGAATGGGTGTTGAATTTTATCAAATGCTCTTTTTTGCATCCATGGATATAATCATATGATTTTTTTTTCTTTAACCTGTTGATATGATGGATTACATTAATTGCTTTTTGGATACTTAACCAGCCTTGAAAATCTGGAATAAATTCTACTTGGTCATAGTGTATAATTATTTTTATACCATGTTGAATTTGGTTTGTTAATATTTTGTTGAGGATTTGGCATCTATGTCCATGAGAGAGGTCACTGTGTTATTTTACTTTCTTGTAATGTGTTTGGTTTGGATATCAGATTAATGCTGGCCTCATAGAATAAGTTAGGAAGTGTCCCCTCTGCTTCCATTTTCTCGGAGATATTGTAGAGAAATGGACTACTTTCTTTTTAAAATGTTTGGTAGAATTCGCTAGTGAACACATCTGAACTAAATACTTTCTGTATTGGCAAGTTACTATTATTGATTTAATTTCTTGGATACAAGCCTATTCAAATGATCTATCTCTTCCTCTTCAAGTTTCTGTAAATTGTCTCTTTCAAGGAGTTGATCCATTTCATCTAGATTATCAAATGTGTGAGCATAGAGTTGTTCATTATATTCTTTTAGTATCTTTTAATGTCTATGGAATCCTCAGTAATATGTGACTTTAAATCTTTCTAACCTTACCAACCTCTTTCATTTATGTTATTAGTAATCTTTCCTCCTCCTTTTTTTTCCCCTTAGTTATCTTGGTGAGAGACATCAATTTTATTGATCTTTTCAAAGAACCAACTTTGGCTTTGTTGATTTTCTCCATTAATTTCCTGTTTCAATTTCATTGATTTTTGCTCTAATATTTATTATTTCTTTCCTTTTGCTTATGCTAAATTCAATATGCTTTTATTTTCTCGTTTCCTATTATGAAAGCTTAGATTATTGATTTTAGAGTTTTCTTCCTTTCTAACACATGCATGTGATGCTGTAAATTTTCCTCTAAGACTGCTTTCACTGCATCCCACAAATTTTGATAAATTGTATTTTAAATTTCATTTAGATCGATTTTTTTTTAATTTCCCTTGAAACTCTTTCTTTGATTCAAGTGTTATGTAGAATATGTTGTTTAATCTCAAAGTGTTTGGGGATTTTCCAGCTATCTTTCTGTTAGTGATTTCTAATTCAATTTCATTGTGGTCTGAAGGAATACTTTGTATAATTTCTATTATTTTAAATTTGCTGGAGTATATTTTGTAACCCAGAATGTGATGTATTTTGGTGCATGATACGTGTGTGCTTGAGAAAGCAGAGTAAATGAGGATGGATGTATACTCATTGCTAGATAAATGTACAGCGCGATAAATTTTTCCGAGCTTTTACTCATGTACCAACGATCTAGACCACGAAATAGAACACTACTAAGAATTTGCTGGCAATTATATTCAGTTCACTATCTATCATAATTTCTTTGAAATGGTGGTTGGGCACAATATATGAGGAGGGGGCGGAAGGGAAGGATCTTAAAAGAGGCAAGCTGGTAGGACCAATGACAACCCAATGCTACACTTGCTCACAATGGTGTAATGGAATTCATCATCTTCATCCTTTATGACAAAGTCACAAATACTCTTCCCTTTCAGCTAGTGAAAACTGTCAGCCTAATTGATTTGCCTGAGGCTCACTGATTACCATGCTTGTCAGTCCACTGTTGTAATTTCTCACTTACAGGTAAACTGAGCATGGGACATCCATGAGATGACCCACTGGATCTCCTCAGTTCCAAAATGGAGCCTCTCTACCACTATGTAACAGCAAAATTTATCTCCCCTTGGTAATCAGGATCAATTGCCCCTGCCAAGAAGGTAGCTCCTTCCTTTGCTTATCAATATGAGAAACTCCAAATTACCCAAGTTGTAATGGGGGAAGGAGAGTTTGCCAGTTAGTATCCGTAGTTTTATGTTTAGTGGGATTCTTTTGTGATACATGGCGTCTCTTGGAAATAAGACCTTTAGACCTATGCTTTCCAATGTAGGATCCATGAGCCATGTGTAGATATTTCATCTTAAATTAAAATTAAATTCCTCAGTCACACTAGCTACATTTCATCTACATTACAGCCACATGTGGTTACTAGTTATCATATTAGAAAGTACAAAACATTTTTATCATTGCAGAAAATTCTATCAGAAAGTACTACTCTACACTCATATATTTTATAATTGGGGACACAGTAACATAATGGCTATTGATACATATTTATCCTAAATTTTATGTATATAAATATATATATTGATGGCACCTCAATATCAGGGTGTCATCTCTAAGTAAGCATTTAGGTGATGCTTTCAAGAAGGCCATTCTAATGTCCTCTCAGGCTGACCATTTCTGGGCTATCTTATATGAGGTAGGACAAGTGGATCAAATGGTCATGTGCCCTTTGGCTATATTCTTCACCATAAAACGACTCTCTTGATCTGAGGCAATGTCAGTAAATCAGACATTCTGTGTGCCTTTTGGTAGTGATGCTAGCTTAGGCCCCACAGGCAGTGAAGACAACCTCTAACCAGAAATTAGGTATCCTGTTGGACAATTCATAGCCTTTACCAGGGTAAGAGTCTCATATGGTCAACTTGTTATCAGGTAACTGGTTAGTCTCCTTGAGGTATGGAGCCATACCATAGGCTCAGAGTTTATCTCAGCTGCCTACAGGTTGGACATTCATCAACAATGGTAACTAGATTACTCTTGGTGCAAGGGGATCCTTGCTCTTAGGCCCATGTGTAGCCTCCATTTCTTTCCCATAGCTAATTCTTCCATAGGTTCATTATGTACGCTATAGGATGATGGAGTACAGGGGCTGGCTACAGTCCACTGAATTCAAAACATAGTTGGTCCCAAATACAAAGTACTGGATCAGCCCGTCTCTCACTACATGTTGACTTTCATCTCACTCACGAGAGCCTATTTGTCTATAAAGGGCAGGATACATGGCCATCAACTGCACCCAAGTTGCACAGTTTGGAAAAATCCTGAGGAAGCCTCTGGTTTATCAGTTCCAGATAGGTGCCCTAGGGCAGGTAATTTAACCTTTCAAGCCTCAGGATCTGAGGGCAGAGGGATAGACTCATGTCAAAATATGGGGGCTCCATCTGAACCACCAGCTGGAGTATAAAGAAAAGGCATATCTGAAGTGACAATCCTGAGATTAATTAAAAAAACAGGTAATGTTTATCATGTCCAGTAATAAAGAAAAATAATTTTACTTATTTCTCTTAACAAAAATCAAATAGCTTGAACATAGAAAGCACCTTTTGGATAGTGTATTATTCTACCTTCACTTTATTAAGAATTTGATGTTTTCATAAACTGCTTCTAATAAAGGAATTAAAATACTTTCTTTTCTTTTTTTATATTTTTAGGCAGCAAAGTCCCTGGGACTTCATATAGCCAGAAATTGCAGTAATTACAGCTTTTTGACAGCAGGATCAGGGCGATGTGGATCTACTTCAACATTTTAGTTAAAAATAAAAAGCCCTACCAAAAAAAAAAAAAAAAAAAAAAAAACAGGCCGATCATTTCCAACAGGCAGGAATATAAATAGCTGATGCACTTTACCATGCATAAAGCCAAACAAAAGCCAAAAAGATGTTGTCTAAAGGTGATTAGAATTTGTGTGTTTATAGGATCAAGATGTGGCCACCCTCTGGCTTAGGGTCCATCTGATTTGGTCTGTTTATAACTAGAATTCCAAAGTGAATGAACCCACTTCCTGTTAGTCTCTCTCAATCTCCTTTTCATTCCTCTAAAGTATGAATTTGATGTCTTGCACTGTTTGGAAGGAGAAAATGCTGTTTGTCATTTATCAAAATCTAAACAGCTGTAATCCAACAATGTTCGTTCAATTTTAATATTAAGTAAATAAATGTGAGCAATGACTGCGAGCAATGGAAACATGTGGACCTCAAGTTCAAATTCAATGAATTTCACTTCCAGTTCCGTGTCACAAGGTTTTAGATTTTCTTAGGCTCCCATCAGACTTCCCAACTTTGGCAGATTAGCATGGACAGTATATTCTGTAGAAATAGCCTCTTAACTTGCTGTTTGGATTTGAGGATTTTTTTTTTCTCTTAAAAGTTCAAAATAATTCACTTTGAGAGCAAGAGTGAGTTATTTGAAAACGTGCTGGCTTGAAAACTAAAGAATAATTAAAGTCATCGTTATGTTTTCCAGATCAGCTCTAAAATGGACAGAAAAAAACATGTGCATTTCTTTATATTTCCACTCATGTCACTCATCCTTAACCCACACAATTGTGTACTTTAAGACTAGCTTTCCACCTTAGCCAGCCATTTCAATGTAAATACTTTGGATAAAATCCTGGGTTGTTCAGTGTTTCACAGTATCAAGGTGATTAAGGCCATCAGTCAACAATATTTTATTAGGAACCACCACGTGCCATTTCTAATTTACATCCTTCAAAAAGCCAAGGTGATCTCCTTTTGGAAGCTTGAAAGGGTATTTGTAGTAAATTACATGGTGGGGCAGTTTGAATTCAATAATGGTCCTTTACAGCCAACTCTAACATTCAACTCTACTGCAAGATTAATTTGAAAATTAAAGTTCTATTTTTCTGTTGAAGCATATGTAAACATTGCACTAGTCTGAAGAGACTCCTTGTCTAACATAAAATATGCTCTGAATAAATACATTCTTTTCTCTCAGCTGAGAGTATTTTAGGGTGGTCTGGATGGCTCAGTTAGTTGGGTATCTCACTCTTGATACCAGATCAGATGATAATTTCATGGTCATGGGATGGAGCCCTGCATCAGGCTTTGTGCCGAGCATGGAGCCTGCTTGGGATTCTCTCTCTCCCCCTCTCTCTCTTCCACTCTCACATGTGCATGTACACATGCTCTCTCTCTCTCAAAATAAATACACATTAAAAAAGAGTATTTTAATCAAAGGCTTTTCTAAGGTTGCCTAGAACAGCTATGTAATAACTACATTACTGATTTCTTATTACTTCTCGGGGACACCCCACAGGGCGGCTAGTGTAAATCTTCGTTAGTTTTCTTAATGTGCAATCCTGTTACTATGCCTCTATTCTCAGCAGGCCAGAAGGAAGTAAAACTTTTTATTTTAGCTTATTAGTTATTCGACTATGAAAAGCTATACTCAGACATGATACAGAGAACTGTCTATCACCCAGAGATGGTGAGCTTCAAGTTGGATGCATTAAATGCATGAGACTTTGGTGATCACCGCCCATGGGAGGAGTTCATGCATTCCATGCAAGCAAAGTATGGAAGTACTTCTGATTATAGCAATGGTAAGCTAGCAAGTATACCTTTCTACCTTAAATACCTAGAAAAGTGGACCAGTTTTCAACCATTTGGACAACAGGCCATACAGAACTATGAGGACAAGGAAGAAGGAAACAGAAAGCGAGTACTATGAATGTCCCCCATCACAACCTTGAGAATATTCATAGACTGCAGAACAGGAGAATAAACCCAATCAGTTTTCATCAGTTCCTTGTATTGCAGAGACAGCGTCCAGAATTTAATAGATGGTTAGAATTTGCAAGGTAAAGTCCCAGAGAGGAAAGAGTTGCACAGAGAGAGAGAAAGAGCTGCAGAGATCTACAGAGGGTAAAAGTCAAGTCTTTACCTGAATTGTGGGGAACATGAAGTGTGGGGAAACTATGGAGGCTAAGGGAAAATCACCAGCAGGAGGTAGATAAAATAATCCCTGCAATTTACACAAAACTGGGAGTAGTTTGTTTCTCCAACTTCCAGAGACTAAAGATCTCCTAACACACAGGACAGTGAGCAGTGTCCTCATAAAGGTATTGCCTCCAGAGTGAGGGATAGATGAAGTCTGTTCTGGAATGCCCTAATAAAGCTCAAAACCAGGGATCAAATGGATTCCAAGTAACTTACTCTCATCTCAGAACAAAACCCCTTATTTTTAACAAAATACAAAACTTTTTAAAAAGACAGAAAGATAAAATATAGTATCTTAAAATATAAAGTAACAACTATTATAAATATACTTTACATGTTCAGGAAGGTAGAAGAGAATATGGGCCTGATGAGAACAGAAATGTTATTTAAAATGCCAAATCACACTTCTAGAGATGAAAACCACACTGAATGGTATTAACAAGCAATTGTATTTTCCAGAAGAAAGATTACTAAAGATATAATAACAGAAACTACCCAAAATGTAATAGAGAGAGGAAAAAAAGTTAAAAGAACATCAGTGATCTGTGAAGACATCAAATGACCACCCCAGAAGAAGGGACGGGCAGAAAAAGTATTTAAAAAAATAATGGCTGCTAATTTTCCAAATTTGATGTAATCTGTAGACCACACAGATCTAAGAAGAGCCACAAATTCCCAGGAAAAGGAATATTAAGAAAAGCACACCTAACTACTTTATGATCAGTTGCTGAAAAACTGCTAGAAAGGCAATCTTAAAAGCAGTCAGAGGAAAATCAGATACATTATAGAATAACAAAAATAATGGCACACTTCTAGTCAGAAACAGTACAAACCAGATGACAATAGAGTAACATTTTTATTGATTTTTTTTAAGTTTATTTATTTTGAGAGAAAGAAAGAGCAGGGGAAGGGCAGAGAGAGAGAGTGAGAGAAGGAGAGAGAGAATCCCAAGCAAGCTCCATGCTGTCAGTGAAGAGTGCTACCTGGGGCTCGATCCCACAAACTGTGAGATCATGACGTGAGCGGAAATAGTGAGCGGAAATCTTTGGACTCAGGTCCCAGTCTTTGACTAGATCAAATCAAGAAGACAAGCTCTCTAAGTTCCATTGTCAAGGATGGAGAAGATTGCTCCAAGATTTTCTAAATTTCTAATAAAAAAAAATGTTGATGGCCTCTGATCCTGGGGTTCATCCTGATTTTTTTTTTTTTTTAGAGAGAGCAAGAGAGCATAAGCAGAGGAGGAGGGGGGAGAGAGAGAATCTTAAGCAGGCCCCACACCCAGAGCAGAGTTTGATGTGGGCTAGATCTCACAAGTATGAGATCATGACCTGAGCCTAAATCAAGAGTCAGACGCTTAACTGACTGAGCCAGCAGGTCCCCTCATCCTGATTTTTTAGTGACTTAGTTAATATTTTCCAAACCATTCTTTTGCATTTTGTAAAAGAGTTACAGTTTCATAATAGTAGCACAATTTCATTTCTAGGCCTGTCTCTAAGCTTGGAAATTAGTTTATAAGAAATTGTAACAGATTTCACTTTAAGGATAAGCAATTTATTTTATTTATTTTGGGGGGGGAAGAGAGAGCACATGCATGGGCATGCATGCATGCATGAATGAGCAGTAGGGGGAGGGGCAGAGAGAGAATCTTAAGCAGGGTCCACACTGAGTGGAGCTCACATAGGGCTCAATCCCAGGAAGCATAAGATCATGACCTGAGCCAAAATCAAGGGTCAGATGTTTAACGGAATGAACCACCCAGGAGCCCCAAGGATAGGTAAGTTAGCATAACGGGAATAATGGATTGGAGTTCAGAGTGCTCGGTCTTCCTCAAAGCTCTGTAAGTAACCAACATTGTGATGGAGGCCAATGGTTTTTCAATGTGCACAGAATGGTCTGAGATTGTTGAAATGCAGATTATGGGACTCTACTTCTACAGCTTTATTGTTAGTAGCTCTAGAATGGGGACCATAAATCTGCATATTAAGGAAGTTCCCCAGGAACTGTTCTGACTACACTTTGAGAATTACTGCCTCAGGCAAGCCAACTCCTCTGGGCTTCAATTGCCACATCTGTAAAATGAGGAAGCTGGATTAGATAACAGCTGGGGATACTGTTAGCCCTTAATGTTTTATGACTCAATTAAAATGTTTCCTATTTCTAGGAATAAAGTCTCAATGAGCCAACATAGATGGCACTCAAGTGACTCAAAATCTCTTCTTTCATTAGTGTACTGCCTAAAGGAATATTTTTCTATCGCTATACCTACCATTACCTTTTTTGTATCCCTATTACTCAAAGGTAGCCTTACATGTCTACTCCTAATAGCTTCCAATCACAGAGCTTGGCAACAGGAAGAGGTAAGTGAAACCATCAAATATAGCTACCACCCCCCACTAATATCTCAAAGAGATGGTCATCCAGTCTATGTGTGTTTACTTCTATTATTGGGAAAGCACTATCTTGAAATATGGAAATGTCATCCTTCTCTTAAATAAAAATATTTCTCATTGCAGGATTAACCCTATATCCTGGCTCTGATCTATGATTCCATATAGAATAAGTACATTCTCCACCCATGTGACAAACCACATGAATACACCCTTTTTTCCACACTCAGCTTCATGTCTTGTGACACACTGTTTATGTTTAGTTTGCCTTCACAGGATGTCTCCTGAAATGAGGGTCTGGCTGTGGTCTGGGTAGTTCCATGTATAGTAAGACTATGTAAAACCAACGGAAGGGGGACACATTTGAAACTCATACAATGGAATACTACTTGGCAATGAGAAAGAATGAAATATGGCCATTTGCAGCAATGTGGATGGAACTGGAGGGGATTACGCTAAGTGAAATAAGTCAGTCAGAGAAAGAGATACCATATGTTTTCACTCATATGTGGATCTTGAGAAACTTAACAGAAGACATGGGGGAGGGGAAGGGGAAAAAAGTTACAGAGAGGGAGGGAGCCAAACCATAAGAGACTCTTAAATACTGAGAATAAACTGAGGGTTGATGGGAGGTGGGAGAAAGGGGAAAGTTGGTGATGGGCATGGAGGAGGGCACCTGTTGGGATGAGCACCGGGTGTTGAATGGAAACCAATTTGACAATAAGTTATATTTAAAACAAAAGAAACTCATATCACAGAAAAGGGGAGTATCTTCCTAATATACTGTTCCAGAATAAGGTTATGTGCCTACTCAGAGCCATATACTGACCTGCTTCCCTTATGGAACAGGCCTAGAAAAAGCTTATATTATTCCTAAGGTCATATAGGTAGGTCACTACTGCCTTCACCATCTCTGCAGACCAAAGAATCTGCTCCTCTTGGTTTTTCTTACTACTCGTGGGAATTCCCTAAAACAACCTTATCCCATGCCCCGTAGTCCATAACTCTTATTTCCTTCCCAGATGCTTCCCTATTGCCAACGAGACAACACCAGCTACTGGCCCTAGTCAGTGGTACTTTTTTCTATTCTACCAAGAGGAAACAGTGGTTGCTCAATAAAATTTCTTCTTCCCTCCAACACCATAGCCACTACCCCCAGCAGATAGCTGAAGACAAATATTATCTTTAGGGGAACAACAAGAAAAATTAGACCTCATGTTTTAACATAAACAGTGGGAGAGATAAGTCAATGAAACAGCAGTTTCAAGGTGGTAAAAGAGAAAAAAAAACCTGTCAGATATTATTTTCTAGAAAAAAAATTCTTTAAAAATAAGAGCTAAAGATATTTTCAGACAAGATGAGCATATTTGTTGCCAGCAGAACCATACCACAAGACCTACTAAGTGACTTTCTTCAGACTGAAAGGAAATTATTGCACATGGAAGCACAGAATTGCAGACAGAGACACACAGAACTGAAGAAGGCAAATGTATAGGTAAATATGAAATAAAATATTTTACTTGGGGAAAAGACTGTTTAGGGACACCCAGGTGGCTCAGTCAGTTAATCATCTGTCTCTTGATTTTGGCTTGGGTCATGATCTCACAGTCTGTGGGATCAAGCCCCACACAGGGCTCTGCACTGACAATGCTAAACCTACCTGGGAGTCTCTCTCTCTGCCTCTCTCTTCCCCTCTCCCTGCTTGTGCTCTTTGTCTTTAAATAAATAAATAAACTTAAAAAAAGAAAAAAAAAAGACTGTTTAAAGCAAAAGTAACAATGTTTTAAGGGATTTATAGCATACATAAAAATAAACCACTTGAGAACAGTGGCAATAATATCAGGCAGAGCTGAAAGCTTCTTACATTATTTGTGAAATGGTAAAATTTTAATTCAAGGTTTATTAATGCCTACTTTATATACAATGCCTACTTCAATATAGAGCATAAACACTAATGGGAAATACAAAACCATACTAATAAAAAGACAACAAAACATAAAATACAGTAAACGTTCTTGAATAATCCAAAGGAAACCATGACAGAAGTAACAAAGCAACCAAAAATGATAGGGAAAACAGAAAACAAAACTGTAGGCTTTAACTTAACCATACTGGCAATTACATTGGAAAACTAGCAAAGAAACCTAAATACTCCAATTAAAAGATAGCATTTACAATAATAGATTTTTTAAACAACCATGATTCAGTATGCGCTATCTTCAAAGGACACCTTCAGTATAAGGACACAGATAGAAAAAAAGGAGATGGGTGGGAAAAGTTATGCCACACAGGCAGTGACACTCAAGAGAGATAGTTCACAATGATTAAAGGATTAATTTACCAGGAAGATGTGGCAAGCCTAAATGTATATGCAACTTA
This sequence comes from Herpailurus yagouaroundi, assembly GCF_014898765.1. Taxonomy (NCBI): domain Eukaryota; kingdom Metazoa; phylum Chordata; class Mammalia; order Carnivora; family Felidae; genus Herpailurus; species Herpailurus yagouaroundi. The sequence continues at coordinate 105,599,340 of NW_024412377.1, forward strand.
TGTCCTAGCTTAAAATATATGATGCAAGACTAACGGAACTAAAAGGGTGAAGAGATTGATCCACAATCATAATTAGAAATTTTCACATACACCTCCCAGTCAGAAATGAAGCAAGTTATATAAAATAGTTCATTGTAGAAGATTTGAAAAACTCTATTAGAAGACTCGACCCAATGTATATTTCTATAACACAACAACTAACAAATGGAGAATACGTACCGTTTTCAAATATACACGAAATAACAATGTAAACCAGATGTGTGTCCTTGAGCTAATCCTTAGTAGGATGCAAATCCAGAGTGTGTTCTCTAACCCCAATGAAAATTAGCTAGAATTCAGTAACAAAAAGTTACCTAGGAAGTCCCCAAAGTTTGGAGATTAAGTACATAATGTTAAATATAGCCCCTGGGTCATAGGAGAAATACAAATGGGTATCAGAAAATATTTTGAAGAAGAAATAATGAAAACACAATGTATCAGATCTGTGAGATGATGATGATGATGATGATGATGATGATGATGATGAAGTGGTACCTAGAAGAAAATGTACTGACTTTAAATGCTTATATCAGAAAATAATAAGGGCTAAAAAAATAATAATCTAAGTGAGCAACTCAAGTGTCTAATAAAAGAAAAAGGTAACCTCAAAGAAAAAAAGAAAAGATACTGTGGTGAACCTAGGAGTGTGGCACTCAGATCACCCATCAGTATGAATTAAGATATACTGCCCCAGCTATCAGCAGATAGCCTCAGGCTGTCCAGCTACTTCAATTACAGGGAAGCTCCTCACACAAGGGCATACCCTTCGTGGGCAGTAGAAGTCCAGTGACTGATTGAGGTAGAGATAGGAAGTCCCAGACATCAGAGACCAATCAATGCAGGATGCTCCTGACAGCCAATATACCCATCAAGCTCCCTATAGGGTTGCCTGAGCTTTTTCAGGCTAGATCACAGTTCTTCCTCCCTGCCATAGGAATTAACCTCTAATAAGTCCCTTTGGGTTCCTGGGTGGTTCAGTTGGTTAAGTGTCTGAAGCTTGGTTTTGACTCAGGTCGTGATCTTGTGGTTTCATGAGTTTGAACCCCGCATGCGGCTCTGTACTGGTAATGTGGAGCCTGCTTGGGATTATCCGTCTCCCCCTATCTCTGCCCCTCCCTCACTCATGCTGTCTCTGTCTCTCTCAGGATAAATACACTTAAAAATTTTTTTTTAATCTAATAAATCCCCTGCATGGCAAACTCTATCACAGGGTCTACTGTAAGAGACAGCTTTTCAAAAGAATAATAACAATAGAAGCAGAAATCAATGGAAAACAAAATAGACCCAAAATTACAGAAAATCAACAAAGCTAAACTAAAAATTGGTTCTTTGAAAGATCAATAACATTAATAAACACATAGCAAGACTGATTAAGAACAAAGAAAGGGGTGCCTGGGAGGCTCAGTCAGTTGAGCAGCCAACTTCTGATTTCACCTCAGGTCATGATCTCATGGTTCATGGGACTGAGTTCAGCATCAGGTTCCATGCTGGGCAAGGAGCCTGCTTGGGATTCTCTCTCTCTCTCTCTCTCTCTCTCTCTCTCTCTCTCTCTCTCTCCCTCTCCCCCTCCCCCGCTCACACACACTCTCTTTCTCCCTCTGCAATTAAAAAACAAACAAAAAAGCAAACAAAAATACTCAATAAAATTGCTCATTTGACACTGATACAGTTAAGGTAGAGAACATTCCCATCACCACATGAATCCCTCATGTTGTTGTTCTTCTATAGACCCAACCACCTCCCTCCCCTTATTGCCCAATCCCTAATCTTTGGAAATCACTATTCTCCATCCTATAATTTTATCTTTTCAAGGAGATATATATATATATATATATATATATATATATATATATATATACACACACACACACACACACACACACACACACACCCATAAATGATATAGTATGGTTTTTTTTTTTATTGAATTTTGTCTGGCTAACAGACACATAAAAATATACTCAATATCACTCATCATCAGGGAAATACATTCAAAACTATGATGAGGTATCACTTCACACATCAGACGTCAAAATGGCTAAAATTAACAACATAAGAAACAACAGGTGTTGGTGAGGATGTGAAGAAAGTGGAACCCTCTTGCACTGTTGGTGGGAATGCAAATTGGTGCAACTACTCTGGAGAACAGTATGGAGGTTCCTCAAAAAAAACTGAAAATAGAACTACCCCACAATCCAGCAATTGCAGTATTAGGTATTCACCCAAAGGATGCAAAAGCACTAATTCAAACAAATACATGCACTCCGATATTTACAGCAGTATTATTTACAACAGCCAAACTATAGAAAGAGCCCAAACGTCCATCAATGGATGAATGGATAAAGAAGATGTGATACATATCAGCCATCAAAAAGAATGAAATCTTGCCATTTGCAATGATGTAGATAGAGCTAGAGTGTATTATGCTCAGTGAAATAAGTCACTCAGAGAAAGACAAATACCACCTGATTTCACCCATAAGTGGAATTTAAGAAACAAAACAGGGAAGGGAGGAAAAAAGACGTGAGAGGGAAATAAACCACAAGAGACTCTATGATAGAGAACAAACGGAGGGTTGATGGAGGGAAGTGAGTGGGGGATGGGTGAGACGGTGGATGGGTATTAATGAGGGCACTTGTTGGGATGAGCACAAGGTGTTCAATCACTGAATTCTACTCCTGAAACCAATATTGCACTGTATGTTGACTACAATTTAAATAAAATAAAATAAAATAAAATAAAATAAAATAAAATAAAATAAAATAAAATAA
>NW_024412377.1:105602159-105667492 GCF_014898765.1 Herpailurus yagouaroundi
AAAATAAAATAAAATAAAATAAAATAAAATAAAATAAAATAAAATAATAATAATAATTCATTCCTTTTTATTGCTGAGTAGGGTTTATGGTATGGATATACCATATTTAACCATTTACCCATTGAAGGCCATCTGACTCATAATAGAAAACAGCTGATATGACCATTTGCGTACCAATTTTTAAAAACAAATCTTACTTTTTCTGAGATAAATGCTCGAGTGCAATTGCTAGGTTAGAGGGTACTTGCAGGATACTTTGGGTGGTACCATATCTCCTTAAAATTCATATTTGGAGCCTTAACTTCCAGTACCTCAGAATATGACTGTAGTTGGAAATAGGGTTTTAAAGAGGTAAGTAAGGTAAAATGAGGTCACACCGGTGGGCCTTAACCCAATACGACGGGTGTCCTTCTAAGAAGAGGGGACTAAGGTACAGATAACAAAGAGACCAAGGTACAACAATGTGAGCACACAACGAAAACACAGCCATTTGCAAGCCAAGGACAGAGGCCTCAAAAGGTGACAACTTTATCTTGGATTTCTGGTCTCCAGCACTATGAGAAGATACATTTCTGTTGTTTGAGCCACTTGACCTGTGCTATTTTGTTATGGAGGCCCAAGCTGACTAACACACATGGCTAGTGTTTATAAGAAAATGCCAAACTGTGTATCAGAGCTGCTGCCCTGTGCCCACCATCCGTGTGTGGGGATCAGGGTCTCTGAACCCACTCCAGCATCTGACGTTGCCATTATTTTTTATTTTAGCCATTCTGACTGATACGTGGTATCTCATTGTTGTTTTAATTTGCGTTTCCCAAGCGACTATGTTGAACATCTTTTCACGAGCTTCTTTTCCACCCTCTTCATAAAATGTGTCTTCATATCTTCTGCCCATGTGCTAATTGGATTTTTTGCTTGTTTTCACTGTTAAATTTTGAGAATTTGTTATACAGTCTAGATATTGATCCTTTTTTGGATATGTGGTTTGCAAAAATATTTTATCTTTGTAGCTTGTCTTTTCATTCTCGTAATTGAGTCTTTTGCAGAGTAAAATATTTTAATTTTGATGAGCTCCAAGTTTTCAACTTTTCCTTTTATGGATCGTGCTTTTGATGTCAAGTTTAAGAACTCTTCGCTTAATCCTAGATCCTAAAGACTTACCTTTTTTCCTACAAGTTTTATAGCTTTACTCTACTCATAACTACGTGAACCACTTTGAGTTAATTTTTGTATAAAGTATGAAGTTTAGGTCAAGGAAGGCTGTCCTTCCTGCATTAAATTGCATTATCAGATTCTAAATGGGATATTTGAATCACAAAAGGTTAAGAATAATTATTTTACATAAAAAGAGCCTCCATGAAGATTCTTAAATTTTATTAAGGCAAAACAAGCACACTGTGAGCCTGTTCTATGTTCTGCCTTCAAACAGTATATGTGAACCCTCTTCTATCCTCCTTAGCTGAGGATAAAAAAGAACAAATGAGTGGGGTACCTGAACAGCTCAATCGGTTAAGAATCTGACTCTTGGTTTTGGTGCAGGTCATGATCCCACAATTCGTGAGATGGAGCCCTGAGTTTGGCTCTGCACTAACAGTGTGGAGCCTGCTTGGGATTCTTTATTTCCCTCTCTCTCTCTGCCCCTCCCCTGCTCGTGCTCACTCACTCGTTCTCTCTCTCCTTCTCTCAAAATAAATAAATAAACATTTGAATAAAAGCAAATGAGCATCTTTTCAGATATGAAATTTGGTCATGTTTATAGGTGTGTGACACTCCTTCTGTTCTGATTTATGGTAATGGTTATGATGGATTGATGCTTATGTGACTTGTATCCCTGGCTTAAACCTCTAGTCTATCTGAACCCAAGGAACCAGCCCAGTGATTTAAGACCTACCAATTCCAAGTGCGTCTTTGGAATTCATTCCCTTGTCTGCTCTACTAGCAGATGCTCCTAATCTAGAATCCCAGCCTTCGCCAGCTAGCCTGCACTTGCCTCATCCACACCCTTTTGTGAAATTATGACACTTCCATGGTTGGTCTTCCTTTCCCTGGAAATGGTATTATTAGGTCACTTGGCAGAGGGAGGGAAAGTGAGCTGAATATCTAATACTAGAATACAAACTGAGGGAGTCATTAGTTCTGAATACCAAATATTTCTTCTCTTTCTGGGCACATGAATTATGCTACCCCACCCCTTTGGAGTTGAGAAAACCATGTGACCTGCTTTGACTACTAACCAAAAAGCTGAAATAACGTGTTTCTTTTTCTGGAAGTCTTTAGGACCTCTAGTGCTTTACCACTGCTTCCCTGTATGAATTGGTGATGGTCCAGATGGTAGAGCCTTCATCAGCCTACAAACTTAAGTGAAAACAATACAAAACAGAGTCCTGGCAAGCCAAATGGACACGTAACATGAATGAGAAATAAATGCTGCTGTTTTAAACCACTAAATTTGTTTGTGTGTTTGTTTGTTATCATTGCATAACTGCATCCATCCTTATGGACACAATTCCCATGGCGTTATATGCATTTACTCAATCGTAACAATACAATAAATGGAAATCCAAATTGGAATTGACCCTTATATCTTTGTAAGTCTATTTACAGAAATTAAATTTCCTAATTGAAAAAAAAAAAAAAAACATTACGGCCCCATCATGTTGCTAAATTAGTTCTGAAAACACAGTTTCTACATGCAAATCAGGGACAGCATTCCGTGGGCTGAGACAAGCACACCGAAACTCATTCTGGGCAATGAGTCAAGACTTAGTATTGTTTGAATAAATGTAATCTACAAAAGGGAGGTGAGTTGATTAAATAGCAAAATGCTGACCAGAAATAACTAAGTAGATATTTCAACTGTTTCACAACATCTTAACAACAAATACTTTCACAAAATCTTACACCCGCTGAGCAAGATACTGGATGGATAAAAGAAAAACACAACATTTTGCAATTTAATCTGTGGATGAGGCAGATATTCAAGCGAATATGACAGTAGAAATGTGCCCTGGGTTCCGCGGGACCACAGAGGAGGGGTAAATGTCAGGGTATCCAAGTTTATACATCATGGCAAAACCCATTTTCAGCTCAAACTCTCATCAGGAAGTTATGCTCTTGATTAACCAAAGCAAAATTTGCTCCAGAACACACACAGGCAGAACCCAGGAGAAACAAGCCAGAGAACACAGTGTACTCAGATTAAAGAACCAGAGAAGCGCAGAGCCCCGCCGCAAAGACAAGAAGTCACATCTCACTAGGAAGTAATTAGAGACAGGAATTTTCACAGAGTTCACAGAAAACAGTAAAAGCTCCCGAGCAATGGAACTGATGATGCCCAAACCTGGTTAAAGTGAACTTTGAGCAAATATGTATGCAGAGATGGATTCTCCATAACTTCAGGGACCTCAAGGGAGAAAACTGTGTTGGGTTCACACAGGACAATCAGCAAATTGTGGAGTGTGCAAAGCAAGAGGCACTCAGGATGGGAATACAATCGAGACTACTTTTTTTAGAAACATAGAACTAGGGTTTTTCACTGAGGTCTTTAGTGAAAATGGAATGTATATTAATAGCAGTGTATGCTATTAATTAATAGCTGTGTGTCTGTGTATATAGATGTAAATTGTGAATTATTCTGAATAGCTATGCTTAAGTTTGCAGTTCTCATGAGATTGTGGGTTTATTCATCATCAACTAATCCTACTTCTGTCTTCATGAAATCCTGAATTGAAAAACCATTCTAGAAAATGTTAAAGGCAGTTTGGGTTGAACTGACCTGAATATTATTGTGAAAGATCAACAAGAGTTATAAAGTATCCCATTCAAAATGGCATCCTGACAGGGCTGGTCCAGTATACTACACGTGCATCCTTTTATGGTGGATGGTGAAGGAAAGTGACCCAATGAGGAAATTAAGTTCAAAAAAGGAAGAGAAAGGAGTCGGGGGGTGGAGGGGCTAAAAATCTATAAAAATCAAGCCATAATGTTCCTCTCCCTCAGCATCACATGCCAAATCATAATTTTCTTTACTTTTTCCAAAACATGCACTTTAAGCAGGTCTGTGTGCTCTGACCCAGAAATTCTGCCTCTAGCAGTCTAACCCTAGAAAAATGACTAAAGATGTGCATGGAAATATATAAGCAAAGCATATTCACTACATAGTTAATAATATTGATGTGATGGCTTTTTAAAAGCTTATAAGTATTAGTAAGAAGTGCAACTAACTTTTTTCTAAATGGGGAGGAAAAATAATAGTATGTAAAATTCGAGTAGTGATTCCAAGAAATGCAACACTATGATCAACTCACCTCAACTGCCAAAGTAAACCTCTACCCACTGGCTGGTTCTTCATAGAACTCCGTGTTGAAAGAGTGGATCTCAGAGTGCAAGCCTAGGGGAGTATCTTACAGCTCATCTTTTACCTTTTTCTTTAAGAATATAAACTTTTCCAAGTTGAGAATTTCAGAAGTTGAGCCACGCTCATATTTTTTCTCTTTGCTTGCCTCTGAGGACAAGATACAAAATGTACTTTGTTAACTAAGACTCTGAACCAGAACTTGGGTATCCTAGCGGCAATTAATTTTGGTGGGTGATTTTCCTGTTATCACCTACATCATCAAGTATATTTTACTAAGTGAAGATTACATGTTTTAACAAAACAGTGAGGCTCAAAGGTACAGAAGTTGTATATGTGGGAGATGGACCTTGGTTTCAATGTGCTTGCTCCCCAGTGAACCCACATCAATGAGCCAGGAACAACTGGAACAGGATGAATGGAAAGAGAGCAAAGTCAGTGTGTGCAGTCTAGATATCATTAACACTGATAGAAACTCAATAAGTACCACAGTGACCAGGGATAACTCGATAGGAGAAGGAAGTCTAGCCCTTGAAAGATACATAGGATTTGTACACAGAAGTCGTAGGAAATTCTCAGAGTATAGCATAATATGAATCAAAGAACGGCACCAGGAGCAAACTGTTTTAGGTTTAAAGGACTTAAAATAGAGAGAAGCAATGAAAAATAAATGTGGGAGAGTACTCAGGAAAAAAAAGAGAAGCAACGCTTTAAAAACAAATCAGGTGTGCTTTGGTTTGTGTGTGTGTGTGTGCGTGTGTGTGTGTGTATTTTTCCTGAAATCTGAAAGGTAAAGCTACTTTAAATGTTAACCAATAGCCTTGGTAAATCTACACTTGAATATGTGCTATGGGAATAATTTTATACTTGACTCAATGTAACCACAAGTAACAACAAACAGGGTTTTCTCCATCAAAAGAGAGTGACAGCTAAAGCCAAAGTGACCAAGGAACAACTTTGAGAAACTTTCTGAACACACCTTGACCATCCCCAAATAATAGTGGTGACTAAGCTGACTGCCCCAATCCCCCACCAGCCTCAGCACCCCTAATGTCAAGCCCAGGTCCCAATAACAAAAGGTTTTACCTCTGCTGATACAATACGTTTCCCAGCCACTGCTCAAATCCTCGCTGCCTTCCCTTTCCTTGGCACTAGTGAAGACCTGTTCCGTACGGGCTACGTTTCAGTTACCGGCCATACTTTTAAATGACCTGAAGTATGCCTGAAAAAGATGAAGAGGAAGGATGGAGAAACAGATGAGGCAGATGAATATGGATAGGTGGAAACAAGCTGATTGCAAATACACAAAAATTTCAATTTCTTCCCTTCAAGAGTGTATAGTCCAGCAGGAACCTGATATGCAAATCAGTATAATACACAGCCACTTCAATACAGAGATTCATAACGTCTACTGACGTAGGGGTAAAGGGGCACCCATGTTGGCCACGGGAAGATGAAGAAAGCTTCCCAGAAGCATTTGAGATAAAACTGAAAGAAGAGGTAGGATTCTTGGAGGAGGTCGAGAGGAGGCATTTCAGACACAATGACTGCATGTGGAAAGACAACCATGAGCGTGTGTGAGAATCTGAAATTGCAGAGAGGAGGGCTGGGGGAAGAGAGGTGGCAGATGAAGCCTGATGGCCAAGCAGTGGCCACTTCATGGGGGACCAAAAAGAAGAAGTCATAATGGTAGAGAATACTATAGACACACACACACACACACACACACACACACACACACACACACTAAAAAATATTCAGTGCGGTGATAAAGGTAAGGCATGCTTCATTTCTTTTGTTTTTAATGAGCCTGTTCTATTTATTGTTCATATTTATCCATTTTTAATTTGGTTTTAATGTGTTCCAAGTAGTGGCTAGACAAAAAAGAGCCTGTAAGGTAAGTCATGTATAAATAACAATGCAAGTGATGCCCATTTACGTGGTTTTAGGAAAGGAATGTTACTATCATCTCTCCCAGGACCCTGCCCTTACCTTCCTGCTCAGAAGTAACCATTAAGGAGCTGAGCCCACACTAAACCCATGTTCTTCCCACTCCCTGCTTCCCTGTGTGTCTTTCATAGACTCTTTCCTTCCCCTCCTAATCTCATTCCCAGGACAGAAAAAGAAAGGTTTCTTGTTGTTGTTGTTTGTTCTTAACAGGAGGAGATGTCCCAGATTTTCTACGCTAATACCTTTATTTTACACCAGAAAGCCAAGGCACAGGCAAGTTATATCCTCCTGTTAATTAGCAGTTAATCCAGAAGTAGCACCGAGAACATTAAATTCCAATTCTAGTTTGAGTCACAAAACCAACCCTGAATTCACCTCTAGTTTGGTCATTGTCCTATGAGGGGGATGAGGCAGTCCTCCTTTAAGACGCCCTCAGTCCTTGGAATTTTGTAGTTTGAAGCATAGGGAGATGCGGGATAAAGAGCAGGAATGAAAGGATACAGAGAAAAGCACTGCAAATCGTTATCCCTGTACTTGGGTAACTGTAGGAGAGCCATTATAATAAATTACATCTTCCCCACCACTGCTGGAACATTTATTTGGGGAACTTGAGGGTATATAGTTCCCTAATGTTTAATGGACTAATTATCAATAGTCTGAGCCAAGAGGTGTGTCCAATTAAGTCTGAGTCACTCGGAGCTTCGATTTAAAATTCAAGAATCCTGTTGGCTCTAGACCAAGGATGCTATTTCAAGTAACACAGAAATGAGAAAAATTAAAACTTCTTTTTTGTCCTCACTAAAGAACCAAAAAATTACTACAAAAATTAAAACATCACAAACAAGTACCGTGGAGCTCTGCTCTCATATGCTGGGCCCTAAGCCAGAGGTGTTTGAATTTTGTCTGCAGATGTCTATTTACAGACTCATTAGGGAAGGTGGCTTTTTAACGGTTTCACGTCCTAGGTATGAAAATCATTATTCGGCCAGTAACTTCCAAGCTTCAAATCATTAGCTCTTCTTCCCTCATCTGGGTCTTATCTGTCTGTCCTTTAGAATAAAACAGTGCTAAGGGCTGGAACAGACATCCAAAAGCCATTTAATTACTGAGTGCTGGTGGAGAAAGGGACTTCAAAGACCTCTTAACTAACTCTTTCTGTTTACAAGAAGGAAACTGAGACCCAGAAAAGTATCAATACCTCTTGAAGGTCACAGAAAGGTGGGGCTTGCAACATGGCTAATTATTCTTTTTACTACATCAGCCATTTTATCAGGCAACAGTAAAGAATGTATTTCTTACACAAAATGTCTGCTCTTGCGTGGAGTCTGTCAGCAAATGGAGCGACAGCCCTTGACTTTTCTGACTCTGTCTTCGCCCAGAAAGAGCCAGCAATCTGTGTTTAATTCTGGAAAAGCCATCTAGGAGCACTCCCTGACGGCCCACAGAGATACTCCAAGGCTTCCCAAGTGAGGCTGTTGGATCACCAGTCCTGTGGGATCCCGGGGCTAGAGGGCCATGAAATACACTTGGGAAAAGTAGCACACTGGCCTCGCAATGCCTTACCATAGGCCACCTGGCCTTGTTGAATCTGGGTCTCTCCAACTAGTTGGACCACACTTTCCCCTCTCCTTTATGTTTCCTTTTATTTACCCATTATTTATCCCACAGGGTCACATTCTGAGGATCACATCTAGTGCATCTTACGCTAAGGAATGTCTGCTGCCCGCCTCACTGCTTCAGGTGAGCCTTCCCAGAAGGGTCCGGGCTCTTCCTCGGCACACAGGTATGCCGACTTCATGTCATTTCAACACTTTATTGCAGATGATCCAGAATAACAACTATCATGACCCATGACAAGTCAATGATACTTGTTAGAAGACCTTCTGCTAAACTTCATCCGTAGGCTGTGGCAGGAGAAAAAAACACCAGCCTGACGCCCCCTCTCCCCCACATAAAATGTCACCTCAAACTCTATGCCAATGTTTGTGTTTCTTTAGGCGACATTTTTCACTTTGTATCATACATAATTCAACTGATCTTTACAACTATCAATGTTTATAGGTGACCTGAAATCCTTTTTCACTAACTCCTTTCTGAAAGCCAGTTCTTTCATTCATTCATATTCATAAAACAAATATTTATTTACCAACTACTATATGCCAGATACTGTCCCAGCAGCCGCAGATATGGCTGTAAACAAAAGAGGCCAATGATACCTATACTCTAGGCTTATGTTCTAGTGGTGGAGACAATCAATTAATCAACGAAAAAACAAAGAGAGAAACAAATGTAAACTTATTATTAGGTACCATGGGTAGTAACATACAATGATGCTAAGTGGTAGTAAGAGCGACATTGTCAAATAAAGCAAGAAAAGGTGATAGGGAATATGATGGCGGTGGGGGGGGGGGATTTATTTTAAAACAAAGAAGTCAGGGAAGGTGTCAGACATGTTACATAAAAGAATCAGCAGTTTTCTTCATCTCCTGACCATCTCATCCTAACCAAGTTTCCCTAAACTCCTGTGGGAGAGGAAGTTTGCAAAAGTAGGAAAAGATGGCAGCCTCATGCCAGTGGCCACCCTTTTCCATTCTGCTGTGGTGACCTCTGTGGCAGGTTCTGGTTGGGTGGCCGATGCAGGGCTACCCATCTCGCTTTAGCAGGGACTTATGTGATCATGTAAACTGGGATCACAGTGATGAGCCCACTCCCTTCCATCCAGAGTCACACAGAGACGGAAGACCTGCCCAGGGGGGGTCAGGACAAGACAAGAGTTGGGCGTCCTACAAACTTTAGAAGAGATTCAGGATTTTCACCTTAAATAACATTGTTAGTGCCTTGTAATTCTCCCTTAGTCCTTCAGACTCCCTCCAAGAGGAAGATCTCAGTTCAGAGAAAGTGGCGAGCACTTTCTAACACTGCTAGTTTTCTTTTTTGTAACAGGAAGAGAACACAACTGAGGTGAGGGTCTCAGACAAGAGCAGTACATAGCCAGAGTTTAATGACACTGATTTATTTTCCTTGTTTTTAATTTTGCTTAAAATCAGTTTATTTAAGCACAGCTGAGTCCATTTAAAGCAAATATTTAGTAAATAGTAAATACAAGTGATTATAGAGGTTGTAAAAACGGCGAAGTTGGAGCACGAGCGACTGAAGCAAGAGAAACACTGTCCCTGCCTCACCAAAGCTGAAAGCAAATTTGTGGTGTTTCCTCTTACTCTTAGATTCACAAACTGTTAGACAGTACGTTGCTCAGAAAGGCATAGTCACTGGTGACTTTTACGACCATGTAACACACGGAACTCTCCGTGTCGACACACTTTCTTGATGAATAATAGTATCCTATCAATAACCAGTATGTGATTTCAGTTCTCTTTGAACCTGCAAGCTGCCCTTGATCCCTTGAAAATCTTCTTGATGTGGGTTTGGAGAGAAATAGTCCACAATCATGAATACCCTTCTCTCTGTGATGCATGGACAACTCTTGCAAGGAGTTCTTATGACATCTCTTAGTGCAAAGAGCCTCCTTGGTGATGTGAGAATGTAAGTGAAATTTTTTGCTTAATTAAATGAATAGAATTATTTTTAAAATCTTGGTATTTGTCATTAGTACTCTGGAAGGAGTCGAAAATTCACCCTAAACCAGGTATATTTCAACTGGGTCAACCTTGCCAATGGAACAAGTTTTTTTAAGTATCCATCCATCCTTCATGTCTCTTGTCCACATATTGGCTACAAGACACACTGATGTTGCAATGGTGTTAAAAATAAAACACCTCCCCATAAGTTTAGGCACAGTCAAAATAACACTCATGTAACACCTAGACCTTTCTAACCACCCCTTCTCCTTCCAGAACCACCCCACATGTTCTTCCTGCCAAGCTGTCTGCAGATAGAGGGGCTGGAGAGCCTAGAAAACATATTTTTAGCACAAATCATCTTGTTATAAATCAGTCAACACATCAAGAGAACAGACATTTTATTCTTCTTCTCTTTTCCCTTTCCCTCTCTTTCCCTCTTTCAAACACACACACATACACACACACACACACACACACACACACACACACACACACACACCCCTTACCCAGAATGTAAATCCACATGTGAATTTTATACTTCAGAGTTCTCATGTTTTGGTATTACCTTAAAACTTTGGATTATTTCTTCCCAAGAAACCAGTACATCTAAACAATCCTTACACTGCTTTTTCAGTGCTTCATCACTTAATTCCTTGAAAAACAGAATTTAAAATTCAGCTTTCAGCACTCTTCCCATCTTCTAAACATACCTGCTTACACTTGTTGGTTGTTATTAAAGTCATTTCAACACAGCTCATTCTTGAGATTGGCTTTCTATACAACAGTCCTGGAAAAAACTAGGCAAAATTGGTTGAGTGTATGAATCTAATATATTCCCAGTGAAGCCATCATAGGTTAAAGTTCCTATGCAAGTACAGTAAATCCACTGAAGGAGTGTGTGATACACTGATATCTAAGAAGTAGGGAATGAGTTATTCCACTGGTCACTATGTCCTTTGCCTTCTGCTCACAACAAGACCAGGTAGAGTACAGAGCGATACACAAAGCCAATGGGACCACAGCATAACCAAAATCAATGGGACTATAAGAACTCATGTTGTCTTTTTGTTGCTGAGTGCACATGGGCTGGGGCTGGCTTATTTTTAATTCTTAACTTTTTTGTGTGTGTTCTGGCAACTTCAGCTCAGCCCCAAAACATAATCCAAACAGAAAAACTATAGGGTTTTCAGACTGGCTCCACATGGAGTGTCTACAAAGGCCTACAGTGCACCTTGGATGACTTTCAAGTATTTTCAAAACCATCTGGAGTCTTTTAAAGTTGTCATTGTTTAAAGAACCTGCAGAGAAGGGAGAGAGCAATTTGAGTCTCAGGAGAAAAGGAAGAAATAAGATTTAAGGTAGCCAACAGATGTGAAAGATCCAGGTACTGTCTCCTCCAAGTGCTTTGGCCATTACCTGCCTTTCGCCTAATGACTCAGCTACCCTCTCCCAGACGGTTCTTCCTCTGTGAATACCACCTGCCTTGATGTAGAGAGAAGTGGCGGTCTGCTTTGCTTTTTCTTTGAAAGACCTGGGGTCCTCTCATCCCCCCTAATTCTGTCTTGTCATTTAAATCTATACAACAGCTGTTTCTCCTTTAGTTTTTCTCCTACTGTCATGGGTCTCCGCTGCCAAATCCAGTTCTGAATTTGCAACAAGGTAATTTTTACTCTTCAAAGTCTCTGTTACCAAATTCTGGCACATCACTATTTTACTAATGGTAACTTCTCTGCTTCTCATTTCTGATACATTTATACTTCTGATCCCTTCCCTAAAAGAAGATCTCCCTCTGTTTCTGTACCCTCTCCTCCCCACTTCTACAAGGCTCTTGACTGAAATTTCACCATTACTTTCCTTCTGTCACCCTCTTCAGCACCCACCTACCACATATATTATTTCTCACTCTCTGCAGCTCATCTGCTTTGGTCATGATGCCGATATCTTCATTCCAAGCATCGGTTATGATTTCCTGTTTTTCTCTTTTTAGCCTTAACTAACTTTCTTCTCTATCCCCATCTTACTACTTGAATAAATTTGAAAGATCCACATTAGCAAAACAAAGACACAAGACTTGATTTTAACTGAATTTACCTTGAAAAGCACAAAATAGAAGCACCAGAGTTGACCCAACTGGATCCAACAACATTCCTCGGTGAACTCAAATAAGAGCGATTTACTGCCCATGTATCTATTCAAGAACATACCCTGTTAGTATCATGAAAACCCCGTAAGTATTGTTCGGGAGTAAAAAGGTACATTCGGTTCACATTCTTCCTATTAGATAACATGGTCTTAATCAGCAGAGGCTAAAAATAGAGATGCCTGGTTCCTGGAAATGATTGACTCCAATTTCTCTTTCCAATGAATCTGAAATGAGAAGCTGAAGGGTCTTTGCCTCCTGGGAACATCCAAAAAAAAATTAAAAACACATTTCTTTTACCAGTATTTTACAAACATAAAGCTGATGAGTACATTTAGGCTTTGAAAACCTTTTCTATGCAATGTATAACCTAGAGAAATACATCATTCCTGCCACAGAATTGAATATATTTATGAGCCTTGAACTCTGACAGAAGAAACTGAGTCCTAAGTCTCTGAAATGCAATCTTCCAATATGTAAAGTTTTACTATTAAAGACTAATTTTCTTATCTTTCTTTGTGTTGAGAGTTACTAGAAGTATTTAAGCACATACATCCCTCTCTCTCTCTCTCTCTCTCTCTCTCTGTGTGTAATGTTTTTTCTTTTTTTTTTTTTCAATTATGGTCAATCTGGCCACTAGATTATAAATTAATGATCCCAAATATAGTTATCCACAAGAGGAGATCAATAGCAAGTAATTTATAATGTTATGCTGCTCAGTTCTCAATTGATTAAAACGTTATGTGTAATCCCTCTCTAGACATTAAAGTTAAGAAAATTGAAGTTTTTTGTTTGTTTTGTGGGTTTTTTTAATGTTTATTTATTTTGAGAGAGGGAGAAAGAGAGAGCAGGGGAGGGGCAGAGAGAGAAGGAGAGAAAGAGGGAGAGAGGAGAGAGAGGGAGGGAGGGAGGGAAAGAGAGAGAGAGAGAGAGAGAGAGAGAGAGAGAGAATCCCAAGCAGGCTCCACACACTCAACAAAAGACTCGATCCCATGAACTGTGAGATCATGACCTGAGCCAAAATCCAGAGTCAGACACTTAACTGACTGAAGCCCCCAGATGCCCCAAGAAAACTGAAGTTTTGAATATGCATGAGTTATGCAGAAACATGAGTTCAGGGTAGTGTTAAGTCATTTCAGCTAATCTGGCACAGTGACACCTGAAGATGAAGAAAACTCAGTAAACGCTGATTGTGCTTACTACCTCTCACCCTAGGCCTGAATGAATCATCCAGAATGAACACCCACCAAGTCCTGTTTTTACTTCAGGATTATTCCATGCTATTGTGACTATGCAGAATTTGATTATAGTATATTCCAGAATACTCAGAGTGCTAACTGAGCACAACAAACCTGAATATATGTTGCAGTTTACTTTTCTACTTCCTATACGATTTCCTTGTGGAAAAAAAAATGCATCATCACGACTACAAAGTTTAAAAACAATGAATACCTCTGATCACAAGGGTCAAGAAACTTCCCTGAGAATGGGGGGACATATTTCATATTTTGTTATACTCCTGTTTCACTGAGTCATTTTTCTCCTGATTAATTTACTCACTAGAAGGTAATTTACTTCTTGGAAGGTAGTACAGATCAACGAAAAAACTGATGTAAATCTTCTGGGCTACTTAGGGCTATATTACTATCCAATTTTAAGTCTCCTTTAGGAAAAACCAACAGCAACAGCAACAACAAAAACAGAGGAATAAAGAGATACATTATCCAATATACTACTGAGAAAAAAATCAAGAGTAAAGCAGAACACTGTTGATAGGAAGAATTGAACGTTACCTGTCTTCTCACTGTGCTAAGTGACAGAAAACCACATGACCTGAACAGTGAAAAGTAAGATGATGCCTTTGGCTGGTTTTTCAAGGACACGAGAGGTAATACTGGGTTGTTAAATATTCAGGCACCTTTCTCACAATACTGCTGTGCAAATGTCAACATCCTCAAATAAATGGCAGGTCACTAAAAAGCTAATAATTAAGTCCCAGTTTTCTGGCTAGAAATCAAAAAGGTGACACATATGTAACACATAAAAATCCTTGCGACTTAATTATAGGAAAGAAATGTGGCAACTTGTAGAAGCACTTCAGTTGCAAATTTCTGGGAAATGAGAACTTCTTTTATTTTGGAATCATCTTTTAAGAGATGAAACATGAACTGAGAAAATAGAATTTAGAATCCCAAAATTCAGGTAATGATTTTTCCCCCTTTGGTAAATTAGTCTGCTGTCAAAGAATGAGACAGTAATCGAAATGTAAATGTTTAAAGGGCTGTCCAATTCAACCTTTGAAATAATGTGTTTATGTGAACAATGCCATGGAAAACACTAACATTCTCTTCATCCGCAAAGAATGTAGGGTGGGATATATACAATATGTTCTGAGTCAAATGAAACAAAATGTATAGAAAGGGCACCAAAAAAATATGTAAAAAGTAAAAAAACAAAAACAAAGTTTGCTTTTCAGTGGGAGGATGACCAGTGAAATTTTTCTACATTTCTATTTTTTTAGTATCTCTTGATTTTCTAGACTGAGCATTTTTAACTTTTATAATCACAAAAGAAAAAGAGGAAGGGACCTATACTAATTCATTCATTTATATACCAAATATTTGGGGAGCACCATGCTTGACAATAAACATACAGAGGGTTTCTCAATTAAATCTCAGAACCACTTACATCAGAGTCTTCTAGAAAGACTATATGTGAAAATCATGAATTTCTACACCGCTGTAGACCAAGCTGCTTCTTATCCTTTGGAATGGGGGTCAGGAAGCTGCATATCTGGTAATCCCCTCAGGGGATTCTTTTACACACTTGTTTGAGGAACTCTGCTCTTGAGACTCATTGGAGGAATCTCTACAGCTGACCGATGTGTATGGCTCCCCTACACTGAGACTTGGAGAAAAAGTGGTTTGTCAGGTGGAAAAGACAGACAAGAGAGGAAGGACAGGATGACCTTAACAGCCAACAATTGTAGTTCAACGTTTCCAATTCTGACAGTCTATATAATCACCTGGGACTTTGCTCCTCAAGGATGCCAAGCATTGCCATGAGTTGAGAGTCTGCTCAAAATGCAGAAGTTCAAGCCAAGGCCTGGACCTATTAGACTTGAATCTGGATTTTAATATGATTTGAGGATAATTTGCAGCCCTGTCAAATGTAAAGAAGCACCTTTGAGAGGCACCTTTGGTCAGGCCTTCTAAAATGGATACCTCTCATGAAATGACATTTGAGTACCATTTTCTACCTGTCTTCACTCCTAAATTTGTGTATGTGTTGAGAGGACTTTGAATCTCTTTACTTTGAATAATACTTGAATTCATCACAATCCTACCACTTAATTATATGGTATAGTAAATGAAAGAACCCTTTTCCCAAAGTAATTAGTGCTGACAGTTTGGTAAAAAGCATTCTTGATCTTCCCCTGAATTTATAGAAATACACCTCAATCCTTTCTGTACTGGGTCGTTTGCACACACTATTCCCCCTTTCTGAAAGAATTTTCTCTCGCTCTTCACATGAACTCCAACTCATCCCTCAGACCTCATATTAAAAACTCATTTCCTCAGAAAAAAAAATTGATCTTTTCCAGACTAGGTCAGTTTTCCTGGTATTTGATTTTTTTATAATAATGTGTTACTTTTGTGTCCCACCAATAATTTTAATATAATTTTCTGCAATAACTTTGACCAAAGGCAGGGCAGGTTTTTATTTTTTCACTTATCTTTTATAATTTTTTTTAATGTTTTGTTTATTTTTGAGACAGAGAGAGACAGAGCATGAGCGGCGGAGGGGCAGAGAGGGAGACAAAGAATCTGAAGCAGGCTCCAGGTTCCCAGCTGTCAGCACAGAGCCTGACGTGGGGCTCAAACCCACGAGCTGTGAGATCATGATCTGAGCCAAAGTCAGATGCTTAACCGAATGAACCACCCAGGCGCCCTCGCAGGTAGCTTTTTAAAGACCCTTAGATGCACAATGCAAGAAAGCAGTAATCAATATTTCATATAGTATTGAAACTTAGCCCAAGCACTGCTATACATAGAGCTTTGTTGCATAACTGAAAAAAAAATTTCATCTCAAATTGGGGATTGAGGTATCATATCATAAGGTTATGAACTCACTGTCTATCAGATGAGAAATCATTTCTAACTCAATTTTTTTTTTGATAATTAAAAAAAAGGCCTTGCAAAATTCTCTTTTCTTCTGTGTGTAAAGTTATTTCTTTGGGTCATGAATCTTTTCTCTGCATAATTTCAGAAATCCTTTTGTGAACAATATTTATTGTACTTATCATCCAACAAATGTGTTGGTGCTTAATATTGCCAATGAATATGATAATCTGTGGTTCAAAGATCTTTGGTTATTATCATAATACTGTTTTCCTTGAATCACAGGATCCACACCAAATGTCTACTGCTACCTTTATGTTTGTCTTATCTCTTTTCTAGGTATTTTCTTCTTACTAAACTGAATTGAATTAATCAAATTAATTTTTTAAATGCAAGCAGAGTTTATTGAAGCTATATCTATATCTATACCTATATGTATATCTATATCTATATCATCTAGAGAGAGATACAGACAGAGCATCTGGAAGATTCAGGAAAGAAAAGAGCATGAGTCTCGTCTTTGTTGGGGGCCTGGGGTTTTACTGGTGACTGTAGTTCTGGTACACATTTCCTCTTATGCATCCAGGAACTGGTCAGAACAGGGACTGGATCCAAGTGATTCCACATCAAATAGAAAGTGAGCTCATAATTTTATGATTTGATAGCCTGCTCCCCAATCTGAGATGAAATTCTTTTTTTTTTTCAGTTATGCAACAAAACTCTAGGCAATCAAATTAATTTTTAATCATCTTACACCCATTTAAAAAGAACATGCAAGGAAAGCATGCCAAATATTTCCTCCTGGGCACAGTTTTAAATATCTAAGTGTAAACTATGTCAAATTTTAAAATTTCTATTAAAAAAATGGGTTGTTCACAGAATCGGCCAAGTGTTGAGGTGATGACTGACGTCATCCCCTCATGAATATTTATCACTTTTATACTGGTTTCTCATGTTCCCCCAACCTTTAAATGTTTGATTTTAAAATGTTCCTTTTCTCTCCCTCATTTTTCAAGTTTTTGTAGAGTCTCAGACCAGTGTGTTTCACATGTTTTCTGTATCCAGACACTAAACTTTAAGGCTTATCCATTTTTATCAGTCTTTGCATATGAAGCAAATAATCAGTTAATAATATGGTCAGAACTCACGTCTGGCAGTGAATGATTATGACTGGATGCAGGAGACATTTTGTTCTCAGATGCTCAGTCTCTTCTTCAAAAGCCTGCGCAGTAGGGGACAGTTATCAGAAAGGGAAATGCTTCTAGAGAATTATAGTAGACAAACCACAAATTGTGATATTAAGAACCACATGCACTAGCAGGTACTTAATAAGTACTTGTTAAACAAGTTAGCTAATTCTTTGCCACAAGAGACAAGCTTCAAGATACATCTGGTAAACCAACTTTGTTATTTTTATCATTCTATCTCTTTAGTTTTTTTATTTTTTGTTTTTGTTTTCTGTTTTTTGGGTTTTTTGGCTTCATAATCAAAGACTGGTTAAGTTCCATTGGGCTTGGCAACTTCTCATGAACCTCTTCCAGTGTCTCTGCCCCTGTAAAGCTTGCATTATAATCAGGCAGGTCTGCATATACAATAAGCAAGTAAATACACAAAGATATATTTGTTAGCACTAAGTGCTATGTTTCAACCTATGTTTTATCTTCAATCAATATAAAAGTATATCCCTCTTCATGTTTTCTAATAATGTCTATTTAAACCTGTGTTTATTCTAGCATGCCAATTCTAACTCTAATTGTTAGCATGTGCCTAATACAACTCTGTCCTTTGTTTTTACAATGCTTGTTTTTGTTTTTGTTTTTTTAAGAGACAGAGGGAGAGCAGGGGAGGGGCAGAGGGAGACAGGGAGCCAGAGAGAGAGGGAGAGAGAGGGAGAGGGAGGGAGAGGGAGAAAGAGAGAAAGAGAGAGAGAGAGAGAGAGAGAGAGAGAGAGAGAGAGAGAGAGAGAATCTTAAGCAGACTCTACGCTCAGCATGGAGCCTGACATGGGATTAAATCTCACTACCCTAGGATCATGACCTAAGCCTAAATCAACAAACTGAGCCACCCACGTGCCCCTGTCCTTCCTTTTTGTCTAAATGTTTTTGTTGCATTGTATTATGAGATCCTGTGTCATTTAACAGCAGAGTTAATTCCATTCACAATTTTATTACAAATGGTATTTGGACTTATTTAAGTCATAGGTATACAGAGTTTTTTTTATGCTGCTGATTAATTTGGGGAAACTAGAACATTTAAGGAACACAAAGATTAAAGTAGCCTGGAGAAACAGGATATCAGACAACCAGGAAAAAAGCATTTGATCAAAAGATGAAAGATCATCAACAAACTCAAAACGCTACAGAGAAATCAAGTAAAGTGATGGCTTTAAAAGTTCCTAGGTCAATCATGGCCTTACATTTTCAGCAAGCTGAGGAAAAAATGGGAGGTACAATCACCTGAAAATAAGGCATATTATCTTCTTTAAGAGATCCTGCTCTCTTCTCTCTCACTTAATAGTGGCACTCTATTCATTTCCTCCCTTCTTCCCTCTAGATGTCCTTACCCCCATACACAGACACAATTACCAACAGTGGTATTCAGAGAAAAATGGGCATTCAACAAACAGTGATTATCACTATACATCTATGGCTATATTGATCATCTGAACTAAGTCTCTAGAACAGAATTCACTGCCACACCACTGTCATTCAACCAAAAATTACGAATCTCTGCAGTTACACACCTGTGTAGTTGTGTCGCCTACTCTAAGGAAGTGATTTCCCAAATTCAGATGTGTCAAGTCCAGGTTTTATTGTATGCTGCATCCCAGGACTTCTCAATTTTTTCAGAGCCATGAACTCCTCTTCGTTCTTGTTTGCTTTTTTGCTAATTCATTGCTGCGGCAATATAGCCTCTGAGGAAAGACTTCTTTTAAATGGACATCAGATGTGATTTTTGACCAGAGTCAAGAACTAAATTCCACTGACTACAAAGTGAATAAACAGGTCAGTAGTACTTATTTACTAAGTGGTTCCTCCTTTTTAATTGTTTTGAGTACTTCTGAAAAAAGAGCAACTCTTACCCCCTGGAAATTGCATTAATATCTCATGGAGCCCACCAATCTGCAGCCCTGTGGCCAAGCTCAGTTTGCACAGTAGAAGCAACATGGATGAAGATCAAGTTGATTTAAGTTCAGTCTGAATTGTGCCTCTATCTAGCTGAGTAGACTCTATTTTCTGAACTTTTGTTTCTCAACTCCTCAACTATAAAACAAAAATACATCTACAGGATTGTTATTCAGGCAACTGAGATAGTGTGACATACCTGTTCTCTGTAAATACACAAAAGAATATTACATATTATTAGGAGAGGGAGTACAGCATTATAGAATTAGAACCAGTCAGATCTGTATTCAAATCTCCACCTTACCACTGATGAGCTGTGAGAACTTGAGCGAGACCATTAATGTCCCTGAACCTCAGTTCTCTCAAATGTGTAAGACAGAAAAAATACCAGCTAGGCTAATATTTGTTATGAGGTTTCATAATCATGTATGTAAAACATGTAGTATCTAGTATATAGAAGATTCTCGACAAATATTATACAGTATTAACTTCATTATTAATGCTACAATTGAGAATAGCCAAAAATTTTTGAGTGAGAAAAACCACTTGTATCAAGAAATATTTTCATCTACAAGCTAGATGAAAAATGAGAGGAATAAAAACAAAGATGAGATATTTTAGGGACAGAAAGCATCCACATCCAGTCTAATGTCCTGGCTCATTTTCTAGAACATTTCATTTAATTCAGCCTTCTTGAGTTTTTCACCAGACTCCTCATAGCTCTTTGGAAGGAGCAAGGTTATTATATAACCAGGAACTGTCACACATCTTCTTAATCCTAAGGATCCCAAACGTCTTTTCTCCTCTCGTTTTTGCTTTGGTTATATGCAAATCATGGAAGGCATGGACTTAAAATTTATATTTAGGTCAGTTGTTGTTTTTCTTTGACATTCTTCTTATTATAAACCTGGAAATAATAAAATCCCCAAGTAAAGCTATTTTACAGTCATATTCCCAGAAAAGACTCTTCTTTACTGATAGGTCGTTTGGTGTGTTCCTCCTACCTAAAGGGTCTCAGAAGAGCAAAGTAAAAAGAGTAGACGTTCAAAGTACTTGGAACGAATGGCACAAATCAATACAACAGCTATGGAAAATGCACTTTTATTCGGCATGCTTGCAACCCACTCTTAATTTGAGTCCATACCATCTGCTCCTATCAGACCATCTCAAGTCAAGCCACTCCTTTAGGTCCTTTCAAACACCTTATCTCTAACATCCATAAAACAGATTGTATCATCTCTCTTCATAATTCTAAAATTATAATCATATGTTTGATTCTAAATATTGGCCTTGATCTCTCCTTCCAAATTAAATTAACTTTCATAAGCAAATCTAAATCAGAGATAACCATATGCTCTCATCTCAGTAACAGGCACATAAAGCTATTTCTAGGATGTTATTCTATTATGTAATTATCGGTGATTCCATTTTTAGGGGTTCTCTTGTGCTACAGTGACCACGGGAAAATGTAGGTTAGTACGCATGACATCATATACAACTCCTGGACAAATTATATCAGTAACACCTGCATATCATACATAAAAACACCAGGACAGAAGCCAGAAAGAGGCCCTGGAGCACAGCCAAACTCCAATCTCAGAGGCCACATCAAGCACAAGTGAAGCAGCACTTAACTGACTTCCCACGTGATGGATGGGGCCCCCGAAGCACTGTGAGATCAGTCATTATCATTGTTATTTAGAGGTGCCTCCTGGCATGACTATGGAGGTTAGATGGAAGAAGAAATTCCCAAGTTACTGGAAAACTATTACTAACTCTGTTTATTAAACTGGTTTACTTTTTTCATCTGTAATGTCAAACCATGCATCCCAAATACCACAGCTGCTTCTGTAGAGACATGAAAAAAGCCTCTCTCAAGTAGAGGGAATAAGCATATAGGAGCCCTTTGTCAAAAGGCAAAATATGAATAGACATGCAAGACTAAAAAGCCAAAAAATGCAGCCAGGACAGTCAGTGCTCAGAAAGAGATGTATTCATTTGGAGAAAAATATGACAGCCTTGGAGGTGATTACCTGGCTAGATTTTAATAAGAAATACCATTCTCAGATAGCCCAAAGATTTATCCAGCTCAGTATTTTGTCTTACACAGTGGCCCTATGCACTTTTTTTTTTTTTTCTGGAAGGATTTGACTTCTGTCACTGCCAGTAAGCTTAATTAAAAAAAAAAAAAAAAGACTGAAAGAAAAGCTAAATGCATAGTTAGACCTCCTTATTCCTTCATAACATGTGAAGAGTTAATCTAGAAAATTCTAATGGATCTCACAGGGAATTGTAGCCAGAGGGATGGTTCTTTACTGCATGTATTACATCCCCAGCTTGGAAGGAAAGTCTGTCCTAGAAAGGAAGGATTCTCAGTATTTTAGCTGACGGTGGGTCAGAAAACAGAAAATGGAACATACATAATTTAAAGAAATAAAAACAAAGCAGAAACCCAAAGTGTCTTCCATTTATTATTATCAGAGAATAACATGAGCCTAATTCTTATTAAAATATTCATAGGTTTTGTCATCTTCCCCATGTGTTATCTTGACTTGACTCTGACTCTTTCCCAATACAAATCTTAAAGGACATAGAGGAACTTCTTGGTTGATTTTTGGTTGAAAGTCTATAGTCAGAAAGATAAGAATGTTGAAGTTTCATGGCTGCTTTTGTCTGAAAATAAAGCATTTAACCCTGTTTTCTGGTGCTCCACAGAGACAGAGTTCAGAGGCCCAGGCTCTGTCCAGAGTGGCAAGACTTTTTAAGAGAAGTTCTCTCCCCTGATATGGAGCCCCCAGGACCTACTGCCTCAGGTTTAGAGTAAAGACCTAGACTTGACCCACCTCTTCTCAATCATGGTGGACTGTGGAGAGGGCTCTCTCAGGGTCACATGCAATTGAAGAGGAAAAGGAAAGGAAGCTGTTTCTGAGTGGCTGTTTCTTCAGAACAACCCTAGCACGAGTCTGGACCTAGGGTACGCCAATGAAGCCATTCAGAAACCCTGCACTCGTTTTGAGGCCACCCAAATAATAGAACCTCAGGTGTCTCACAAATGCAAAGACAAATTCTCTTTAACTAAATGCACTCAAAAAAAAAAAAAAAGAAATTTTTCGTAGTCCATAATAATAACTTAAAAAATGAATAACTACTCATAAATATTTCCTCAAAGAAAACCCTAGGCATACATGTTTTCAGGAAAGAATTCTATCAATGCTATTCAAGGGAGAAACAATTCCAGTTTTACCCAACCTCTTCCAAAGAGTGACATAATAATAATAACAAAACCAGATAAGCACAGTATGATACAGAAAGTTGGCAAGCTAATCTTTTTCATAAACATAAATGCAAAAATTAAATAGATACACAGACAGATAGATAAAGCAAGTGAAATCCAGCAGATTCTAAAAGGAATAATACCTTAGTACCAAGCTGGGTTTTTTTTTAAATCCAGGAATGCAAAATCTGTCTAACATGCACAAAATTGAACAACCTAAACTACCACATAAATAGAATAAGAGGGGAAATTATTATCATCTCAATACATGCAGATAAAGTATCTGATAAAGTTCAAAGTCCATTTATAATAAACTAGGGATTGTTCCAGTAAACAAGCTGAGAAGAAACACCAGGAGGTTTTTACTATTGTAATCCTGTATAATACACAACTGCAAAGCCTGGTAGATTACAACAATAATTACTAGTCAGTGAGTACATTGTGGCTCTGATGGGCTCAGCAATGTTTGACGAACTTGACCAAGGCTGAGTGTTGTGTTTGGGAGCACTCCTTGTGTTTGTGTGTTCTCCTTGAGGCTACCCAGGGTATGTGTTTCTTATAGTAGATACAGAAGGCTCTAAAGATAAGTGAACCATGCAAACACACTTAAAATATTTGTCGATATCACATTCACTGACATCCCATTGGTCAAAGAAAGGTCACATGGCCAAGTCCAACATTAAGAGATAGGGAAATATTCTTCACCAATACTGGAAAGCAGTAAGCATGTATATGGCAGTGTATCTAACTGTATGTTTCTCACATAGAGAGGGAGTAAAGAATTAGAAACAATGATCCAGCATGCTATAGGGGAAAACTTTCTTAATCTGATAAAGAACAACTATAGAAACTCTAGCCAATGCCATATATAATGGTGAAAACTGGGAATTTTCCTTTTGCTATTAGGAATATGACAAGGTTTTCCACTTATCGTCACTTCTATGAAACTTTGATCCTGTCCAGTGATTTAAGAAATTTTAAAAGGATAAAAGAATTTGAGGAAAAACGGTGGCTGTTGGCAGATAATAGGATTAAGCACACAGAAAATCCAAAGCATGTATATGTCAACCTTAACATTAATAGGAGATTTATCAAGGTCACTGGATAAAAATTTAATATACAAAAGTCAATTGTTTTTCTGTATGAGAAAACACAACTTTAAAAAAGAATTCATTTATCATAGTATAAAAAAATAGCAAGAATCCAGAAATAAATCTTATTCAAGGTCTATAAGACATCTATAGACAAGAAATTATGAAACTTTACTGGGAAATACTAAGACATAAAGGAACAAGAGACTCACCACATTCATAATTTGGAAGATTTTGAAAAGATGTCAATTCTCCCCAAATTGATTTGAAAGTGCAATGCACTTTTAAAAATACCAGAGAGCTCAGATGTGTGTGTTTCCTTTTTTAATTTGATCAGTTACTTTTAAAATTTATTTAGAAATGCATACAATATAGAAATACCAAGACTAAAAATGATACTCCTGAATACAAAAGAACAATACAGGAGGACCTATTTTAGGGTATTTTAAAATATTTAAAAATATTTTAAAGCTATAGTAATAAGGACATTGCGGTATCAGCAGAGAAAATGGCAGCTTGATAAAAGAACAAGGTAGAGAGCCCAGAAAAAGACTCATGAAATATAAATGGTCGGTTCATGAGAGACTTGGCACCAAAGATCAGTGAGAAAAGATGAACTTCACAATAAATGTTTCCAGAACAACTATCTGTATGAAAAATTATTTAAATTGAGCACCTACCTCATACCATATACAAAGATCAATTTCAGCTTGATAAAAGAGCTATGAAGAGCAAATCCATAAAATTGTTAAATGTTGGTTTATTTTTGAGAAAGAGAGAGTGCAAGTTGGGGAGGGGCAGAGAGAGAAAGGGGGGGAACAGAGGATCCAAAGCAGGCTCTGCGCTGATAGCAGTGAGTCTGAGATGGGGCTCAAACTCATAAACCACAAGATCATGACCTGGGCTAAAGTCAGACACTCAACTGACTGAGCCACCCAGGTGCCTCAAATCTATAAAACTTTGAGAAGAAACTGTAAGAGAATTGTCTTTCAACCTTGGGGTATAAAAATAATTCTCTTTTCCTATAACATCTTTATTAAGATATAAACAAGACACCATAAAAAACATTCTTTTAAAGTAGACAAATCAGCTACTTTTAGTATATTCAGAGTTGTACAACCATCCCACTGTTCAGTTTTAAAATATTTTAAATTCCACCCCCCAAAATCCCCTTTACCCATTAGTCATCACCCCATTCTCTCTTCCTTCCAGCTCCTGGCAGCCACTAATTTACTTTATGTCTCTGTGATTTGATTTCTCTGGACATCTCATTTAAAAGGAAATGGGGGGGCACTCATGGCTTAGTCAGTTAAGGAAATGACTCTTGATTTTGGCTCAGGTCAAGCCCTGCATGGGGCTCTAGGCTGATAGCACAGAGCCTGCTTGGGATTCTCTCTCTCTCTCTCTCTCTCTCTCTCTCTCTCCCTCTCCCTCTCCCTCTCCCTCTCCCTCTCCCTCTCCCTCTGCCCCTCCCCTGCTTATGCCCTCACTCTCTCTCTTTTTCTCTTAAAATAAATAAATGTTTTCTAAAAATAAAAATTTTAAATTTAAAACTTAAAAAAATAAAAGGAATCATACAAGATTTGGTCTTTGGACTGTCTTCTTTAACACAGCATAATGTTTTCAAGATTCATCCATATTGTAAAAATCATGTATCAGTAATCTATTCTTTGTTACAAGCGAATAACATTTCACTATATGGATATACCACATTTTGTTTATTCACTCATTAGTTGATGGAGATTTTGGTGGTTTCCACTTTTGGCTTATGAAAATTCCTGTATAACTTTTTGTATGTACATGTTTTCATTTCTCTTGTGTCTTCATTACCTACGAGTGGAATGGGTATGTTACTTGATAACACCATGTTTAACACTGGGAAGAACCACCAACTTCTTTTCCGTTGTGGCTACATCATTTTAAGTTCCAACTAGCAATATATGAGCATTTCACTTTTTCCATAAACCTGCAACATTTGTTATTGTCTTTCAAAAAATTTTAGCCATCTTAGGGATTGTGAAGTGCTATGTCATTGTGGTTGTGATTTGCATTTTTCTAATAACTAATAATGTTGAGCATTTTCACGTTTTTATTGGCCACTTGTACATCTTCTCTGAACAAATGTTTTCTTCAAATCCTTTGGTCATATTTTTAATTGTTTTTTTTTTTATTGTTGACTTATAAAAGTCTTTTATGTATTCTGGATATAAGCTTCTTATCAAATATATAATTTGCAAATGTTTTCTCCCATTCTGTGGGTTGTCTTTCTATTTTCATGCTGGTGTCCTTTGAAGCACAGATTTTTTTTAAATTTTGATGAAACACAATATCTTTTTCTTTCCTTTGGTCACTTGTGTTTTTGGTGTTATATCTAAGAAACCATGGTCTAACCAAAGTTCAGAAAGATTTGTTCTCTTGCTTTCTTCTGAGAGCTTTATAGTTTAGCGCTTACAGTTAGAATCCCGCTCTATTTTGAGCTCATTTTTATGTATAGTGTGAGGTAGGAATTCAAATTCATTCTTTTAAATGTGAATATCCAGTTTTCCAGCACCATTTGTTGAAAACACTGTTCTTTCCCCATTAATTGGTCTTAGCACATCTGTTAAAAAGCAACTGACCATACATATTAGGATTTATTTCTGCACTCTCAATTCCATCCCAGTGATCTGTATGTCTATTCTTATGGCCGTGCAGTACCGGCTCAATTACTACAATTCTGTAATAAGTTTTAAAAATAGGAAGTGTGAGGGGCGCCTGGGTGGCTCAGTCGGTTAAGCGTCTGACTTCAGCACAGGTCATGATCTCATGGTTTGTGAGTTCGAGCCCCGCAACCGCTCAGAGTCTGATGTCTGCTTCGGATTCCACGTCTCCCTCTCGCTCTGCCCCTACCATGCTCACGCTCTCTCTCTCTCTCTCTCAAAACTGAACAAACGGTAAACAAAAATTTTTGTTAAAATAAAAAAATAAAAATAAAAATAGGAAGTGTGAGGCTGCCAACTATGTTCTTTTGTTTCAAGATTGTTTGGCTCTTCTGGGTTCCTTGAAATTTCACATCAGTTTTAAGACAAGCTTGTCAATTATTGCTAAAAATGCAGCTTGGATTTTGATGGGGATTGCACTACATACGTAGATCATTTTACAAAGTCCTATCGTCTTAACAACGTTAAATCTTTCGATCCATGCACATGGAACATCCTGCCATTTATTTATGTCTTAATCAATTTCTTCTAATAAGGTTTTGAAATTATACAACTTGTTTTTCTTTTGTTAAATTTATTCTTAAGAATTTTATGTATGTATTTATTTTGGTGCTCTTGTGGGTGGAATTGTTTTCTTAATGTCATCTTCTTTGGTAGTGCTAGGGGAAAAAAAAATGTTTCACTTCTTTTTCTTGCCTAATTTCCCTGACTAGAATCGCCAATACAATGTTGAATAGAAGTGGCAAAAAAAGACATCCTTGTTTTGTTCCGGGCCTTAGGGAGAAAGCATTCAGTCTTTCACCATTAAATGTGAGGATAGCTATGGGTTTTTGTACATGCACTGCATTCCTACTTTGTGAAAGATCCACAGAAGGATTCGTGAAGTAGACACAAATTTTAGTACAGTAGGAGATTCATCAATTTGACCACATTAAAATTAAAACTTCTGTTCATTGACAGACATGAGATATAAAGAACAAAAATAAGAATCATGGAGTTTAAAATATTTGAAACATTTGTTAACCAAAACATAGCTGCTTTCCATAATATACAAGAAGTTTATATAATGCAATTAGAAAAGGGTAGACAATTCAATAGAAAAATGAGCAAATGATTTCAGCAGGCACTTCTCAAAGGAAGACACCCAAATAGCCAGTGACCCAATGAAAAGATGGTGAATAAAAAAGAAAAAACTTAAGAGGCATGAGAAGACTACCACTACTCACCTGTCAAGTTGGAAAAGAATAAAAGTCTGACAGTACTTAACATAGGCAAAGACAAATGCATCAGTAGCTATTTTACTGACAGGAGTGTAAATTGTTACAGCAACTTTAAAAAAGTGTTTATGGGGGCGCCTGGGTGGCGCAGTCGGTTAAGCGTCCGACTTCAGCCAGGTCACGATCTTGTGGTCCGTGAGTTCGAGCCCCGCGTCGGGCTCTGGGCTGATGGCTCAGAGCCTGGAGCCTGTTTCCGATTCTGTGTCTTCCTCTCTCTCTGCCCCTCCCCCGTTCATGCTCTGTCTCTCTCTGTCCCAAAAATAAATAAACGTTGAAAAAAAAATTAAAAAAAAAAAAAGTGTTTATGATTTCCTGGTAAAACTGAAGTGTCCAAACACGGTGATCCAGTAATCCCACTTTTATACGTATATACCTTAAAGATATGTTGCTTCTAGATACAAACATTCATGTTTAAAAGTGCTCATGGCAATACTCCTCATAGTTACCAAATGCTTGGAAGAACCATATATTTGCCCTTAGTAGAACGCACATATAAAATGTTTTATGTTCGGGGCGCCTGGGTGGCGCAGTCGGTTAAGCGTCCGACTTCAGCCAGGTCACGATCTTGCGGTCCGTGAGTTCGAGCCCCGCATCAGGCTCTGGGCTGATGGCTCAGAGCCTGGAGCCTGTTTCCGATTCTGTGTCTCCCTCTCTCTCTGCCCCTCCCCCATTCATGCTCTGTCTCTCTCTGTCCCAAAAATAAATAAACGTTGAAAAAAAAAATTTAAAAAATAAAATGTTTTATGTTCTTACAATGGGACACTACATTGAAACAGATCTGAATTTGTCACAGATATGTAGATAAACTTACAAATATGTGTGCAGGAAAAGGCAAGTCATAAATGGCAATTACATTATTCAATTTACATATAGTTCAAGAGGAGGCAGTACTAATGTAATTTTGAAGAATGCATACACAGGTAGTAAAAAAATATAAACAAAGAAAAAAGTACTGGAAAAGTCAGTCAGGGTCAGAGTTACCGTAAGATGCCAAAAGTCATTTTATGATGACACAGTGAAGAGAGAGAGTTAAAGGATGTAAGTGAAATTCTGTGGTTCCAGTAAACATTCTAGCTCACGAACCGACAGGGTTATATGGGTGTTTGCTTCACAGACAAATGTTTCCATGCACCTACAACCTTACACAATTTTCTGCATCCCACATTTTATAATAAAAAGGTTTAAGTCGATAAACAAACACACTGCTTTCCCCTGATTACCTTACACCTGCCTCTGACTTACCTAATCTTGCTTCTTATCAGAGATCGATGTTTACAAAATTTGAAGCTTAGAAAAAAATGTGAAGTTTTCAAATGGGAATTTGGCACTGAAATTTCACCGAGAAAACAGGTCAGACCGAGCTGTTCTGTTTGAAATGAAGGATGAGAGACAGGGATCATAGTTTACTCAAGTATCTCCCTTGCACATCCCATTACCCAAACCAGTAACACCTTCATGAAGCCCTACAACTCCAGGGCATGAAGAGTTTGGAAACCACTATTAAAGACTGTTGGTGCAGGAAAAAACCCTGGGTTTCATCTAACTTCATCTCTTCAGTTTACAGAGGGCTTTACACATGCCCCATGCCATCCATCCAGTTTATGGCAGAGCTGGGTTTAAAGCCAGATTTGATCATTGGCGGTACATTAATTTTCACAGCTTAGTGTTTCAGTGAAGTAGCACTGAGAGTGACTCATCTGCTATTTCTAATGTCTTCCAGAATTTTTCTCTTCTTTTTTAGAGAGAGAGAGAGGGACAGAGAATGCACATGAGTAGCGGAGAAGGGCAGAGGGAGAGAGAGAGGGAGACAATCTTAAGCAGGCTCCACGCTCAGCTTGGAGCCCAATGCAGGGCTGGATTGCACGACCCTGATATCATAACCTGAACTGAAGTCGAGAGTCAGATGCTTACCTGAACCAGGCGCCTCTTCCAGAAATGCTCTTGTAACAGCTAGCTCTATCAGCAATGCTTCAGCAATAAACCAACTTTACGCAGATGTATATAGATGTATGTGTATGTGCGCATTAATAAATATACATATATACTATATATCACACATATAAAATACATATTATAATGCATATTTATGTATATATGTATCCAAAAAAAAATAAGGCCACTGTATAAAATTAAAATCAGTTGGCCACTTTAACCTTAATGAGAAAAGCAAACAAAGGGAAGCATTCACAGGGTGGGTGAAAATCAGATTTGTTTCTTCTCTACCAAGGCAAACCAAGACAAAATAGGTTGAACAGAGCAAGGTGAAAGATTTAAAACACTACCTATCAGAAGAATCTCCCCATATTATGAGTGTCAAATGTAGAAGTAAAATATATCACCTCTTTTAGGGAAAAGATTCCAAAATTCTTTTATCTGATGGTTTGTAAAATAGGATAGATTCCTTTGGGACTTTCATAGTAACTGGAAGCACAGAACACTTTCTTCAGGGGCATTTTATGCGGATCTGTAAGATTCAGGTTGCCACGGGGGTGCGGCCACAGGGCCAGCCTCGCCTACTCCCAGTCCCATGTGGCAGCCAAGGAGGTGCACCATCCACACCGGCTTTCAAGAAAGAACTTGCCAGTTAGCTGTGAACAGGAGCGCTTGAGCCAAGGTCATGCTCTTCCTTGGCAGGGTGTAGCCAAACCTCAGCACCACAGGATCAGGTCACCCTTTCTGACGATGTGGGATGCCTCCATGGGGAATTTTTGTGCCATGGCACCTGTGGGCCTGGCTAAGACTCTCTAGAGCCACAGTGAAGTCTGAAGTCCTTCCTGCCTAAACCTCCTTCCCTCCCTTTCTCCTTTTATAGGTAACAGACCTACATCATGGCCTAAAGGTTTTCACTGCTTATTCTTGTTGCTTCTTCCTTTCATCTTTCATTACCATTATCCCCAATAAATCTCAGGCACTGTGAATTCCATGTTATTATCCCAGAAGACCCATCTGACAAAGAAGCGCAGAGAGGCTCTGATCACTGCAGTCTGTGTTCTTTCCTTTCCTAAGGAAAAGGACACTGCATATTATGCAGTTGCAGAAAAGAAGAAAGTTAATGTCCTTCATCATGATATATGCAAGTTAGATTGAAGGGAAAAAACAGACTGGTGTAGGAAAACTTAACAGCCCCACAAAATGGTTCTTGCGCAGAAATAATCTGGAAAGGGTCCTGTTCACTCCACCCCATTTATAACTTCTCCGTTCTTTATAAGATTTAGAGAAAAGGGGAATAAGAAGTACAGGAGACCTTAAAAATCTCCCTCTCTCTTTTTTTTTTTAATGTTTATTTATTTTTGAGAGAGAGAGAGAGAGAGCCAACTCACATACGCATGCAGGAGTGGGGCAGGGACAGAGAGAGAGGGAGACACAGAATCAAAGCAGGTTCCAAGCTCTAAGCTGTCAGCACAGAGCCCAATGCGGGGCTTGAACTTACGGACTGCGAGATCACGACCTGAGCCGAAGTCTGACGCTTCACCGACTGAGCCACCCAGACGTCCCTCTCTCACTCTTTATCAGAGGTTGGGAGAAAGAAGCAATAGGGAGAGTGGAAGCACTCCTAGAGAGGGCTGTCGAAGAATATCTCATCATTTGTTCCTGCTGAGCTTCTGACCCTGGTAGTCTTGCTGCACCCAGTGACTACCTGTCTCATTCCATCAGCTTCTTTTACCTTCCTGAGATATCCTTTTTCCAGAGAAGTATCAGAAAAGTCCCACTCTGGGGTAATCAAGACTCACTGATGCTTACTCTTGTGAGAGATAGGACCGTATTCTCTTTCATCTGAAGTGCTGTCGTTGCTAGCCGTTAGCTAGGAGTGGAAATCACCTTGTGCAGGCTTCCTCTGAATAAGCATGTTTCTGGCTCCTGGTCGTTCAGTGTTATTTGTCTGTCTTCTTGGCCTCCCTGCTCTCCCTGGAACTGTGCTAGTCCCTCTGGCCCACTGTGTTAGTAGCTTTAGTATGTGTCACACCCCACTGCCCGGGAAGGTGTTGGCAGATAGCTTCTGATTTTATAATTTGATAAATGACAGTGTGTTTACCTAGACAGTCATCAAGTTTGGAGGAGCAATGACAAATCATCTCAATTGACACGGTCCAGTTCAAATGCCACCTCTTCCAACTCTGGCTTCATTGAACATTGAAATGTGGATGGTTTATTTCCTGCCCTATTCATTTGCCTGTCTCTACTTTCTGACTCTTATTTTTCACTGCTATGCATTAATAATAATAATAATAATAATAATAATAATAATAATATCTTGAGATTTAAGGTTAATCACCCCAGGAGCTGTAATTTTGCATTCTGATTGCCTACTCACCCATGACTACTCTTAGATCTACTTGTAGAAATCTTGAAGTCAGAATTAGCCTCAATTGTGGCTTTTTCTCTGGTGCCATTGGAATTGATGAAAGGGAGCCCACTGAGCAAAACAATGCAGCAGGTGCATCTCCTTTTGCCTGTTAAAAATACTTAAAGCATTCTCTAACCCTCTGGATTTTGGAACTCCCTAGATCCCTTTCCCCCAACACACCACACAGGCACACACATATCTTGGGCCCCCTTCTCTCTTCTAAAAGTTCCCCATACCCACACCTGCGTGACTCTTATATTGTCTTGTCTCTACCCAGGCAAACTCTAACTACTTTTAGATTGATTACTGTGGTCTTTGGTCTTATGCATTTTTGTATCCTAGGTACCTATCTCAACAGCAGAATCATGGTAGGCATAAAATATTCTAGGAGAAAGGAAGAGAGGGAGGAACTAAATCAATCTAGGTATGTTTAAGATCTAATTATGCAAGTAAATGTGCACAAGTAATTTAATGTTTCTGAACCTCAGTTTTCTCATCTGTAAAAGGGAAATATAATAATGCCTTTAGAATATTTATTTTCTATTGTATAAAACTCTGTATAAAATCTAAAATGAAAATTATTCTTAAATCAGAAAACAATGGGTTTTCCGCCAAAACAGGCTAACCTTCCTAGAAGTAAGTATTAAATATCCGTTTGTGTTAAAAACAATCCGTTTTACTTTAAAGGCTCATACTGTGGGATGCATGATCCACAATGAAATTCCATTTCATTCTCACCCTTACCCCTCAAGCACTTTATTTTAGCTGTAGATTTTTATTTATATAATAAATATTTGCATTTATGTTCACCATGACAGCCTGAGTTTTCTCAACTATTCGTTCAGGTTGACTTCAAATACATCTAGATATTTTGTGGGTGAAGTAATTGCACTGACATTATAAAGTAAAATCTCCCAGAAAGAGACTGTTTAGACTTGTGTATGTGACCTATTTGTTGAATTCTCCTGGAAGGCTCTATGCCAGGAAGAAGAATTTTTTTCTCCCTACAGATTAAATCAAATATATGTTGCCAACACATAGACACAGAGCCACCATCCAGTAGGTTGACTCACTTGAATTTATAGTTATCATAAAGTCATTTGGAAAAACAAACTCAAGCTGTTAACCAGTGAGAACTAATCCCAAATTCAAAATCCAGTTCGTGAATGGGGCTACACCACTGTGGCCGTGAACATTTGATCATGTACATGTTCCCCTGAAGGCTGCGAATGACAAGCCTGATGGAAAGGAAGGGGGAACACTGGGCCTACAACACTGCTCACCAAATGTGCTGACTAAAGAGAATGAGCGATTCCGTCTGGGACCCAGAGTCTTTGGCAGCTCTCAGGGTAGTTTCTGCCTTTGGTGGCAAAACAAAGTTTGGGCTTTTTTTTTTTCTTTCATTGTTTTTTGAAAGGAGAGGAGTATAATCATTTTTTAACATTGGCTCCTTTGTGTTAAAGACAGTCTGTTAGCACACATTTTCAGATTTACTTCAGAAAAGAAACGAAATAGAAGTGTGGATGCATGTTAATTACCCAAAAACATGGTGCACCAGATGGCCACTGAGGTCTGCTTCAGTCTAGTAGGTAAATAATGCTTCGCAATCCCTTTGTCCCTCTGAAAACCAAATTTTCAATTATTTTCCTTCCTATTTCTGCTAATGTAGGAAGTAACCAAGGGCAACAGAAAGCTCCATTTACGGGTGGACCAGAGGGGGTGAACACCAACATTTTTCTTCCTTTTGCTAAATTATGTAGAATGATTGGGTCCAGAAGAAGTCAAGGAAAATGCCCCAAAGCACAGAATCAGGCCTTCAGTCAAAGCACAAACACCAGAAAAAACAAGCTTGTTTTTTCAAAGCATATGTAATGTTTCAGACCTTGTCTACCTTATTGATATAGGTGTAATGATTTTGACATCAAGATTCCCCTCACTAGGCTGTGTAATGAGCCTTCTTCTCTGACTTACAGGAGATTTTTAAATCAATTAGGTCACTATATACAGTCATGGTCCATTCTAA
This sequence comes from Herpailurus yagouaroundi, assembly GCF_014898765.1. Lineage (NCBI taxonomy): Eukaryota > Metazoa > Chordata > Mammalia > Carnivora > Felidae > Herpailurus > Herpailurus yagouaroundi. The sequence continues at coordinate 105,636,140 of NW_024412377.1, forward strand.
AAAAAACAAAACTTACACTTGTAAAATGTCTTTCTGCTGAGTTGGGTATACACAATAAATTCTGCATGACATTTCAAATACTACATTTCACCTCAGTATAGTTTGAAATACTACATTTCACCTCAGTGTGTTCCATGGTTGGAAGCATTAACTTCCATAACATGTCTGTAACTTAAGGGGCAGAGTAGTATGTTTGAGATAGTGGACTTTGGTCCTTCCCTCTCTTGTGGTCCCCTTCCTTTTCCCTCACTAAGAAGGTAACCGGCTATGCATCTGGTGCTCCAAATGATAGATGTGACCAGTGGGAGAGCAGAAATAATCTGCAAGAAAACCTAGTGGCTCAGTGTATAGACCAAATATCTGGTAGAATCTGGGAAGAAAGATCTAGGGAAAGAGTCCCATATCCTGGCACACATGCAATTAGGGAGACGTCAGACAAGATGGCACCGTGTACGTAAGAACCGTGACCTGCCAGTGGGACGAATGATGATGGGTGACTCAGGGAGGGCCAGGCCAGAGCATGGACAATACAGCCACTTCCTGCACAGTGAAGGACAAGTTCCCTTCCAGAACAAGCTTTCACATCATTTATGATTCCTACATTTACATAAAACTCTGGAGAAAGAAGCAGGTAGAGGTGGAAGAGAGACCTTCAAATTGATGGAGGTTATTTCCACCCTACTTGGCAGAACTGGTCTCAAAATAAAAATCAGATTGAGCTTGAAGGAAATAAAAACTTCATTTTGTGTAAATGAGTTTGCTGATTGAGGGTCATGCCTTTAACTTTTACAAAGCCAATCATGAAGTTGGGAGAAGGCGAATAAGGAAAACAGAAAGACATTTCCTAAATGAACTCAGGACAAATGAAGATAAGCAAACCAACAACCCTACTGAGGGAATTCTCATGATTCAGAGAACTGGCCATGCTACACATGACAGTTTCCCGTACGCCAAGAGCTTTGCCTACCTTAACCGATCCGCTCCTCCTAAAGCTCCGTGAGGATGGCAGGACTATTAATTTCCAAGCCACAGATTAGAAGAGTCATGATCATAGAAGTCAATAACTTGCCTAGAATTCAGAACTGGGCTAGTAGGAAGTTAAGAGTGCCAAACACTGCATCAAACTCTGTGCTATATTGCACCCTTAGTGCAACAAACAGATGCAAAGTAGGAGGGGTGATTTAAAGTACCCTCCTCTTGCTTCCTCATCTGCCTTGGCTCAGAATCCAAGCTCAATCAAGAACTAGGACCCAACCCCTTCAGAATGCCATCTGAAACTACAGATTCATCACAACCCATTTACTTCTTTCATTTCCACTCTCTCCATGGTGTGATTAGGGCTAATTACTTTATTTCCCAGTAAAACTAGCATGTTTCAGGGTCTCACAGTAAAACGCCATGCAAGTAAAAAACAGGGCATAGAATTAAACACATCTCTCCCTTTGGAAATTTTCTACTTATCTGAAATGAAGCGATCAGACAATCCTCATTTTTTCCAAATATAAAAGTGTCAGTTTTTATAAAAAAGAAAATGGGAATGAGGGATGGGTATCTATGGGATTGTAATTCAAGAAAATAAAAGAATTTTTCTTAAAAAAAATTAAAGGTTATTCGTTGGCCAGAACCATGAATGAACAGAACAAATGAGTGAAATTTCCTTTCTTTGTACTTTTTTGCTTTCCTCTCTGACATAGTGATTTTTTTTGTATTTTATAGAAATTGACCAAGTTTAGGGGCGCCTGGGTGGCGCAGTCGGTTGAGCGTCCGACTTCAGCCAGGTCACGATCTCGCGGTCCGTGAGTTCGAGCCCCGCGTCGGGCTCTGGGCTGATGGCTCAGAGCCTGGAGCCTGCTTCCGATTCTGTGTCTCCCTCTCTCTCTGCCCCTCCCCCGTTCATGCTCTGTCTCTCTCTGTCCCAAAAATAAATAAAAACGTTGAAAAAAAATTTAAAAAAAAAAAAAAGAAATTGACCAAGTTTGAAGTAGCACCTCCCTGAAGATGGAGAGTCTCATAAGACATAATGGATTCAACTTTCAAGTGACCAACTGACTGGCTCCATTTCCAGAATAGAAGCCAAGTTTTGCTTTAATATAAAGAACCAGATAGTTTCTCAACAAAGGTTTCTGCCTGGTAATCCAAAAAGCCTTCTCCAGTCTCTGGTTTAGTTTACCCAAAGCACACTTTGTTGTTTTCCCCCTCATTATAGCTTGCAGCAACATGCCATATCACTTGAGTCTTTTTCCTCCTCCTATGCTGGCTGCCCCATTCTAAAGTTCCTTTGCTGATTCATTCTCCTCTACTTGATCTTTACCAGTTGGAATTGCTCAAAGTTCAACATTTGGCCCTCTTTTACTCAACATTTTCTCTCCAGATGATTTCCTCAACTCGTTACTTTGGTTACTGTCAGAACAGCAGGGACTACTAAAGCTATAACTCTCTAGATCAGACCTCTCTCTGATCTCTAGGTCCCTATGTCTACAGACCACTAACATTCATGGATTGCTCACCAAGTGTTATGCCAAGTGCTGTACATGCATATTTTTAATTTAGTCTTTTATACATTTTCATATTTTACTATTTGCTTTGTTTCTAAGTATACATGTAACATACACATTCCTATAAAACTTTAAGGGATTAAAAAAAAAGATGACGAGTCATCTCAGCTCACCTACAATTCTGCTTCCTATACCACCTCATCTCATGCCCACACCATCAAGTATGAACTCTCAATCTTCACAACAACTCAGTAGAGGTAGTGTGACTGTTATCTCCATTTTACAGATGAAGAAAGTGAGGCATAAGAAGATTTAAAAACTTGTCCAAGGTCTCTTGGATAGTAAGTGGCAGAAGATGGATTACACATTCAGATTCGTCTTATTCCAACACCTTCACTATTTATTTTAGTTTTAATTGTTTTTTAACGTTTATTTATTTTTTAGAGAAAGACAGACAGAGTGTGAGTAGGGAAGGGGCAGAGAGAGAGGGAGACACAGAACTCAAAGCAGGCTCCAGGCTCCGAGTTGTCAGCAAAGAGCCCAACGCGGGGCTTGAACCCACGAACCACAAGATCATGACCTGAGGCAAAGTCGGACGCTTAACTGACTGAGCCACCCAGGTGCCCTCCACTATTTCATTTTTATTCTGTTACTTCACCTGGGCATCTCTCAGAATGCATCCCAAATTCAATTGTCCAAACTTGAACTCACAATGTTTCTGCCTTGTACCCACTCACCAAGCCTAGTCCTTCTGGTGGCTCTTAATGCTAGCAAATGACACACCAAATACCCATGTGTTCACTGAGATAACCTGAGGTTATCCTTAACACCCCTTCCTCCTTCCTAATCCACAACTAATCGGTCACCAAACTTTGCTGAGGTGGTTCCTAAATCTCTCTCGGATGTGTGAGATTCTATCACCACCTCTTGACTAGATCTGCTTCCAGACTTGACATCTTTTAAATCAACTTGCACACAACCACCAAATGGACCTTCAAAGAATGCTCACATTGGGGCATGCACCTCCCCCTTTAAAGTCTTTGGTTTTCCTATTGCTTTTAGAATCAAGTGAAATATCATTAGTATGGCTTCCAAGGCCCTCTTCAGTCCAACCTCTGCCTCCTTTCCTAAAGGTGTCTCTACCCCAGTCACACTGATCTTCTCTTAGTTCCTCAAATAAGTCATCCCCCTTTCACCCAGAGAATCTTCACACATGCTCTTCCCTCTCTTTGGAGTTCTGTTCCCCTCCTTCTTAACCAACAGTAGTCTTTTCAGTATACAAGCCTCAAGTTGCCCGGGTGAGCCTCTACTGCCCTCTTTATATATTTCTGTACTACTCTACTATATTCTCATACCATTTGGTACTTGCTTTCATCACTAAAGAGTTAATATACTGATGTATACATGTTTTCTCTACCAGACAATAAGCTACAGGAGGGTAAGGACAGTGTCTGTCTCACTTATCCCTGTGCCTGGAACATAGAAGGCTTGTAGCAACTTATGAAATGAAACTTGGTATGACGTTTAGTGAGTAGCCTACTTCATTGGCTTTCAAGTCTCCATTCCTGGAATATTGGGACGGTGGCACAAGTTTAGAAAAACGTTACCTCTTTTAGGCAAGTTGGATTCACTGCCAGCAAGGTGGCTTCTGGTAAGTGTATTCAGAAACAGTTCAAACAGTTCAAGGAGTTAGAGATGTTCTCCGATGGATGTCCCTAGGGAACAGAAAGAGGGCACTTGAAATCTTGGCCTTCTCCTTTCCCTCTCCTCTCAACCCGAGAATCGTCAGAGGAAGTCTAAACATTACTGGAAAATCTTTTGCAAGCTCGCTTCTCTGTTTATTTCCAAATAGTACTGTTTTAATTGATTCAAGTTTGCGGGACGGGATTCTAATTTCAAGACAACTCCCCAAACAATTCACCACAGAACAGAACATTGGAATTATGGTAGGTATAATGAAAATGCCACTGCATTCTAATATTGTCTCGTCCTCCATTGCTCCCACCCACAATTGGTTTTTTCGTACCAACAAAGACACAGCTGTATGAGCAGCAGGCTTCCATCTGTGGTCTCTTTTGCACTTGCACCATGCAGATATGGAAAAGCAAAAAACGTTCTTTACTTGATTTTATGTTTTCCATCATTTTGCAAGTGCAGAAAGAAAGAAAGAAAGAAAGAGCTGAAAGATCCTAGATCCTTGGGGGCTTTCCCTAAAACTGGCATTTCCAAGAAGTTCCATAGTCATTAGTTATATTTCTTTGGTCTTTCTAAATAATGTCATTGTCAAGAGTAGAGAAGCAAGTGGGGAGGAATGAAGGACAGATGGAGGACCATCTTTGTCCCATTACCTGGTAATGAACCGCAAATGTTCAGGGAAACTGCATCGTTATGCGAAAAAATAAAAATGATAAGGCACCTCGTGTTTTAGAACAGTTGTCAACTTCTTTATTCCCATTGTTTCCTTCATTCCCCATCATTGGACTGCCGTCAAATATTCATCAAGCAGGTTTACTTGTCACAGGTCATCTCAGCAGACTTTAAAGCCTGCAGGACAGAAAATGTCCTGGAAGTTGTAGTGTTCTCTGATCACTTAGCTACTGCTTTTATCAGCTCTCTAGATGTTTGTTCTGTGCAGTTTTTCAGGCCACTGCTGCCACCGACTCCATATTTGTTAACATGCTTTTAGTGAATCAACTCGCAATCAACTGGCAACCCGCATTCATCCTTCAATACTCAGTTCAAGTGTCACGTCTTCAGAAAGTTCCCTCATTTCTACAGTACGAGTTAAGAATTAAAATAGCCATTCTATTTTTTCTCTTATCGTTACAGGTACATATCAATCATACCTCTGGTTACAATGCTCTAATTTACATCCATGTCTAGATCCTTAATTCAGTGATTCTACTATTTCCTACTTTTGCTTATGTCTCTAGAGTCTAAAATATGAATGAGTGAATGAAAGAATGAATGAATGAAATTCACAGTTTGATTTTTATTAATTTCTTAATGGTACAGCAAAATGCACCAAATAAGCAAAAACTCTACGAAGTACAGTATGCCATCCATTGTCCAGCCTACTCCCTATAATACATGAACAGGAAGGTTTTTTCTGAAGAAATCAAAGACAAAACTAAACTCAAATTCTCATTTCTGTCTTCTCTCTGATCATTTTTTTTACCATTTTAAAATACAAAGAATAACGGGGTGCCTGGGTGGCTCACTCATTTGGGCATCTGACATTGGCTCAGGTCATGAACTCATGGTTCGTGAGTTCAAGCCCCGCGTCGGGCTCTGGGTTCACAGAGCCTGTTTTGGATTCTGTGTCTCCCTCTCTCTCTCTCTCTCTCTCTCTCTCTCTCTCTGCCCCTCACCACTCATACCCTGTATCTCTCCCCTTCAGATATAAACATTAAAAAATTTTTTTAAAATACAAAGAATAAGAAACCAACGCTAATTGCGTTAACTATCCAGCTTACTTTACCTTGCCAAACTTTAATTTGCTCAACTAAGGCTTGTAGGGATGGTGTGTGGATTCACTGGGGTCATGCACAGCACATCTAATAGCCCCTATTATAGCGCCTGACAGACAGTGAGTGGTAAATAGTACTCAACTGTCATTTTTATGAATATCAGGAACTTAGCGTCACATTTTGATTTTCCCTTATTCTCCCCATGCCCCTGCTCGTACAAAGCTGTTAGCCATAAAGAACTGATCAAAAGACAGGAAATGAGAGGGAAAATGTAAAATCAAAATGGCCTAAAACCCAGAAAATACATCTTTGAAGAGTAACAATATATTTTATTAATATCAGATCCACAGGCAATCTATCTAAAGGAATTTTCACTACCCACGTGTCACTTCATCTTTGATAACTAATGCTTTGACATATCTTTTGGCTCAAAAGACTTATCACCTTGTAAAGCATGATATGTGTTTACTGGGACAGCTGCCACAAAAGCAGTTCTGCAAATAAACTTTGTTTAACTTGCTGCTTTCAGACATTAGGGAATGATCTTTAATATACATATGTAAAAGACATACATATATATATGTATGTATGTATATATATCAAAGGCACTAAACCCTTGGTTTCATAACTATAGTAGTCTAGTTAAAATTAATAGACAAAAGACTGTAATATATCAAAGAGTAACCATATCTATATCAGCTTTTGTATCAATGACTCAAAATGATTCTCTTTCTTTTTTCTTTGCCTTACAATAAAAAATAATATACCCGACATCAATTACAGGCCAAATTTTAAACTTAAAAAACAAAACAAATGTATTCCTAATATTTTCTTTTTTTTATTATTTTTTTTTTTTTTTTAATTTTTTTTTTTTCAACGTTTATTTATTTTTGGGACAGAGAGAGACAGAGCATGAACGGGGGAGGGGCAGAGAGAGAGGGAGACACAGAACCAGAAACAGGCTCCAGGCTCTGAGCCATCAGGCCAGAGCCCGACGCGGGGCTCGAACTCGCGGACCGCGAGATCGTGACCTGGCTGAAGTCGGCCGCTTAACCGACTGCGCCACCCAGGCGCCACTTCCTAATATTTTCATCACATATACCAAGACCTCTCATTTGCTACCCATGTAGGCATAATCAATAAGTCAATCAACAAACATACTGAGGACCTGGAAGGCACCAGTTTGCTGTTACTTGAAGATTCGTAGGTAAATAAAACACCCTACTTTCAAGAAACTTATGTTCTCGTGGATAAGACAGACTAAGAAATTAAAACTTTCATACTTTGTAACAAGTATCATTGTAAAGTTAATGATATGGTGCTTGTGGATCCCAGATGAGACAGAGAACCACGAAAGGCTTCCTGAAAGAAGAGGCATAAGTTCAATTTTAAAGCATGAACAGGAAACATTAGTCACTCAAGGAGGAAAGAAGTAACAAGGGGGAGGGACTGTGCAAAGGTGTGAATGCCAACAGTATAACTTGACCAGTGAACTACAAATAGATCATTATAGTGCCGTATGGAGTAATCCAGAGACCATGGAGAGGAGACAGGGCTTGGAAAATAGCTTAAGATCTTGAAGGGTCTTGCATGTAAGGAACTTAAGCATTCCCATTCATTGGTTGCTTGATTCATTCATTTACTGCGAGTGGGAGAGGGACAGACAGAGAGGCAGAGAGAGAGAATCCCAAGCAGGCTCCGCACTGTCAACATGGATACTGACATAGAGCTCGAACCCACGAACCGTGAGATCGTGACTTGAGCCGAAATCAAGAGTTGGATGCTTAACCAAGTGAGCCACCCAGGAGCCACTTAAACATTTTCTTGACAGCTACTGACAGCCATTTATGAATAAATAAGAAAGTGACATAACCAGATCTGCATCTCAGTAGATCACTCTGGCTGACTTGTACAGAATGGATCATATGCAGAGAAATATCAAACTCTGTCACCCATGGTAAATGCTCTTACATAACAACCTAGTGCCCTTGAAACACTAGTAGAATTAAGAATAACTTCACAAAACAAAATAGAGTTGTACAGCATGTGATACGTTGATATTTTCTACTGTTTAATTGTTTAAAATTCTGGCCTTGGCCTACCAAATTGATTTCACAACCCTCGAATGGGATGTGACCCAAACTTTGAAAAACCCTTGATAAGAAGAAATAAACCAGAGTCGGGAAGATCAGACAGGAGGTTACCATAGTAATTCAAGCAGTAAGAGATGTGGACTTAACTAAGGCAACACAATGAAAGGATATGGTAACTTCTGCCTTATTAATAAAGCTCTATTTGTTTCTCTTGCTATGACCTAGTGAAGTAACTTGGCAGCATGAGTGCACTTCTGAGATAGTCATCATCTGAGTGTCTGCCATGTTTCACACTGTGCAAAGAGCTTTACACATATATTGACTCTGATTTTGATCGCCACACTGCAGGGTGGATACTGCTGTCTCCATTTTACAGACAATACCAAAAGCCCAGGGAAACTGGGTAGCTCGTTCAAAGTCACACAGACATATATTAAATCAGTATATAGCCAATATTTCTAGTGCCAGTTTATTCATACTCAACTACCATACAACAGTCTGATGAATGAAAATATTTCAGTACCTCCTGATGACTATTTAGATTATTTCCAGCTTTTTGCTCTTCTAAACAATGCTACCGTATATATAATATTGGGCCTATGTTATTGTGAAGCGAATTCCTGGATCATAAGATGGGATTGTGTTATAGAGCTATTTTATTTGTATTAGGAAGTCTACATCAATTCCATTTTATTGAGGGTTTTGAACATGAGTAGTTGGATTTTTCCCTAGGAATTTTCTGCATCTGTGGAAATGATCATATGATTTTGCAATGCATTTCCACTAGTATGACAGGTTTTAATGTTTTTTATTCTAATATTAAACCATCTTTGCAAAACCCTACCTGCTCATATTTCTTTTTTAATGTACCAATGGAATCTGGAAAACCTTTGATAAGAAGAAACAGGCAAGAATCAGGAAGATCAGACAGGAGGTTACAAGCAGGAAGCCATGTGGACTTAACCAAGGCAACATAATGAAAAGGATCTGGTAACACAATGACAAGTATTAATACACTAATATACATTTAGTTGAGACCTCTGTATCAATATTTGTAAGTAAGATTAGGCTGTTGTTTCTTTTCTGGTACAATCTTGTAAGTACTTTTTAAAATATGATACCCACTTCATAAAAGTAAACTTGAATTTTTTCTTCCCTTGTAGAGCACAAAATCTCCCAAATAATTAAGGAGCCTAATAGTCATGTCATCATAAAAGTCTTAGTTGAATTCTTGCATGAGACCATTGGAAGATGGTGTCTTTTGTAGGGGTGGACTTAGGTACTTTCTATTTTGGTCATTTTCATTTAGTCTAAAATGTATCCCTTAGTTTAGGATTTCAAAGTATTTGTACAAAGTTGTGTAGTCTCTTAAAATATTTAAAAATTTTCTCTTTTTAGGCTGATTTACCTTTTCGGCTTCCTGATTGTGTACAAATTATACTTTATCCCCTTTTACTTGATCAGGTTAGCTAGTGACATCATTTTTTTTTTTTAAAGACACAGCTTTTGGTTTTAAGGTATTTTTGTTTGCTCACATTTTAATTATACTGTTAGTTAATTTCTTTTGATTATTTTGGTTTGTTTTAGTTTTTAACTTTTTAAATTTGATTTTTAAATTCTTTATTTCCCATTTTTTAGTCTTATGGATATAGGATTTAATGGAATGTTTCCAAGTGTGAGAATGTTTTGTGGGGTTGTTTTTGAAATTAATTTTAGTTTAATTTTAGTTTAATTGCATTATAGAAAGAAAATGCTCCTGTACCATATTTAATACTTGGGATTAATGGATATATATACACCTTATATATATATATATATATATATATATATATATGTGTATATATATATATATATACATATATATATATATTTGTTATATGTTTTTTGATTAGGTAGCTATATTTGATCTATTTAATTGCACAGAAAGATATATATACAAACATACGTGTGTGTGTTTGTGTATAATATTATTAAGGGTTCCTACATGCAGTTCCTCACATAGGAACCCTTAATAATATTACAGTTAGTTAGCAAACTATAGACTGGCCCAACCTGTTTGTGTGAATAAAGTTTTAGTGGAAAATAGCTACACCTATTCATTTAAGTATAGTCTCTGGCTGTTTTTGTACTATATCAGAATTGAGTCCTTACAACAGGGAGAGTATGGTCCACAAATTCCAAAATACTTACTGTTTGGCCTCTTAAAATATTTGCTGGCTTGGTTCTATATCATCATTAATTTTCTGTCTAATTCATCTGTTTTGGGTTTTAAACATTATTAAAATTTTTTTATATTATTAACCTTTTGTCTATTTCCCATTCAATCTCCTATTGTATGAAAGATGCTTCTGTGATTGTGCAAATACAGGTAATTTTTTATTTTCATTGTGAATTTTAGCCTTAAGTTTTATAAAGTACATTTATGTCTTTTTATTTTCATGTTTGTTTTGTTTGTTTTTCTATGGTCTTCATACAGCAATTCTTTTCTTTTTCAAGTTTTTATTTAAATTCTAGTTAGTTAATAAAAAGTGCAATATTAGTTTCAGGTGCAGAACCTAGTGTAGCTACAACACCCAGTATTATCACAAGTTCCCTCCTTAAGACCCATTGCTCATTTAACCCATCCTCCCCGGCCCACCTCCCCTCCAGCAACTCTCAGTTTGTTGTCTATAGTTAAAATCTGTTTTCTAGTTTGCCTTTTTATGCCCCCCCGTAGTAATCTGTTTTGTTTCTCAAAGTCCACATATGAGTGAAGTCATATGGTATTTGTCTTTCTCTGACTTATTTCACTGAGTATAGTACACTCTAGCTCCACCCACATCATTGCAAATGGTAAGATTTCACTCTTTTTGATGGCGGAGCAATATTCATATATCCATTATATATGTGTGTGTGTGTATATATATGTCACACCTTTATCTATTCATCAGTCATGGGACATTTGGGCTCTTTTCATAATATGGCTATTGTTGACAGTGCTGCTATAACCATAGGAGTGCATGTATCCCTTCAAATCAGTATTTTTTACCCTTTGGGTAAATACCTAGCAGTTCAATTGCTGATAGGAGTTCTATTATTATTGAGAAACCTCCATATATTGAGAATCCTCCAGAGCGGCTGCACCAGTTTGCATTCCCACCAACAGCAGTTCCCTTCTCCACATCCTCGCCAACACCTGTTTCTTGTGTTGTTGATTTTAGCTATTCTGATAGGTGTGAGGTGATATCTCATCGTGGTTTTTATTTGTATTTCCCTAATGTTGAGCATGTCTGTTATAGCCATCTCTGTGTCTTCTTGGGAAAAAGGTCTATTATCTTCTGCCCATTTTTTAACTGGATTGTTTTTGGAGTGTTGTGTTTTATAAGTTCTTTACATATTTTGGATACCAACCCTTTAGCAGATATGTCATTTGCAAATATCTTCTTTCATTCTCACGGTTGCCTTTTAGTTTTGCTGATTCCTTCCTTATTGTGCAGAAGCTTTTTATCTTGATGAGGTCCCAATAGTTCATTTTTGCATTTGTTTCCCTTCCCTCAGGAGACATATCTAGAAAAAAGTTGCTACAACCTATGTCAAAAGAGGATTTTAACGGTTTCCTATCCAACAGTTAGATCTTGCATACATTTTGAATTTATTTTTGTGTATTGTGTAAGAAAGAAATATGTCTTCTTTTTTTTCCAATTTAAATTCTACCTTATCAGATATCAATATTTTGACCACTGCTCTATTCTCTTGATAAGTCCTCGACAATTATTTTAATTTCAACCATTCTGAATCTCTTTCATTTGGGTCTGTCTCATATATAATGTAGTTTTGGATGTTGCTTTGTCCACCAATCAGAAAATGTTTAATAGGTCAATTAATCTCTTTTACTTTTTTGATATGATCCATATTTTGGCTTCAACTCTGCCATACTGTTTTATGTTATATAAAATACTTAGCACCCTCCCTACATTTGGTTATTTTCTATTTGAAAATAGAACAATAGGGGCACCTGGGTGGCTCAGTCGGTTGAGCATCGGACTTTGGCTCGGGTCATGATCTCACAGTTTGTGAGTTCGAGCCCCATGTCGGGCTCTGTGCTGACAGCTCAGGGCCTGGAGTCTGCTTCGGATTCTGTGTCTCCCTCTCTCTTCCCCTCCCCTGCTCATGCTCTGTTTCTCTCTGTCTCAAAAATAAATAAAACATTTTGTAAAAAAAGAAAGAAAATAGAACAATATTACAAGATACTATTTTTTTTCTTTTCCCTGCATCTCCTTGAACATCTAAGTTGAAACAGTATTAGTGTACTCCCAATAATAACTATAAAGTAATCAGTAAGCTTCTTAAACTTTTAAAGTTTTTATTCTTCCCTAATATTTTGATAGTTTTAACATGTTATCATTTTTAGAGTGTGTAGCTATTAGGCACTATATGTTTTCTTATAAAACTACCATATGGTTTTACCATATATGTAAATATATGTTTAATTCTCATTATCAGTATTATGTCAACTCTTTTGTTCTTTATTACTGCCTAAAGCCCATTCTCTAGTAAATTCCTCAGAAAAAAATACTCCCTGAATTACTGCACGTTCATAACTGTGTGCAATAGTTCTATCAGGAAGTCAGTTTAGCTGATTATAAAGTGATTGGCTCACATTTTCTTTTATTGAGTAAAGACTATTCTCTTTTAGCATAAAGCATTACCATCAAGAAGTCTGATGACATCAAATTTTCTTTTCTTGATAAATGTCTTGGTCTTTTTTCTTAGTGCTCATTTTTCTCTTTCTTTTAAGTCCAGTAATTTCACTATAGCTGACAGTTCTGCTCATGTTTTAAGTGACATAATTCTAGGCCAAATTTCAAGATAAATGGTGATTTCTTTCAATGTACAGTTGTCTTCTTATTTCAAAAGCATTTTCAAGAGTTACAGTTTTTAGTACTTGTTCTTTTCTATTGTTGCAGTTTTCTTGTTCAAGGATCCCTAATTATATGTACATTGGACCTTCTTTGCCTATCTTCATCTTGCACTTTTTCTTGAATTCTTGTGTCATCCTACATTTTTCTTTTTGCTTGCTATTTACTTTCAGGTGTTATTGGTGCTATTCATTTATTTTCATGTTTATTCTAGACTTTATTTGTCAAATAATTTTCTTTTTTAAGTGTTTTAAAATTTAATTACTTAAGAGACAGAGTGAGCAGGGTGGGGCAGAGAGAGAGAGAGAGAGAGAGAGAGAGAGAGAGAGAATCCCAAGCAGACTCCACACTGCCAGCACAGAGCCTGATGTGGCACTTGAACTCATGAACTGTGAGATCATGACCTGAGCTGAAACTGAGTCAGATGCTTAACCAACTGAGCCACCCAGGCACCCCTGAAATAATTTTATGCTTTATATTTATTCTTGTTTTAGTCTCATTTATGCTGTTCTTTCATATCACCTACAACTTTTAATTTTTAGCTCATTTTGAAATGTTATGTTATCAGGCTATACTTTTTGTTTTATGGGCATGTTTTCCTGGCTTCAACTTTCTGTAGAAACATTATTATGCTCCTTATTCTTGCTTTCCCATAATTACTAGACATGGAATTCAATTTAGTTTTCCTTAACTTGCAGGAAGGATGGATGGGTTGTAATAGCTATTCTAACATCACTTAGCATCTACTTGTAGTAGAGTTCTAATGAAGTGTTAGAAGCTATACTATCTTACTTTCTGACAATCCCTGGGCTCTGTGCCCCTCCTCCAGTTTTATATAAATTTATTTCTGCTCCTACTGACAGGGTTCTGCCTAATTTACATTACATTCATGTCAGTTTCTCATAGGTTTGTGTTTCGTTTTGAGAGTTGATAGTGTTGCTCTGGACTTTCTGGATCTTACCATATACCTTGCACTCATTCTCAAGCTGGTATATAAAAACTTTTCCCTATTTTAGCTGCTGTTTTCAAATTGGCCTCTAATATTTTCCAGTAATTACCTGCTTATTTTTAAATACTCCTGGTTTTTTGCTTCTTATTATTTGCCTACCCCCAGTTTATACAATGTCCTGATTTGTCTTTACCTCCTGTGAATTGTAGTGTTAGGAATACCTTGTCTGCTAGTTCTATTGTAGATAGTGCCCCCTTTTTTTTCCCCAAAGTGACAGCCTGATTGTTTGTCTGCATTTGTAGACAGGTCCAAAAATATTCAAAAGTTATACCACTTCCATAATTTTCTCAAAATCCTTATCTAACTTTTTCAAGTGATATTTAAAAGGCTTATATATGATGAAAACCAACACTTGCAATTGTGACCTTTTATACTCATTTTCCCCCAGAAATTATTACTAAATCTGCATTACATTTTTTCTCCTTAAAAAAAATCTGTCAGATGACTTCTATAGGTAAAGGTTTCAAGAGTAAAATTCCTTTTTCTAAGCGTTTTTAAATTGTTATTCTCAACTGTTTGGTCCTAGATCTTGGACTGAAATCCTCCCAAGGCCACCATGTCATCACATTATACTTAACCATTATGGCTTTTTTGAAATTTATTTTTGGCTCCTACATATTTTTTCTGGGTATATTTTGAAATCATTTTAAAATACATATTTTATTATGAATGTTTTCTATTTGCAAGAGCAGGGACCCTCAGAAATTCAATCTTTAATGTTGCTAGACCCAAAGGACCAATTTCTTGGTTATTGTTTTTTAACATATATGTAGTACATACTTAATAAAATAAAACATCTTACTAAGTGAGAATTTAGACTGTTTTCAAACTGTATCTATGACTTACAATGTTTTACCAACATCCTTGAGTACTTTTGTGAATATTTCCATAGAACGTATTCTTCATTCTTCATTGTAGAATTGCTCGGTGCATATTTCAAATTTTGGCCTCAATTTTCAAACTGCTCTTGAAAGAAGGTATAAGAAAGATGTACATTTTTATTCTCAGTCTAGCACTGCTACTCTTTTCTGAGAACTGGGAAGTGCAACAAACATACATATAGGGCTCTGTGTTGTAGAATGGAAGTGAGTCAAAGGTCAACCCATGAACAGGTCCAAGCTTTTCCTCAAAAGAACTTTGAGGGTTTCCCCAACTCATGGACAGATAGACAACTGATTACTTTAAAAATCATAAGTGACAAGCCAAGGCTACAATAATTTTAACTTGACAAAATGTCCTATCAACATTAGCAAGCCTGTACTTGACCAGATGGTATCACCCTCCATTCAACTTAACCCTTCTAGTCTTCTCTGTTCAGTGTGTGGGTCCATTCCACTGCTACCATGCTTCGAACTTTGCTTCTTGTTTGCTATTTAGAAAATAAGTCACGTTCCCTCAAGATAAAGGAAGTAAAAACAAAGCAACAGAATATAGAAAAGGTACAAGAGTAAGAGGAATATGTCTTAAAACCCAGAAAAAGCAGACACATCAGCAAGATAAAATATATGGGGAGGAAAAATAATATATAAATAACAGCAAAAGAAAATTTAAGATAAATGAAAAAAACTACCAATATATTCAAAACACAAAACCAGAAAGATGTTAATGAAATTAATAACATCAGGTAAAGTGAAAAGAAATCTGAAAGAACAAAGGAAAAAGAAAAATGTCATTGACAAGAAAACCGTAAGGCAAAGAGAAACATTGAAGAATACAAAGAAGGGCACCTGCGTGACTCAGTCCATTAAGCCTCCAGCTCTTGATTTCAGCTCAGCTCATAATCTCATGGTTTGTGAGTTTGAGCCCCGCATAGGGCTGCATGCTGACAGTGTGGGAGCCTGCTTAGGATTCTTTCTCTCTCCCTCTCTCTCTCTGCCCCTCCCCTGCTCGCTCTCTCTCTCTCTCTCTCTCTCTCTGTCTCTGAAAACAAACTTAAATTTTTTTTTAAATAAGAAAACAAAGAAATTTAAAATAGGACAAGTAAACTAAAGCAAACATTTTCAAGTATTACATAGATCATATCATAGCAAAGATACATATTAAAATACTACTATTTTCCGAGCAGTAAAATAGCAGACACTTTTAAATACATAAGAAAAGAGAGGAAAGAAAATGAAATAGAAGTAAAAAGATTGACACCTCACTGAAGGCAGACTTCAAGGTGCAGGCTATCTCATAGCAGAACACGGAGAAGCCCTTAGGACATCTTTTTAATACTCGCCATTCCACTTCGAATCTCTACCAACTCTTGAGTGAGACTTTATCACTTCACTGTCTGTAAATTAACTGAATTTCCATTTTGAACCCCCATGTCAGATGACAGAAGCTAATTCCCATCAGTATGCTTGGGCCCTCTCTCCCTTTTATTTTCTGCATGGAGTCTATGTTCTCAGGGGCTGACCAAGTATGACAGTGTAGTAGAGTATGCAACATTCTTTTGATTCTTGAAGCCTGATGTCCACATAGGTATGTATGGATCCATTATCTTCTTGGACACTCACTGTGATCCTTGAAGCACGTTAGACAGCCCTCTTTTCTGTCTGTTTGGCTTTTTTAAGACAGGTCTTCTCTGCTACTTCCAAAGAATCTGTACTCTAAGACATGGGGACCATTCTGGTGGTTCTGTGCAGAGGTAGCCATTTAGAATCCTACTGGAATGTCACCGTAATGGATTTCAAACTCTTCTCCAGTGTCTCCCAGTCCGACTGGCGTTTGACTACCTTCATGGGTCTATCCTGGAAGAAGGATCCAGGACCTGTCTTCCAGGAGGCAGAGCCTCTCCCATTCTTAGCCCAAGGAAATCTTTTCTGTTTTCCAAAGAAAGCTCCACTCTCCTCAAATCCATGCCACCTGTTTAGCTTAAATCTTGGGCCTTTGGCATTTTCAGTTCAAAAACTGTTTAGAAAACAATGAGCTCTGACCAACTAGCAAACAGAAAGAAAGGAGAGAAAATGGGAAATATTTGGAGAAAAAAATATTGGATACTAATTTCAAAAATATGTTCCTACTATGTAGTCCCTTTTCTCACTATGTCTTACTCATTTCAGAAATTTTTGAACTAAATTCAAAAGGTTGCTTTTAATTTTGATTTTTTTTTTATTTTTAAGAGTTTTAGAAACATTTTCTTCTTTTGGTTTACAGTAATATTCTGTTTGTATTAAAATACTAACAAGGTCAGGTTCACACTTCATTATTAATACCCTTGGCTAACTAAACATTGGCCCTACCCTTGGTGAGCTTCTATGCTAAAATTTGGGAGTTGGCTTTTTAAGGCGTAATTTAAAAAGAAAACATGAGCCTGTAATTCTGATGAAAATGCGGTTTTCATGGCCTCCCTTTGATATTAAAATAATCTTAAAGTTTAGAACTTGCTTTTTATCTTGAATTGAGACCAGCTTTAGAAGAATGGTGAGAGGAAGGGAGGGGAATCTTCTCCTTTACTGTCAGGTCTACAGATGTGGAATCAAAGCTTGTGTCCATGAGACAATTTCCAATGATATTCCATTGTGCAGTTTATGCCTTCTTTCTTCCACATCATCTGGATGGAAAAGAATGAGGTGTTACTCACTGACAGCCAATTAAGAGGTCTTTGTCTGAAAATTCCACAGAAGAGCTGGCAAGGGGGGTTGAAATCTATCTTGTGATGTAGTTGCAGAGGCAATGGCAGCTTTTCTTCAAAACAAAATGTATTTAATTTGAAACCTTCATGCCATATACCATTCTTAACATATTTTTTCCTATTAACAATCCAGAGCTCTGGTTCATACAGATCTTTCTGATGATTCTAATTTAAACATTCAAAAAAGATCATTATAAAGAAATATAATCTGTAATATCTATCTTTGTTCAAGGGAAATTATACATAAATCACCCAAGTAGGAGAAATATAAAAACCCTATATCGATAGGTAATACAAAGCAGAAAAAGAGAAAGTGGGCATTTGGATTTTTCTATGCCCTCTTAATTCTACAGATAACTCATTTGCCCCAATTAACGATCACAAATGAAATGACTGCTAATTGCTTTACTAAAATGACTTTGTTAAATTTTCCCGCACCATTCCTTTAACACAAAACCTAAACACTAAATAAGGATTCTAATAATACATTCTCATTGACGAGAACATGAAGGGTCTGTCTATAACAGTTTCATAAAGAATATAATCAGGGTTAACTAAATAAGGGGAAAAAATCATACAGACTGAAGAAGCAGCAAAAATTAAAAAAAAAAAAAAAGAATGTGAAAGAAAAGAAATAAACAATGAGGCTTCCAAAAATCTACAGTGTGGGTTTTTTACTATCTACTTCCCAAAATGGGTTAAAATACATCCTTTCCAATAAGGAATAGCCAATTATGTAAATCTGTACTCTTCACACAGAACACTAACTGAGGCCGGGAGGAAGAATGAGCAGATGGAGAGACCCTTGGGAGAGCTGGTGTAAATAAAACCTCCTGAGGCAGAAAGAATCCGTTCACTCAAGGGAAAAATCCAAGCTTTTTCAAACTGAAACAATTTTCTCTTTGTGCACTTAGCTATTTAAAGAGTGCAATACAAATGTGCAATAACAAGTTGGATCCATCATGATATTCAACCTTCCAAGGCAACGTCCAGGTCTGCTGTTAATAAGTTGTTATGGTTGATCATTTTGTAGAAAAGAAGATTCGCCTTTCAGAGGGCCATTTTTTATCAACTGTGTTCATCTCTGAATTCACTGTTCAAACTCACTTCAAAGCTCGTCATAGGCAAGAGATCTCAGGCATTTTCTCACGGGCCTCACCAAGCACAGCAGTTGGCAGAAACACAGTGATGCTCATTTGGACGTGATCACCATGGTGGTCATGTATCTCACTGCTAATATTCACAACATCATTACAGAATGGGAGGAAGAAAAAGGTGGGTGGAATTTTATCTAACATACTATTTTTTCATGGACAGCTTTTATTCTGTAGTCTTTTTTTTTTTTCCTTTGCCTTGTCTCTGCCCTTTGTCTCTTTATCCTGTACAAACTCTCCATTACCTCTTCATCTCACCTCTCGTGAACCAATTAAGCAACCTGGTGGATATTCTTCCCTACATTTCTTCTTGGTCGCTGAGACTAATGAAGGGAGAACTTGCCTTGTCAGAAATAACTGTGGCACAGGAATAGACAAGTAAGTTAGTGGAATAAAAGAGAGGGAAGAGGGGCTCCTGGGTGGCTCAGTTGGTTGAGCATCCGACTCTTGGTTTTGGCTCAGGTGATGATCCCAGGGTTGTGGAAACAAGCCCACAATGGGCTCCATGCTGAGCATGGAGGCTGCTTGGGAATCTCTCCCTCCCTCCTCCACTCTCTCTGTCTGTCTCTCTCTCTCTCTGTCTCAAAATAAATAAAAAAACATTTTTTTAAAAAAAGGGGTGAAGAGACATAAAACCTAATATAAATTGGAGCTTAATGTAGGACAAAGGTGATATTTCATTCAGTGGGAAGAGGTCATTTATTTCATGAATGGAACTGGAACCACTGGTTGTCCATCCGTAAAAAAAATTAAGTTGGACCCTTAGTTCACACCAAATGCAGAAACAAACTCCAGATGGATTAAAGACTTAGGTATAAAAATTAAAACAATCAAAGCCTTTCAAAATGCTTCATGTACAATCCTAGAGGCAGGAGAGAATGCTCAACCAATTCTGGGAGCCCAGACACACTAAGAAATTACGGAGCTATCTAAATATTCAAAATTAAAAATTTTGTTGGGAAAAAAGACCACATTGGCAAAAAAATATTTACAACAAACCCACAGGTAAATGATTCATATTTTCATTACACAAATAGGTCTTATAAATTAACAACAACAACAACAATAGCAAAAGCAAACAACCCAACAGATGCCGGGGTAAAATACATAAAGAGTCCTCTGAAAGCAGAATACCAAAAAGCATTCAACCCTGTTAAGGCCACAATGAGGTAATTTACAGCCATCAGATTTTCAAAAAGAAAGAGTGAGAATGCCTATTTTTGGCAGGGATCCAGGAAAAATTCTACTATATTGCTTTTAGAAATGTGAATTGTTAGAGTTTTCTTTTTTGTTGTTGTTGGAAAGCAATCTGCAATATTCATCAATTTAAAAATACATGTACTGTAATCCACAAAATCCCACTGCTACGTATTTATTCTACAGAAAGAATGGCACTAAGATATAAAAGGATATATTTACAAAGTATTTGAATGAAGGATTATGCCAGTGAGAAAAAACAGAAATAAAGGGAATGTTTATCAAAAGAGGAATTCTTGAAAGTATCGTTACATTCATAAAATGTATTATACAGCATTTAAAGGAACGCATTAGAGATATGCTCGTTAGTTTGAAGGTGTTTCTCCAGTGTGGTTCAGTAAGGAAATCAAGATTCAGAGAAGCTTATGCGATATGACCTTTTCATTTTTAATGAGAAAAAATAATATTGTGTATGGTTATGTTTTTTTTTTCTTTTTAAAAATAACACCTCTAACTGACATAATTCACTGTCTCATCGGGTACAATTTAGCATGTCATTTATTTTTATATTCATTTTAAACTGCCTTAGAAACCTACCAAAGGAAGCCTAGAGCACAGACCGTCTACCCAAGCTGAGGACAGACACACAGAAGGATCAGGAGCTTCTTGAAGCACAGGCATAGTTGAAAGATTAAACACTAAACATCCCTGGTTTCTGGTGCCAAGTAGAAGCATTCTTGGTAAAGAAAGTCAAGGAACAGTAAAGTCAAAATATATTTCACGTAGAGTGTCTTGGTGCTTAATAACTTAAATGAAACTCTTTCCTGATTATTATCCCGTTACCAGAGCACACATTATCACAAAACCACGGCTAAGAATATGATTGACAACTCACTCTAGAAAGATTTTCTACCTCCTGGCATCCTCTTCTTTCCCTCACAGCTCCACTACAGATGGACACATGCATTTAAAGGTAAGAACAGATGACAGTGACACACAGCTCCGTTCCAGGAAACGTGGATCGCACCCCGCAGGAGATGTGCACTGTGGCAGTCCTGGCCACTTAAGGTTTAAATACTGAAAATACCTCAGAAAATATTAAACTGATGATTTTTACTTTCTCTTTGAATGCATACTCTGTGGCATTTTCTTATCTCGGGGGTCAAGGGCGGGAATTTCATTTCTTGGGGAGATTTTAGGCTTCGTGGAAAGAGAGGCTTTGCTAAATTCCTCTGTGCGCTCTTTAGCACATTAAAAGCAATCCTGGAAGGCCCAGCTAATTGACTTCTGTGGTATTCTGGAGATGATACCCCAAGTGCTCTTGTTGAAGGCTTACCTAGAGTACAGAGGAAGAAGGAGGTGAAGGAAAATCCCATCCTTTCATTGTTTTCCTGAAGAAAATCAAGGGACACCAAGGCGGGAAGGCACATCAAGTGGACATGTGTTTCCTGACTGTCCCTCTCTGGGTTTTTGTCCCAAGGGTGGGAGACCTGAGAAGGACCCTAGAAGTCAAGGTGCTGCCTCTCAGGCTGCCAGACACCCATCTGGGCTGGACCCCAACAAGACAGGGCACCACAGGCAATGAAGAAGTCTTGAGCGTTGTGCTCAAGCTGATCTCACTCCCTAGGTGGCCCACAGGCTACGGTGGGAGAGAGTGGGCCCAGCACTTCACGGAGCAAGGCTAGGCGACCCTGAAAAAACAGGGAAGGCTGACACAGGAGGGCAATGGTCTGCAGCCGCTGAGTGCTACCGAGAGGCCGAATCCACAAGGAGGAGGTGGCCGAGGCCCCGTCCTAAGCCACACACTTACTGGCTGCACATATGGAGCCGGTACAGACACCACCACTCAGGGGGTCAAGGGACAGTGCCTGGGAGAGAGGTGCTAGCAGCCAGCCCCGGGCAGGCTCTGTGCTGGGCTCTTTGCTGACGGCTCTGAGCCTGAAGCCTGCATTGGATTCTGTGTCTCTCTCTTTCTCTCTCTCTGCCCCTCCCGCAACACGTGCTCTTTCTCTCAATAATAAGCAAATAAATAAGTAAACAAACAAACATTAAAAAAAAATTTTCCTAAAGAGACTTATGCTCCTGAAAAGAGGACTGAAACAACCATTAAACTGCAGCGGGCATGTAGTTCATTTCGGTTTCCTTGCTAAACAGCCAGTGACAGCACACAGAAACTCTCCTAATCACACACAAAAGGAGCTCATTTCCTCTGTGAAACCAGGCAGTGGTGCAAGGGAAAAGCTCTCGGCTGGCACACTGTTGGTGCATTCACTCTCACTCTCTCCTGTGCCGCTGGCCGACACGACATCACCCCCGTGGGCCTCGGAGACCTCCGCCCGCAAGGCTCTGCTCCCTGGCCTGCTTCCCTCAAGCACACGACCGTCAAGCACACGGCAGAGAAGCGGCTCCAGGGCTCCCAACACATCTAAAAATGTGAAAAATACAATGCGAACTATTGCCGACAGGCACATTCTTCTTCTCAGCCCCCTCCCCAGAGAAATGCAGGTATAGAAAAAGATACTTGTAAAAAAGTATACCAGCAGCTAGTTATGAGCCTCCAGCTGAAAACAGCATGTGAGTAAACCTCCTCTCCCTGCCCTTTCACTTTGCCTTTTCTAGCCTGTTTTCACTTCTCCTTGGTTAGGGGTTGGATCTTGGCTAAACCAAGATGTTCCGATTCTTTTCTTCTTCTTTTCAAACCACAGTAACTCACACAGGAGCCAAACCCTGTAAGTAAAGGATAATTTATGACAGAGCAGCTAGCGTTTTAAAGAAAATTGTTTTGGGGACGCGAAGGGGGGTGTGTGTAGAAAAGCCAGGAGGTCAGAAGTTGATTCCTGAGTAAGGTACGCCGTGGCCTCCTCCCCAGGGCTGGAGGGTTGGGATTATCACATTACACCGGGGGCCTGTGCCAAGGCCAGTAACAATGCCACCCGGATTCTATTCATTCCCTCTATGGTCTCCACCGAGCCCGCAGAGCAGTGAAGCTCCCTGCTCTAAGGACACAGGCCCTGCAGAAGGGCTTGTTTTTCACTGGAAGAGTTACTGAAATGTAAGAGGCTCAGTGGCCTCAGCGAAGAGAGGCCATGTTGCTTGGATATGTGATCCTTAAGCACATCACATGCTTCAAGCGAAGGCAACACGACCCACCAACAGAAGCTCTAAGTGGTGCTTAGCAAGACAAGGTCCAACCAGCACAATACAAAAGGATGACTCATGAAAGACTGTACACGCATGCCGGGCATGTCCCCTCCACTCAGAAATCATACAGAGGAGCTGCAGATTGTGACGCCGAATTCCAGCCCAAGGTTACCCTGTTTGAGGCCCACGTGGCTGACCCAAATGTGAATAACTCAGAGCAGGCCTGCAACTTCCGTTAATGGGACAAAAATGATACTAGTTGGCAGGAGCTTCTGCGGTGGGTCTTCCAGATCCATGTGATGGGCATCACTGGAAGCAAAGGATGAGCCAAGACTGGCAAAAAGTGTTTCTGTTTTTTCTATCACAGGGAAAATTTCAGCTTCTGTATAGAAACCAAGACGGTTGAGTAAAAGCCCTCCAGGAGACTGGCAGGGAATATAGGAACACCTAGTGTCTGGGCAATCGCTTGAGCAAAAATGGATGGTTTGGACATCAGGTGGAGAGAGATTCTGCTGTGTTGGAAAAGCCACGTTCTAGGGATGGCCCTGGTTCCTCCTGCCTTTCTGGGGTCACTGAAGACAGAGAACCACCCATGTTGGTATGCACAGACACCCGGCTGGTGCTGCCTTGCACATAATCGTGCCACACTGCTTCCAGAGTCCTGTGTGCCTGTGGTGAGCCTGCGATCTGGGAGCAGAGAGGGCTTCTGTAGTCTACACATGGGCCTCCTCCAGGATTAAGTGGGCTGGCAAAAAAAGTGTTCAGGCTCGTGAAGACTTCTGTGGGCTGGTAAAATGCGGTTTCCTTGGCCAGGCGACCCTGTGTATGAATCAACTGCCTAACTGTCACACCAGTCAGCTTAACAAATACCTTCCAGCAGAATTTCCCAAATGGCTTTTTAAAGATACATATTTTGCATTTCGAGAGCCAGGTTGCCCTTGGAAGATAATGAACTATGCCAGTAATCAGGTAAAATTCCCCATATTACATATGCTATTTATTATGGCTAAAAGTATATAATGCCGAATAACTTTTCTCTCAGATAAAGAAAATTAATTTATTCCACTCATTTTCCATTTACTCTCTTTTCAGTTTCAATAGGGAAAGAAAAGCAAAAGTGGAAAACAAATGATTTTTAAGAAAATTAGGATAGCCAACAAAGTATGCCCTGCTAGACCAGTAATGATAGGCCCCTGGCTGGCTGTGATGGTGGATACTGTCTCAAACATTATAGCATTTTGCTGATGAACATGCCCCCACTGCATTTCTAACCATTCATTTTCTAAATTGTACTTTTTAAAACTTGACAAGACTTGTTTGGTTACATTACTACGTCCTCTTCCGAATTTCTTTCCTCTGAAAGGTTGCTTTGTTGTTGTTGTTGTTGTTGTTGTTTCCTCCTTAAAGGGCTATTACCTTGCTTGGCACAACTTTCTTAGTAGCTAGATGTTCTCAAAGAACCTCACAGCTCCTGCCTTTCCTGCTCATTAATTTTCACATCTGAATGGTGGATAGAAAAAGGCCAATTTCACAAGGAGAAGGTGCTTCCTTAGTAACAATTTACTAGAGAAGGAAAGGGAGTATGATGTCAGAGCAGGTCTGACCTAAGCCCTGCATTTTCGTCTGAGGCCTCCAATCCCTTGATTTTTCTTAAAAAGGCCCAGATCAGCTACAAACCCAAGGGCCACACATCCATCTTCCTGAGAGTTGACTATTTATGCTCAGCAGAGAGGACCTCACATTCCAGGGCTTGTCACATCCAACTCCCTATTGGTCTAGACTGAAATCCAAATATAGAAGCCATCTTCCAGGACTAGTAAGGGAAAGAATTTTTTTTTTTAATATAGAACTACATAGCCAACATTTACTAGGATATATGTCATTTTTATTGCCATATTCCGGATATCCACAAATCACAAAGTATGTTCCATATCGAGATTTTGGCTGGTATTAAGACCACAGCTTTGGCAGGGCGCCTGGGTGGCTTAGTCAGTTGAACGTTGGACATCAGCTCAGGTCATGATCTCAGTTTGTGGGTTCGATCCCCACGCTGACAGAACAGAGCCTGCTTCGGATTCTGTGTCTCACTCTCTCTGCCTCTCTCTTAAAAATAATTTTTTAAAGAAAAAAAAAAAGACTACAACTTTAGAAAGATCTGGCTCTTTTCAAAAACCAAGATAAAGAATGATAAAAGGCAACAGAGGCCTAAAATATATTATGAATATGGGTGCTTGGGTGGCTTAGTTGGTTGAGCATCTGACTCTTGATTTTGGCTCAGGTCATGATCCCAGAGTCCTGGGATCTAGCCCTGGGGCATCAGGCCGTGGTAGGGTCCCCTCCCTAAGGAGAGGAGAAAAAAAATCCTCATGGCAACCTGGCTATGCACTTACGTGACAACATCCCTCATGAACTTGTAACATGAGACCACTTAATCAGACTACATGTTTGTGTGCTACCACATATGGAGACAAAGAAATAGAAAATGTATAAAAAAACTACGCCACGTGGCATTCGGGCCTCAGTTCTTCGGGTAGGAACCCAACTGACCAGCGCCGGCACAAATGAAATTGCTTCCCAGAAAGAAAAGACTCAGGGTCATGACTTTCTGTGCGAGAATCCTGCTACAAGGCTGGTGCTGAGCATGGAGCCTGCTTGGGATTCTCTCTCTCTCTCCCTCTGCCCCTCTCCAGCTTATGCCTGCGCTCTCTCTCCTAAATAAAAAAGAAATAATAAAATACATTATGAATGCTAATTTTACTAATAGTTTTTACTAACCTTTAATATTGAGCTTCAGAGTTTTTCCCTATTTCTTATTATGAGAAATTCTTATGCCATAAGGAAAACAATCACTGAATTCTCTTTCATTGTATCTGGTCTAAAAATTTCTTTTGCTAAAAATCAGGAGGTTCCAAATTTCATGATCCCTCACACCCAGGATGCTTAACTTAGGGTTCACTTGGATGGGAAAAAAATTAGTAGTGCCATCTGTGACTCTGTCAACAGTACAAATTACAGAAATGTTTATATCATGTTCTAACTGGACATAATACAGATGAATTATTTATACTCATTGCTGTGTTCAAATCAGGTAATTTTTATAAAAACCCACTGGCACATGGTGTTTTTAGTGTGCTTATTAAAAAGCAAATTTATTACTGTATTTTAAATAAAAAATATTTTGGTCTCTGCATGTCACAATATTCCTAAGTATTTTGTTTCATGCACGAATTTTTTTTTGACAAATGAAATAGATTATTAGTTTTATTATAATAAGAATCCACAGGCATTCCATACTGCTAAAGGAGACTGTGGCATGCGCACACACACACACACACACACACACACACACACACACTAAGAAATCACATGCCAACTCTATATATGATTGAGGGTGTAGCCCAGAAGATACACAGAGAAGGATTCAAAGAAACCAGGGAAAAGAGTGTCATGTTTAGTTATCAAGGCTGGCTGTGTGTGGAGGGGAAAATACAGGAATGGGTACCATGTATTTGCTATTCCTGACTCCAACACCTTTGGGTAATATTTATATATTTGTGGGGGAAAAACAGTAAGCTGCGGCAGGTTTGAGTCATAAGAAAATGCTGATTCCTTTTGAGTTCACTAGTGCTGATTACCCTACAGGCAAAATTCATGCAGATAATTCCATTGTAAGGAGAGTTTTAAAATGCCTCTCTCTTTTGAGGGCAATATAAGAATAACAATTTGAAACAAACAATTTCTCCTCTTCCACAGAAATGTTAATTATTTAAAAAAAAAAAAAAAAAAAAAAAAAAAGCTCACCTAAGGCCCTACTGAGACCCCACTGTCCTGGAAAGAGCTGCTTCCAATCTTGCCACGTATTTTTGCAGTTTTGGGCTGCCAGTGTTCACAGTTCCATAGTCCTTTCAAATATAAAGTCTTCTCATAAAATGTGTCTCAAAATCCCTCTAATGGAGAAGTCACCTATTAAATCACTCCCTCAGAGTACAGAGTGTTGGCTATGAGGTCTGGAATGGAGTACTTAGCATTCCCAAGCAGTGGCTAAGGAGAATGCAGGTGATTGAAGTCATTAGTGGCACTTGTACACTGAAAGTATTTTCCTCTATTTCCTTACCCATCAGAGGCCCCTTTCGTGATATTAAAAAAAAAAAAAAAAAAAAGTTAGGCATTTAAAAATGTAACGTATAGAAAAGTGAAAATAAACAGGTTAAAGAATGGTTCACACTAGAAGGGAGTGTCAAGAATTGGGAACTGCGTTTGCCAGAAATTTGGGGCCCAAGGAGAAATTCCTTACAAAATTGATGGTAGCAATTTTTTCCATCTGATTTGTCCTACCTCCTTATTCCTTCCCTTCTCCTCCCTCCACTATTTTTTCTCCTCTAGATTTCCAGAACTTCCCTCTCTCCCTTCTTCCTCTTCTCCATTTTTCCCCCTCTCTCTCATTTCCTATGTCTCTCTCCCATCTTTTCTTTTGTTATTTTCTCCTTTAATTTCTGTTTTTCCTTCCCCTTCCTGAAGCCCAGTGAGGCAATCACACCTTTGTAAAGAAAGAATGGTCACAGCATCCTTCAAGTGTTATGTGTGATGTATTATGTGAAGTATGCCTCTTGTAAATAGCATATATAAATATATGCATGTGTGCCTGCATGCACGTGTGTGTGAACATTCTACAGGCAAAATTCCACTGTGAGGATAGTTTCAAACCCCTACAAATTATCTCACTATTTTGAGGCCAATCCGGAGAGAGTGCGTGTGAATGTGTCTTCCTCCATTCTAATCATTTCTTTCAACTAGAATGTTTAGCCCATTTATTGTCAAATGTAATTACTGACATAGTTGAAATTGTCTTCCATTTGCTATCTGTTTTCTAATTGTCTCATCTGTTCTTTGATCTTTCGTTCTTCTCTTCCTTACTTCTAGTCAAACAAATGCTTTTTGTTATTCATTGTATTTCTTTGGCTGGATTTTTAGCTATATATTTTTGTACTATTTTTAATAGTTAGATTGGAAGTTAATATATGTGCCAAAATTATAGTTTACCTTGAATATTTTAAGATATCACAAATGTTATTTTTACCACTCACTCTGCGTTTTGTTATTGTTGTCATATATTTTACTTCTACACATGTTATAAACCTCATCATGCACTGCTACTTTTTTGTTTGCCTTTTTTTTTTTTACTTACTTTTATATTCACCCACCTGTATATCCTTTTTAGTACTCTTCCTTTCTCCCTGAAAATCTGTGCTTCCATATGTGATCATTTCCCTTTGTTTGAAGAAATTCTTTTGAGTTCTTGTAGGGTAGGCCTATTGCAAAGAATCCTCTTAGTTTTTGATTGCCCAAAAAAGGATTGATTTATACTTTAGTTTTCAAAGATATAATTTACTTGGAATAGAATACGAGATTGGCAAATGTGTGTGTGAAGCCTGAGAAGACGACTGAGGTAGAGATTAGTTTCCAGGAACTTTATCTCCCAGATCAACACCTTTGGGAGGATGAAGGGATATCGATGGTGTAGAAGGAGAAACTGAGCTGTAATTCAGTTACAATATCACAACAGAGGCTTCAGATGATCACTATGAGAACTCAGAAGCTGACAATGCCCCGCAAAGTTGTCTTCAATTGGGAGAAGGGGACTGGCCTTTAAACCCCAGTATCATCACCAAATTTTGAAGCAAGTTTTTCCACTGGCTGCATCTTTTTCTTCCCTTCCCTGCATTCCTAGAATCTGGCTTCCGACTACGTATTTGCAAAAATACTCTAGCCAAGGTCAAAGATAAAATCCACAGCTAAATTCTCTCAACACAGAAAATAAACTTGGCAATATCTGCACAAATTTAAAATATTTATACCATTGAACCAGCAATTCCACTTTTAGGAATAGGTTTAATGGAAAAAGTTGCACATACAACCTAAGATTATATAAGCACAGACACATGCACATGTCTTTTGTATTTGTTTGCAATCATAAAAAATTGGAAACTTAAAACCCCATCCATAAAAGATTAGACATATAAAAATGTTATTTAATGAAAGTATAGAAAATATCTGTTAACTGAGTGGCTGAATGAATCAACAGCTACTGTGACATATACCTTATTTTTTATTTTATTTTTTTAAGCTTTATTTATTTTTGAGAGAGAGAGAGACAGAGAGACAGAGACAGAGACAGAGCATGAGTGGAGGAGGAGCAGAGAGAGGGAGACACAGAATCCAAAGCAGGCTCCAAGCTCCGAGCTGTCAGCACAGAGCCCGATGTGGGGCTTGAACTCACGAACCGCGAGATCATGACCTGAGCCAAAGTTGGATGCCGAACTGACTGAGCCACCCAGGCGCCCACCCCCTTTTTTAAGCTTTATTTATTTTTGACAGAGAGAGAGAGAGAGAGAGAGAGAGAGAGAGAGAGAGAGAGAGAGACAGGCAGGCATATACCTTCTAATCTTGAGGCTTTGCTGATCTCCCTGAATATTTCTGCTAAACTTGAAAGGAAAATCTCACTTTAACTATTTTCTATTTAAGTAAGTTTGGTATTTACTAAAGGAAATTTCTTAAAATCAGGGGGGAAGCAGAGTCAATTGGAAATGGGAACGTTTAAGAAATAAAGTACATATTTCTTACGGTAAAGTACTTTCAATTTGCCCACAAATTTGCTAATCTGACATAGTTGGCTGGGTACAAAAGCCTCTCCTCCCCTCTATCGCTGACAGGATTGTGCTCAAAGAGCTCTAGATGCGCATATCAATTAACATTATTTATATATCTATCCCTGAGCTAACTAGAAAGACAGAAACTAGTTTCTGTGTGTTTCTGTCACATGTGCATTAGAGGGACATAAAAGATAGCAAATATACATCACAGGTAGCAAGTAAATGTGAACCAAGGCTTGGAGGATACCCCAAAAGCTGTCTTTCTCAGTTTTTGTCCCAATGTCAGTTATTATGTCCTGCCTCCTATGTGGGGAAATAGGATGCGGGAGTAGAGAAATCATAGTGTAAATAAACACTGGCTGCTAGGATGTCAAATACAGGCGGGGGGTGGGAGGTGGTGTGGGAATGAAATCTTACTTCTCCAAGAATCCCAAAACATAAAAGAGCTACTATTGTCATTTGACAAAAGTCAGTTCTGCCACCTGAATCCCATTCTCTCTTCTCCACTGATGCTGTGTTATAAGCTTACATAAAATTATTTCATCCTCATATACTTATACTGCCATTCCTCAGTTGTTACACTACTGAAATAGCAACAGTCATGCATGTAGTGTGGACCCATATCCCAAAATTGAGGCCAAAAATATGCCCAAGTTTCCTTTTTTGAAAAAAAAAAAAATTGCAGCTTCCTTAAGGTGTAATTGATGCACAACACATTGCAAATACTTAAAATGCACAACTTGGTAAGTTTTGACATTATCACATATCATAATATATATCAGTCGAGACCATGAATATAGACATGCCCCAAAATGCTGCTGGGCTCTTTTATAGTCAATCCCTGCTACTTCTCCCTGCTTTTTACGTTCTGAGTCAACAACTGATTTGCTTTCTTGTCACTAAAGACAGCTTGCTTTCTAGAATTTTATCTATGACGAAACATACAACGTATAGTCTTTCTGTGTCTGGATTCTTTTACTCTGCATTATTATTTTGGGATTCATTCATGTTGTTACATGATCGACAGTTCCTGTGTTTTACTGCTGGATAGCTTTCCAGGGTATAGATACACTACATTTGTTTACCCATTCACCTGTTGTTGAACATGTGATTGCTTCCACTTTTGAAGCTATTACAAATAAAGCTGGTATGAACACTTGTGTACAAGTCTTTGCATGGACATATGTGTTCTCTTCTCTTGTGTAAATATCTAGCTGTGAAATGGATGGATCATATATACCAACCATATGGTAAGTGTATATTTAACTTTTTAAGAAACTGCCAAACTGTTATTCTAATTGGCTATTCTCATGAGGCGTATATGAGAATCCTAGCCCTTCCTATTCCTATTCCTTGTCAACATTTGCTATAATCAGACTTTTTACTTTTAGCCATTCTAATAAACATGTTAAGGTATCTCACTGTGGTCTTAATTTGCATTTTCCTAGTGACTAATGATGATGAACATCTTTCAATATATTCATTTGCCACCTCTGTATCTTCTTTGGTAAAGTTTCTGTAAATATCTTTTGCTTATTTTTTTTTTAATTGAGCTGCTGGCTTTCATGTATATGTATATGTATATGTATATGTATATGTATATGTATATGTATATGTATATGTATAT
>NW_024412377.1:105667502-105803656 GCF_014898765.1 Herpailurus yagouaroundi
TATATGTATATGTATATGTATATGTATATGTATATGTATATGTATATATATTGACAATTCTTTATATATTCCTTTGTAAGTTCCTTCATGCTTGTCTGGTTACTTTTAATTCCTTTAAAACAGATCTCCTCTCCCTGGTAGGATGTAGAAGGTAGTGATAGACCATTCCTCCTGCCATAACAACTGGGAAAAAAATAATGCATTAAAGTTGTGTATTTTATTTAAAAAATACGTATTTTATTAAAAACACTAGAGAACTATGGGCACAAAGCAAGCTAAAGAAACTATGTTCCAGAGAGGAACAAGACATTTCCACATGAGCAGAAACAAGTGACGAACTGTCCCTTCCTAGAAATGAATGGGCATGGGAAAGAAGAGACCTGGCAGAGGCAGAGAAGCTCTATTTAAGCAAAGAAATAGGGGCCCTTTTATTGACCTCCAGGGCTTGCATTAGATTAGAATCTATAGGAGCCCCAAATACAGGTTAGTTCTACCTATCCATTAAGTGTGTCTCACAGAACTTTTGCAGAGAATGCAGCAGCATTGGAACTTATGGATATATGTTGAATTTTGCCAGATATTTTTCCGCAAATAATTATGTGGTTTTGGGTTTTAGTTAATGTAGTGAGT
Source organism: Herpailurus yagouaroundi (assembly GCF_014898765.1). Taxonomy (NCBI): domain Eukaryota; kingdom Metazoa; phylum Chordata; class Mammalia; order Carnivora; family Felidae; genus Herpailurus; species Herpailurus yagouaroundi. The sequence continues at coordinate 105,668,133 of NW_024412377.1, forward strand.
CACGCTGATTTTTTCCATATTTACTTATTTATGTTTTCCTTTTTAGCTTTTGACCCCCTTCACCCAATTCTCCCAATCCCCAACTCGCCTCTGGCAACCATCAATCTGTTCTTTGTATCTCTGAACTTTTTGTTTTTTTGATTTTTCAATGTGAACTAACCTTACATTCCTGGAATCAACCATTCCTGGGCACTATGTAGCATCCTTTTTATATGTGGTTACATTCATTTAGCTAAATTTGTGTTTAGAATTTTTACAGCTATGTTTATTTGGAATATTGGTCTGTGGTTTTCTTTTCTTGTCATGTCTGTCTTGTTTTGCTATCAAGGTAATGCTGGCTTCATAGCATGAGTTTGCAATTATTTCCTCCTCTTCAATTGTTTGGAAGAGTTTGTGAAAAACTGGTGTTATTTATCCCTTAGGTGTTTGGTAGAATTCACCAGTGAAGCCATGTTGCCTGGAATTTTCTTTGTGAGAAGATTCCTAACTAAAAATTCAGTTTCTTTTTCTGTTATATATAGCTATTGATGCTCTCTATTTCTTTTTGAGTGTGCCTGGGTATTTAGCGCCTTTACGGAATTTGACCATTTCATGCCTTTGTCAAATCTATTGGAATAAAGTTTTTTAATAGTAGTCCCTTATTTTTTGACTATCTGTGGAATCTGCAATGATATTCCTTTTCTTCATTTCTGATACTGGCAGTTTGAATCCTTTCTCATTTTTTTTTTCCTGTTTAGTTGTCTAGAGTTTTAGCAATTTTATATTCTTGAAAAATCAGCTTTTGGGTTTGGTAGTCTTCATTGTATTTCTTTTCGATTTTATTGATTTCTTCTCTGATATACATTACTTCCTTCCACTGTTTACTTTGTGTTTAATATACCCCCCCACCGCTTTTTCCAGTTCCAAATACTTTCTAGTTGCCTTTCTGATTTCTTATTCAATCCACAGGTTATTTAGAAACATGTTATTTAGGGGAACCTGGGTGGCTCAGCTGGTTAAGCGCTCTACTCTTGATTTCAGCTCATTATCTCATGGTTTGTGTGTTCTAACCCTGCATGGGGATTCTCTCTCCCTCTCTTTCTGCCCTTCCCCTGTTTATGTGCATGCGCATACTCCCCTCTCTTTCAAAAGTAAAGAATTTAACATTAAAAAAAAAGTGTTAAAAAAAAGTGTTACTTAGTCGATACATATTGGGACTTTGGGTAGCTGTCTGTTATTGATTTCTAATTTAATTCCTTTGTACATATAATATACATCTTGAATCCTTTTAAATGTATTTAGAGTTGTTCTGTGGCATAAAATAATATATATCTTAGGGACACCTGGGTGGTGCAATTAGTTGAGCATCTGACTTTGGTTCAGGTCATGATGTCATAGCTTGTGGGTTCCCACCCCCCTCTGGGCTCTGTGCTGACAGCTCAAAGCCTGGAGCCTGCATCAGATCCTGTCTCCCTCTCTCTCTGACCCTCCCCCACTTGTCTCTGTCTCTCTGTCTCAAAATAAACATTAAAAAAATTTTATATATATATATCTTAATCTTATTACATGTATTGTGTATACTTGAAGGGACTGTATTTTGCTAATGTTGAATGCAATGTACTATGAGAATGTATTAGATTTATAGTGTTTGAGTTTTCTCTATTAGTGATTTCCTGTCTGTTCTATCATGTACTAAGGGGATATTGAAATATCTAATTCCCATTGTGTGGAGTTGGCTCTTTATCCTTACAATTCTATCAGGTTTTGCTTTGTGTATTTTGAAACTATGTTCACAAGTAAATAAATGTTTTTGATTTCTATGTCCTCTTAATGAATTAACCTTTCAATCATTCTAAAATGACTTTTATCCCCACTAACAGTCTTTGCTCTGAAATATACTTTGTCTAATATTAACAGAGCCAATCTAGTTTCCTTTTGATTAGTGTTAGCATGGTATAACTTTGTTCAAGCTTCTCTCTTTAAATCAATTTTATCTTTACATTTAAAGTGGGTTTCTTTATTTAAAACAATCTTTTTTAAAAATGGGGGGACACCTGGGTGGCTCAGTCGGTTGAGCGTCCAACTTCAGCTCAGGTCATGATCTAGCGGTTTGTAAGTTCAAGCCCTGCGTTGGGCTCTGTGCTGACAGCTCAGAGCCTGGAGCCTACTTCGGATTCTGTGACTCCCTGTCTCTCTGTCCCTCCCATGCTCATGGTCTGTCTCTGTCTCCCAATGATAAATAAACCTTATAAAAAAAATTTTAAAGTGGGTTTCTTTAAAGTAGACAGCATATTGTTGGGTCTTTTATTTATTTTTTTCATTTAATCTGCCAATCTCTGCCTTCTAAATGTAGTATCTAGGTTATATAAATTTAAAAAGATTATTTATATGGTTGTATTTAAATATACCATCATGATATTTGTTTTACATTTATCTCATCTCTTCTTTGTTCCCTTATATTTTTCTGTTTACTTTTGGATTTTTTTTTTTTTTACAGACTCCAGTTTTCTCTGTTGTATTATTAGCAAGAACTTTTTGTTTTTTATTTTAAAACTTGATTTAAGTTTATACTATACATCTTTAGCTTGCCATAGTCTGCTTTCATGTGATATTAGACCATTTACGTACACAGTCCAAAAACTTTATCACTCTCTACTTTCATTTCTCCCCTTCCAATATTTGTGCTGCTTTCTTCATACATATTACTAATACTGATCTCATAGGCCCCATATATTATAATTATTATTATCTGAACTGTCAATTACCTTGTACATTTATTTAAGTAATAATAAAAATGCCTAAATATTTACTCACATACCCTTTGGAATTCTTCAATCCAACAAAAGCACATACATATGTGCATCAAAAACAAGTCCTAGAATGTCACTATTTGCAATAGCCCTGAACTGTAAATTACCAAATGTTCAATAACAGCAAGAGGAATCACAAATTTTGGTATATTTAAGCAATTATGTATTTTATGTCAATGAAAAATAAAAGAATAAGATACTCTCATTAGTTACAAAAAGGATGACTCTCATGAACTTAATGTTGAGTGAAATATTCCACACACAAAAAAAGCATATATAGTTTTACTCCAATTCCATGAATCTAAAATCAAGAAAACTAGTTTATTTTGATGGAAAAGCAGAGTCTGGTTACCTTTAGGAGTTAGGAAATACCTGAGTGAAAGCACAAAATATTATTCTAAGAGCCCTAGTAATGTGTCTATCTTGATTGGGGTGATGATTATAAAAACACATGAACAAAAGGAACAAAGAATAAATTCACTAATATTAGCAACAATAAAAAATAAATGGGTATTTTTCATAAGTGAAAAAAAAAAAAAACAAAAATCTCTGGCCTTTTCAGGCACCATAAATTGTAAAACAACAACAGCTAACTTTTGTATCAGGCACCACAAAAACTGTAACTTCTATATGTAAAAAAAATACTCTGAAAACTTGAAAAGGCAAATGACACACTGGTTTTAAAAATTACAACATATCCTTAAGATCTAACAAAATGTCCTACAAATAAAGAAAAAAATGAAAATAGAAAAATACATATCAGCTATGGCCAGATAATTCAGAATATAAGAAATACAAATAGTCAACCAACCTATGAAAATTTTGTTTATAAAAAAAGGAATGCATTACAAAACATAATGGGCACCATTTTTGACCCATCGAAATGCTGAAGATATTTTCAAGATAATAGTATCTTTAGAATGAGGGCATAGACGCACCTGGGTGACTCTGTTGAGCACTGGATTCTTGGTTTTGGTTCAGGTCATGACCCCAAGATCATGGAACTGAGCCCCACCCTGGGCTCCCTGCTGAGCGTCAAGTCTGCTTAAGATTCTCTCTCTCCCTTTCCACCCTTCTTTCCCGCTTGTGCGCCCACTCTCTCTAAAATGAAAAATAATTTAAAAATTAAAAAAAGAGAGTCAGGGAATAAAGTACTCTTAGTGTTTATCAGAGAATAAACTGGTACAACTTTCTGAAAATTAATTTAACAAAGCCAAAAAAAAATCTACTCATTTTAATATGTGAATCCTTTTTATGGGAATTTATCTAAGAAAAAAAATACATCGGGGTGCCTGGGTGGCTCAGTCCATTGAGCGTCAGACTTTGGCTCAGGTCATGACCTCACAGTTCGTGAGTTTGAGCCCGGTGTTGGGCTGTGTACTGACAGCTCAGGGCCTGGAGCCTGCTTCTGATTCTGTGTCTTTCTCCCCTCAGCTCCTCCCCTGCTCACACTCTGTCTCTCTCTCAAAATAAAGATTAAAAAAAAATTAAGAAAAAACAAAAAAAAATACATCAATATTTACTATAATGATCTTATAAGTAAAAAAAGAGGCAAAGCAGAAAATTCCACTTTCAGACAAATGCATTTATATACATATAAAAATATCTGAAGAGATCAAACTGAAACGTAAATAAAGGTAATACCTGGGGTGGGAAGGGTATATGTAAGTTATAATTGTCTTCCTTTTTTTTCCTATTTACATGCTTTAATTTTTAAAAACCATTTGACTTCTTTAAAATTCTATAATATGATGCTCAATTTATATTTTTGAAAATCATAAACCTATTTAAATGAGCACATATAGAGAAAAAAGGAGTTAGAAGAAATTTTTCACAGTAACTACTGTAATAATGATGCAATGATTCCAGGGCTGGCCTAGCGCACACTGGCTAGGCCATCTCTTTGAATAATGTGACTAGGTCCAGTTCGTTGAAAATATTTAGAAGACTGAAAGAAAGTCTTTAGGGTTGCAGATGTTCCTCTCTCAGAAGTTTGGAAAAGAAACCCTATCATTCTTTCTGTGAGGACTCTGCCCCTTTCTCGAGACTCAGATACCCACGGCATCTGGACCAGAACTGGTTCCGTCTTTGAGCCCACAGGAACAATCTGAAGTGTCTTCTGCATCTTTTATTACTGATATTTTTGAGGCAGACTTCTGGCTATTTTAAAACCAAATCATCAAAACTAACTAAATCCTCCAGTTGTGCATCTGTGAGAAATGCCAGCATTAACTTTCTCATGACACATCCTCAATTTTGGAATCCATTTAGAACTCGATGACATTCAGACTGAAAGAACCAATTTGTTTCCTCTCTTAACTTTACCCCAATGTGTGATGAAATGTGGCACAGAGAAATGGCTTATCTAACCTCTGGATGAATGAAAATTATTTTGTCAGGTGGTGACTTGAGAGCTGTTTTACATTTAGAGTTTATTCCAGAGAGTGGCTTTTAGAAAAAGCTCTACACACACAATAGGCCTTTATCTTGTTTCTCTAGATCAATAGTTTTCAAAGTGTGATCCCTGGAGCAGCCGTACTGTTACACATGCAAATTCTTGGGCTCCACTCTACTACTGAATACCAGATTCTGGGACCCGGGCACAGCAATCAGTTATTTAACAAGCCACCTAGGTGATTCCTATGCATATAAAGTTTGAGTATTTCTGCACTAGATGGTCTCTGATGCAGATTCTCAAAGAACAGAACGACAGCATGGCTCACATCTGAAGGAAAAAACTTGCATGATAAATTCGTGTAAATTTTAAAGCACTGTTTATCATTTATTATCTCTGAAAAGTGAAAATGCTGACATTTATCAGAATTCTTACAATAAATAAACAGCACAGTGACATTTCAGAAGCAAAACCATACGTCAATGTGTTCCTATTTAATATGGAACAAGGTGAAGACAGAAAAATCCTATTAAAAGAAACTTGGCCTTATTTATCTTCCATTACACACTGTCACATAATGTCCCTATGTACATTCATTAAGTTGGACTCACCCTAACACCAAAGCTCTGAAACCTTGGCATTCACCAACATTGATATAATAAGAATTTTCTATCATTACCATGCAGCTCAAAAATTAGACTTTAAGATGATCACATTAAGCAACTCGGAAATAAGAGGATAGAGGTGAAGAATATGGGGGCACACGTTGCCAAAGATAATAGAAATCTGCAAATTATCAATTTAGCTGTACTGACTCTACATTCTACAGCAAGGATACTTTCTAGAAAAGAGAATCAGAGTATACACTGTAGTGGAAACATGTGAAATTTGACAAAAGATTCATGTCAATTTAATCATACAGAAAAAATATATCAGCAGGAAAGATGAATAGAGCTATTCTTGTTCCAGAGTGATCTCTGGGCTCTTTAAAATTTTTTTGAATACATCATCTTTTTAATCTTTAAAGCAAAGTGCTTCGGTTATCTGTCATGACTACCTATTTATTTTACTCACAAATCTACAATTTGGACAAGACATTGTGGGGCCAGCTCATCTCTGTTCTGCATGGTATCAGCTAGCATGGCTTGAAACCTGGGAGCTGGGGTGAGGGGAGACTCATTTACTCACAGATCTAATAAGACTGATCCTCACCGTTGATTCAAGATTTAACTGCAATTACGCGTATGCCCAGCCTCTAAAGTTAAGGCTGGCAAGACTTCTGCCATATTCTAATACTCAGAGAATTCACCATCCTCCCCAGGATCAAGGGAAATGAACACAAACTCCACTTCTTTTTCAACGTTTTTATTTATTTTTGGGACTGAGAGAGACAGAGCATGAATGGGGGAGGGGCAGAGAGAGGGAGACACAGAATCGGAAACAGGCTCCAGGCTCCAAGCCATCAGCCCAGAGCCTGACGCGGGGCTCAAATTCACGGACCGTGAGATCGTGACCTGGCTGAAGTCGGACGCTTAACCGACTGCGCCACCCAGGCGCCCCACAAACTCCACTTCTTGATGTGTGGGTGAGTGCCGAGGTTCTGCAGAGAACAGAAGACCAGATACATAGCTAACTGTGGCCAATTTTGCAAAATCCAATGTGCCATAGTCCTAGGCCACAACAATTCACCTTCCTTCCCTAGACAACAGAGTAAGCAACTCCTTGGATGATTCTAGTCTCTAGTCTTGGAGCTGACCCAGCTGATTCTGAGTGGGACAAAAGAAAGCTATCCCTAATGAGTCCTGCCCAAACTGCAAATGTATGACCAAAGTAAATGTTGTTTTTGTTTTAAGCCATTATAGTTTGGATTGGTTTCTTACCTAGTTAAGTATAGATAACACAGATTCTCAACATTTTCCCCTGGCTAAACACAGGTGAGAAAACCATTGCCATAAGAGACACTGTTCAAAGCAGGTATTTAAAATAAGAGGCTGGTTCTCCATCTCTGTCTAATTCATTTGGGATTTTTTTTTTCCAGAAAGTGTTTTAGAATACAGGTTAAGTGGGAGTTATATCATTGTTGTGGTAACCCTGATTTCATCTAAGTTTATATAAAAATAATGTTACAAATTTTGACACCTTACCTATCATTTGTAACATACCTCATGACTGATCACACTCTGGCACGTTACAACAAGAAGCAGGTTGGAAGCCAATGTCCTAGACACTCTTAGGGGTGAAGTTGCTTCAAAAAAAGCTTAACAAGTGGCTACAAAATTAATAAATTAACTGAAAACCTGAATTTAGTTATTTCTATCTTTCAAAAGTAGTTAACCTATGGTAACACTGCTGGTCAATCATGGAAGCATTATCAACAAGCAAGTTTGCCTGTTCATGCTGCAAGAAGGTGGAGAAACCACCAGTCACTCTCTCTCTCTCTCATCAGACACTTGGCCCAATGGGCAAGTTCTTCATAAATACAGTGACTACACTTCTCACTGTGCCGGGCAGAATCTCACCATTCCATCTGAATTCACATTCTTCCCCAACAGAATTTTGAACGATAACTCATGTGGTCATTATATTACAAGTAACGTGTTCAGAAAATAACTTGTGGGTTTGTGGGATGTTCTGATGTCTCTAGACAAATCTCTGGAACAATTTCTAAGGGAATGAATCTGGGTAACGTACTTTACATCTTAACAGAGAGTCCCAATCTGGAATCAAGACATGTGAATCATGGTTGCCCTGGATTCATCATGTTACACTCTGTTAGCTGTCTCTTAACAATCTGATTTCCTGCCAGTTATAACACCACATCTGTTGGTTACAGCTGGGCAGTAAGTAGAATTTTCACTGAAAGCACTCAGCATAGTTTTCCAATGGTCTCCACTGGAACGCTAAATTCAGCTTCTCAGGGCTTTGTAAAATTAATTTGCTTGCTCAGGATTTCATACTTCCTTTATCTGAGTATGCAGGGAAGCTGTGGCAAGAAAGTCTACCCCAGGCGTGCCTGGGTGGCTCAGTCGGTTAAGTGTCCAACTTTGGCTCAGGTCATGATCTCATGGTCCATGAGTTCGAGCCCTGCGTTGGGCTCTGTGCTGACACCTCAGGGCCTGGAGCCTGTTTCAGATTCTTTGTCTCCCTCTCTCTCTGACCCTCCCCTGTTCATGCTCTGTCTCTCCCTGTCTCAAAAATAAATAAACGTTAAAAAAAAGTTTTTTTAAAAGTCTACCCCAAATTTCTGTTGATTGAGAAACTTTGCCTTCTATCTAGCCCAGTTGCCTGGCAAATAAAGGAGCCCTAACAATGCCACTTCCATTAAAACACCTTACCCAACTGTCTATTAACTTATTTGTGAGTTTTCTATCAGGAACATGGATTCGGATCATTAAGTGATCAGAAGTAAAGCTTTCATACCATTCATAAAACTTTTCTTAGTCTGAAAACAAAGCCCCAAACAGGTTATGATAAAATGGAAAATCTGAAACATTAAAATAAGGAAACTAGTACATGCGATTTTGAAAATAAAGCCAAGGTCTTGCTTTTAACCTGCAAGGTGTATATACTTTGCACACATGGGGAGGTGCAGGATCCTCAATGCACTGGTCTAGGGCCATAAATAAAGGGCATATCACATAGGTAAAAGCAAAGCCTGATTCCCTATTTACCTGGAATGCCTAAAAGATCAGAAGGTCAGTTCTTAACTCTGATGTCCAAAATCACCAATTATGAAATCTCTCACTTTAGAAAAACTTTTATTTTCTTCAGTCTCCACAAACCTGTAAGCACTCATTAGCCAGGTTTATAAGATACATGTCCCTGACTTACTCACAAATATACAGACCACACTTGTACATGCATATGCGTATGCACAGATATTTGACAATAATACCTAACACCATCTCTCAACATTTTGTGAAACAAAACCAAGTCATCATTTGTATTCATAAAGGAGCTCCTCTCTTTTTCTCAACAATAGGGCTTTTCAAATAAAAGGTACAGCATTCCCATGAAGCAGACCCCTGCCAATCACCAACCACTTTTGTCATTTTAAGCACACTTCCAACTGAGAAAGTTGACTTTGAGCATTAGTGATGTTCTACAGGCTTTATCATCTACTTGCCCAAAAAGCTCTTAGGATCATTTATTGTTACTGGCCTCTTCCTCATTACCTAGCACAAAATGAAGCGATACATTTGGACCATCTGTCTGAGTGACCAAAAAGGAAGTTTATAAAGTAAACTGGGTAAAAAGCTTTCAGGTGTCTAAGAAGCCTGTTATGGCTGGTGTGGCCTGCCTTGTGTTCTCACAGCCCTGTACCCTGTGCTGGGTGGATTAAAATCCAATCCCTGGTAGGCAGGCTGGCCCATGGATTTAACACAAGGGTGCCTTGTTTAACACAAGACTCTTCTTCTGGCACTGTGGTTCCTCCTAGCTCGACCAGCCAACCCTGGCTGGGATGTCAACCAAGCCATGGACATTAGGTTAAGAAAGTTCATAGTACAGAGGTTATTTTCATTCTATCTCTGCAAGAAAACTTGCTCAAGGATTTCAAGTTGAGGTAGCTTCAGGATAAAATACAAGAATCAAAAACTACAGTATTTCCTTTGGCTTCATTAGTTTCTAACTGCACAACAGTGAAAGTTATCCAAAATAACTAACTACCATGTGGGCAGGCAGAAAGTAAATGAAATCATATTGAATGACACCTTTATGTCTCTTATTATTTTTAATGTTGATTTACTTTTGAGGTGGGGTGGGCAGAGAGAGAGGAAGACAGAGAATCCCAAGCAGGTTCTGCACTGCCAGCGCAGAGCCCGATGTGAGGCTTGAACCCATGAACTATGAGATCATGACCTGAGCTGAGATTGAGAGTCGGATGCTCAACTGAGTCACCGAGGCACCCCACGTTTATGTCTCTTATTAATGAGGTATCAATCAACAACCTGTGTTTCAACCTCCAGGTCCTGGGTTCAAACAATGGTTATTTCCCAAAAGTTTGGAAATTCTGCAATGGGGGCAGAGACCATATGTATTTCACTGTTAGATCCCTAGAAGTTAGTACAGTATCCAGCAGAGGTGTTCTGTAACTATTAAAAGAATAAAGCAATGCAAGCTCAGTTTAGTGTGTAAACATACTTTAAGGTCATCCTAACGTTATAGAGCCTGTTTCTTAAGTTTATGTATATGATTCCCTAAAGAGTTTGCAAGTGGTAATTGTTTAACCAATTTTTTTTATTATCATCTGTAGGATAACCATTACAGGGTCTTAAGACTCCCTTCTGCCCCTAAAGTATCCCTTTTTCTTGTCTTATCAGTCTTAAGACAACAGCAAAGAACTAGAAGCACAGAAAATGGCTTTTCTCCTGGGACAGCAGAATTCAAACAGAAGTTACAGCTCTCCGCTGGCAGCTGTGGGGATGAAGGAGGAACAGCACGAACACAGTGCTAAGGAAATCTGTTGCTCCTAAAGACAGTCTTTTCAGAAGCATCTTACCACAGTCTTTCCTTTCTCAAATCTCAGTGATAAATAAGTATCAGGTCCCAGAGGGGTTATAAAGACATTCGAGTCTAGATAACTATCTGTAGGGTGACATGCAATATTGTCTAAACAGCTCCCAACAAAGGGGGAGGAATCATAAAACTGGTCAAGAAGATCCCCTTAAAAAATGTAGCCAAGGAGGGTATCATATCTTAGAAGAGATCTGTGACCTTTTCAGCCAAAGACCCAAGAAGCTAGAGAGAAAACATGACTTAGGAAACAGATTCCTGGGACAACCCAAGAAGAGAGTATTGGTTAGTAGCACACAGGAAGGTGAGTGAGCCCAGCACCAATTGCTGATGTAAATTCTATCTGGCAAAAGATTATCATGTCTTTTTCTAACTACCCAAGATGTTGTCTGTTGTATTTCCAACATACAAATGTATGAGATGCAAACAGGAAAAGCAATGATACAAAAAATGGAATTCAAACAGCCACAGTAGCCAAAATGGAAAGCAATAAATTGAAAGGCTCCAATCATCTTAATACAAGAGGCATCACTACAAAGGAGCCAATCTAGTGAGAACCAGTGAGGCAAAGGACACCCCAGAGCATGATCAGCACCGAAGCTGGGATCCTGCTTCTTACACCTGTGGGTCGAGGATTTTTGCCAATCCATGGGGAGAAACTCAAGTTGAAAGAGAATGCATCTGCATAATATGCTTAAGCATGTGCCCATTCATTTATAGTCATGTTTAATTTATTGGGGAAAAAAAACACAAAATAAACTGGTTCTGGGTATGTGTGGATAGATAGCTCCTAAATATAGGCTAAGTGTGGGAGTGGGGGGTGAGGGAGGGGGAATGGCTCCTAAATACTGGCTTAAGGGCTCTTCTGGATTTCTCTGAAAAGAATGAGTTTGTCAAATTGGACAAGTGTTTCCAACTTTGCATACATATTCCTCTCATCTAGCAAACCAAATCATGTCAGAGAGACCACCCATGGTCGAAACAAGTTCAAGAAGTACCCAAGGACATAGCAATTTTACAGGTTTTCCATTTTCACTTCCTTGGAAAATGCCAAGCACAGGCTCTTTTTCAAGACTGAGGGGACTTGCTTTGGTCTCAGTGCCTCTCAGGTCCATGTACCCATTTCTATTAGGTAGGAACACAACTAGTGGGTAGATCAGGGAATGTCTAAAAACACTTTCGATGACTTCAAATCAAGTATGTTTTATGTAAATCAGATATTTCCATCCACTCCACATGAATTCTAGGAATATTCTTTCTAGTTTTAAAAATACCACTTAATCTTCTTAGTTTTTAAAAGAACTCCCAGCGAATGGCATGAGTCAATGATTTCCAGAGCTTTAAATTTCACAATACTGTAAAATTTGAAAAAATAGTCAGGGGAGCTACTTAAATTATCAATTTATTTTCCTAAGTAATAATAAGCACATTTAAAATTTCCCAGTTACTATCCCCATTTTATTATTTTTCATTTTAAACCCAAAAAAGGATATAACCTGAACATACAAACAAGAAGATAATTTAGAATTAGAAAAACTCACTACATTTTCTTAACTTTACTGCATTTGTCATTTAAGTCCATTCAAGCCATGTTAAGACTCACTGATTCAAACTAAAGTGAGAAGAGGTCCCTCACAGATAAAGTACAAAAGCACAAAGCTAGGAAGATAATGGTGTGGATAGACTATTATACTTCTGAAGATTTTGTTGGAAAGGAGAATGAGAAACAAACATCAGACAACTGAGAATTATCTAGACGATTGACAATCATTACAGAGATGTGCCTTTTCTTTTCTGTTTTGTTTAATGGCATTTACAATGGTCTTTTTTTTTAGGTTTATTTATTTTGAGAGAGAGACAGAGAGAGACAGAAAGACAGGGAGACAGAGCAAGAGCACAAGCAGGGGAAGGGCAAAGAGACAGAACCCCAAGCAGGCTCCACACTGTCAATGTACAGCCCAATATGGGACTCAAACTCATGACCCATGAGATCATGACCTGAGCTGAAGCTGAAAGTCAGATGCTTAACCCACTGAGCCACCCAGGAGGCCCTGGTCTGGCTGGTCTTTAAAAAAGCACACACAGAACCTCCATATTACCAAGCATCTACTAATTTGACCCAGAATTAATATCAGACAATTATGTACACAAGATATTGATACTGAAAACCTAAAACCTTCCTAGGTCTCCTGCCATATTTAAAATGAGACTCATATTTAATAAACAAACTTTTCAACTCATTAACTGTTGCCCTATTTCACATACCCTGTTGCACACGCGACAGAAGAGAACACTGTGTTCTTCACAAGATAGTTTCAGTTAAGCACGCGCTGGAATTGAGTTATCATGCTGACTTGATTTACTTCTGTAACTCCCGAATCCATCAACCCAGAGGCTATAATTAGAAGGCAGATATGCTTAAGTACTAAAAGTGTAACCATCACAAAATAGGTTGAAGAGAAGTGATCACTAGGGTTGGATGGCTTCTATCAAGCAGATGTCAGGGTAAATTCCCAAGATGCCAGACCATTAGGCGGAATTTTAGAGACCACTAACATTTTACTTTCTGTACTTCCTGAGAAAAGCACTCAAGGCACAGGTACCTAAAATGATCTCAAATTGTCTTCTGAGGTAAGTTAATCCTGGTTCTAGCCAATTTGTTTTCTCTATTGGCTCTTCAGCTTACCTCAAGTAAGCTAATTCTATATTTGTTTCCAGATTGTATGATTCTTGATTTTTGGAAAAAATTACTTTTTGTGACATGTCCAGCTAGAGTTTTTCCTTCATTTTAGGTCACTGGTTTTCCTCATCTTTATTAGAGTAGAAGATTTAGTAGCTACATTCTGTCACCCACACTTGACAAATTCAAGCCCCTGCATTTTGAGGAAAGTCCTGGCTCTACCTATAAGAGCCATCTACCAAGCCAGTGCCATGAAGAGGTAGGATCACCTTCTGTTCAACCGTACCGTGGGATCATAGGGTTACATTCACAGGGATCGGTAACACAGAATACCAGCGCTCTGACCTTTACTTCCAGCTCCTATCCAAAGCCCAGCAGAGAACTTCTAACCAAGATGGGCAGAAAGTCAGCCCTCCGATGCAAACCTCCTGCTTCTAACACATAGCAACGATAAGGAAAGCAGACAAAGACAACCTTCCAAAAGACACAGGCAGACTGAAATGCAGCTAAATTCTGTTTATAAAAAAAATGCTGAAAGCAAAGATATACCAAAGTTCCATTGGGCAAACAGCTGCTATGGAAAAATATGGAAGATAAAGTAGTATTTAGGGAAAACTATTAATAGAGATAAGGAGGAATACTTTCTAATAAAAATGAATTATTCCACCAATAAATTTTAAAAAGTATGAACTTATTTGCTACAAATAAAAATAGAATCTCAACATAAATAGAATAAAAACTGACAGAATAATAAAGAGGAATTAACCAATCCACAGCATCAGAGTAGGATATTTTAATAGTCCTCTATCAAACTAAGAAACAACCCAAACTAGACAAATTTAAATAAGAAATTTTATCTGTAGTACAATACACCCAATAAACACAGTACTCTTTTTCTTTCCAGTTCTTACAGAAACCTTATAAAAATTGATCCCATACGAGGCCACAAAACAAATGTGAAATAATCTATATAATAAAGATGCTAAGTGATAATGCAATTTAGATAAAAATAACAATTAAAAGGTAATTTATAAATATCTTTGAAAACCCAAAATGCACTCCTAAATAACTCCCCAATTAAAGACAAAATTAAAATGGAAGAAAGTGACAGTAAACATTCCACTCAAAGCTACAGAGAAAAAAATTACTAACTTCTTTTCAAGGACAAGGCTGTCAGGAGATAGAGTTTAATTAAGCAACTAAGAATTATAAAAATCTATACATTCTGAGAGACTAATAATGACAACATTTGAACTCCTACACAACGCCTGATGTCCTATCAGGCACTTACACCCACTTTGTGATGTTTGATTAAGCATGTTTAGTTTACAAACTAAAAAAGGTTTATAAGCTAAAAGATTTATACTTACAGAGTCAGATCAGGAACAGAGAAGTCAGATGGCATGGGGCTGAATTTCTGGACTTCTAGTTACATGACCACGAGCAAGTTATTGCACATCTTAAGACTCAGATTTTTCACCTACAAAGATTCAAACACGAATCGTCTCTACTATGTAAACTCTTCACGATGTTAAATGATTTGAAACACATGAACCACAGTTCATAGTGATGGTTCAACAACTGTGAACTAGTATTTTTACATATACAGTACTCATTTGGCTACTGGTTCTATCGCTTGTACACAACTGTACGCCTTCTTGGAGAGAGAAATAATACTCTACCTTTGGTCACTGAAGTACATATACCAGTGCCAATTACACAGTTGTTGGCAAATAAACTGTTGTACTAATGAATGAAATTTAGTTAAACTTGTCCAAACTACTTTGGTGCTCGATATTAAAATTCTCTACCTAGCAAACAAAGCAATAAATATGAAGGTATTGTTAGTGATGTGTAATGAAATTTAAGTCTGACTATTTAATTATCCCTTGACACTTGAAGTAAAGTCAGTTTTGTTCCATCAAATCTGACATCTTCAAGTATTCATTAAGAACTACAACTGTTTAATAAGATATTATTATAGGGTAAAGTTGGGTTTGGAGCCTGGTTTGGTTTTCTAATTTTAGACATATGATGGTGATGGAAAATATCCCTTCACAAATAAAACACACAAAGACAAGGGAATAACTGTAAAGAGCACCAACTACACAAAACATGCTGTTAGATGGGAAAGAATACATTCATGTAAAGCTATAGAATTTTAATTTTTTCTGTTGGAATACAACAGCTCCTATATCCCCTTTGTATTCCAACAGAAAAAATTAAAATTTTATAGCTTCCAGAATCAAATGTTTCTATAGAATTTGATTAAATTAAAATACTAATTTCATCCTGATTACAACACATTTATTTCCTATGAATCCTTTAATTACATCTGGTAATGTTCTGCAGGGTTGTTTTTTTTTTCCAGTAATACCTGTGTAGTTTAACTTTTATTAAACCTTACAGTATTTTATTTTTTAAAAAATTTTTTTAACGTTTACTTATTTTTGAGACAGAGAGAGACAGAGCATGAACGGGGGAGGGCCAGAGAGAGAGGGAGACACAGAATCTGAAACAGGCTCCAGGCTCTGAGCTGTCAGCACAGAGCCCAACGCAGGGCTCTAACTCTTGGGCCGCGAGATCATGACCTGAGCCGAAGTCGGACGCTTAACCGACTGAGCCACCCAGGTGCCCCATAAACCTTACAGTATTTTAATGTGAAATGTACTTGATGGAGTCCAATAAAAGCCACAATACACACTTGAGAGTTAACTGTGGTGGTGGTACAAACACCTGTAACAATCTATCTTCTCATAAAGCTAATGTTTTGGCAGAATGAGCATCTTTTCTTCTTTTACTGAGCGGGTCTTTAGACACTGGAACACATCAATCAGGAATGAATTTTACTGGAGATTGTTAAGAAAAGAAAGAGAGAGAATGAAGGAAGGGAAGGAGGAAGGGAGAGAAGAAGAAAGGAGGACAGGCTACTTCAGTGTAATGGTGAGGTTTCCCTGACCCAATGGGAGTTGGGGCAAGAAGCTAAATGGTATGGTGATGATCTTTCTAATCCTTGGATTTAACTTTTCAAATTGTTGAGGCTTTAACTGACAATAAAAATCATGTGAACACACACATCCACCCAAACACAAAGTGGACATAAAATGAAAAACTTTAAATATAGAATTTGTTTCCATGACAGCACATCCCAAGAATGGAAATTCATTGTAGCTCACCATAAAATACAAACAGTATCCCAGAATTTCAAATATATCAGCTTCAATCCTGCCAAATCTTCTTTTTATCTACCTGAATCCTAAATTTTTAAGTGCATTGATGTCAATGTCAATTCCTGGTCAGTATTTAAAAAAAAACTTTTTTTAATGTTTATTTATTTTGAGAGGGGGGAGGGGCAGAGAGAGCAAGGGAGAAACAGAATCTGAAGCAGGTTTCAGGCTCTGAACTTTCAGCACAGAGCCCGATGTGGGGCGCAAACCCACGAACTGTGTGATCATGACCTGAGCCAAACTGGACGCTTAACCAACTGAGCCACCCAGGCACCCATCTTGGTCAGTATTTTTAATTTAATTCTCAATGACCACTTTTTGGGGATCCATTTTCTCCCTTACAAATAACATTTATTGCTTTTGCTTTCTCCTACATCAGAGTAAAGTAACTCAATAGTTCTTGTTGGAGCACAAGACCTATCCAATGTTCTATGGGAACATCTTTGAAAGAAGTGACTTAACTAGTGAATATTTGGGAGCAGACTGACAGGATACATCTTAGCTTAGGAGCTATACATATGATGATGGGATTTTTAACTGTCCTTAACAATATGACACCTCTCAGAAATGCATTTCTTTCATTTATATAATTGCCTCAAGATTTTAATAGTGTGTGCACGTATGGAAGGGAGAGATTGAAATGTACCTCTTTTCAGGAAAATTTTCAAAGACATAAATGCTTCTTTTCTGAAATATCACTGCATCCAGATGCCTCTATTCACCCTATCTTTAGCAAAGCTTTCTGTCTCCCAAATGAACAACATCTGCACCTGCTACATATAAGGAGTGTCACTCTGTGCCCCTAAGTGACTGAGTCTGCCTTAATTATCTACTGCCCTTCCAAGATCATTTTTTGGTTCTTTATAACTCCTTTCTCACGCAAAGTAAATGCTGTACTACAAGATACTAAAACAGGTGTGACATTATTAAACAAAATCCCTTAGAGACAAAAGGGAGAATAGGACCATTAACATATAATAAAAACCCAGGAAAAGAAGCTGTGGAGATCTGGATGGTAGAGGTGGGGCTACTTGTACTCTCCTTCACCCACACTCTGTTTGTTAATTGACTGGTGAATCTACTCTAAGAATCAAGTCTAATCTTAAATCATTATAAGACAATATTCTTAGAAAAAGGAAAAACATTTTTATATAATTCCAATGTATGCTGTAGAAATGACCATTTATATAACTACAGCCACTTAACAGCAAAGAAATGGAGAGAATTCATGGAAATAGGAAAACAGGCATTCTCTGCTTAGATAATCCTGCCCCTCTGGAGATCTCCAATCTTTTGTTTCTAAAGAATACTCAGTGAGATTTTGCTACTAAGAGTTTCAATTCCTCTGAACAAATACCTCTCATTTCTTTTCTGGGAACGTCTCTCTATGCTAATTCATGAAATTCCTTTAAAAAGTCCTAATGTACACTAACAAGTTTAGTAAGGTTGTTAGATACGAGGTAGAGACAAAAATCTATGGTATTTCCATATACAAGCAGTGAAAAGTCAGAAACCAAAATTACATTACCATTTGCAATAGAACCAAAATAAGCAATACTTAAATATAAAACTTAAAAAACATGTATAGGACCTGTATATTCAAAACCGCAAAATACTGAGGAAAGAAATCATCAAGGAAAACCTATATAAATGGAAAGTCATACCAGGTTCATAGACTAGAAATCTTAACATAATAAAGATGTAAGTTTTCCCCAACGTGATCTGTAAATTAATGAGATGCCTACCAAAATCCCAGCAGGATTTTAAGTAGATATAGATAAGCTGATTCTAAAATTTATATAAAAGGGCAAAGGAACTACAATATCTGAAACCATTCTGAGAAATAAGAACAAAGTTGTAGGAATCCCACTATCCAATATTAAGGCTTGTGAGAAAGCTATAATAATCAAGGAAATATGGTATTGGTCAAATATGACCATTTGATTTTGACAAAAGTGCAAAGCAATTCAGTGGATAAGAATAGTTGTTTTTCCAGCAAATATTGGACCAATATCCATAAGAAAAAACTTAACCTATATCTAAACTTCATAATTTATACACAGATTAACTTCAAATGCACATAAATCTAAATGTAAAACTATAACACTTCTAGAATAAAACACAGGAAAAATTGTCCTGACCTGTAGCTAAACAGACCGTTATCAGAAGAGACACCAATAGCACAGTCCATAAAAATGGGAATTGATAATTGAGTTTAGGTACATGATATATTGCAAGGGAAGAGGCTTTTAGAGCAACACATATAGATAAAACATTTTTTTTAATTGACATGGATGGTAGAACTTAACAAACATGATTTGTTTGGGGATGGTTATTAGGCCCATTGGAAAGAGAAATATTTTACCTATTCTTTTAGCTCAAAAAGGCTGTGTCATGGACTGAAAGGCAGATAGACAGATAAACCATATTGGGGGAGAGGAGGATATCCATTTGTACTTCTTTGTACTTTTTTGTTAATAAACTGTTTTTTCTTGAAATTAATGACTTAATTTGTGATATCATGTTCTACAGCAATATTTGGAACATAATAGTCTGATTAGTACTCTATTGAAACTTGCACTCATAATGTGTATACTTTCCTGGCAAGGCTAGGATTAGTATTAAAAACTTGCTCTGGGGGCGCCTGGGTGGCGCAGTCGGTTAAGCGTCCGGCTTCAGCCAGGTCACGATCTCGCGGTCCGTGAGTTCGAGTCGCGTCGGGCTCTGGGCTGATGGCTCAGAGCCTGGAGCCTGTTTCCGATTCTATGATTCTATGTCTCCCTCTCTCTGCCCCTCCCCTGTTCATGCTCTGTCTCTCTCTGTCCCAAAAATAAATAAACGTTGGAAAAAAAAAAAAAAAAAAAAACTTGCTCTGCCAAAGACACTGTTAAGAGAATAAAGAGACAAGCTGAAGACCAGGAGAAAATATTTACAAACCACATACCTAACAAAGGACTTGCACCTGGAATATGAAGAATTTTCAAAATCCAACAATAAGAAAACAAACAACCCAATTTAAAAATAAGCCAAGGACCAAGGAAGATGGAAAGCTGGCAGGTAAGCACATGGGAAGAGGTGTACCACCAGTGGCCATAGGAAAATGCAAACAAATTACAATCACGAGATACCATTACACATTTATTAGAATGACTAAAACAAAGGATACAGATAATACCAACTGCTATTAAGGATTTGTGACAACTGCAACTCTCATACACTGTTCATACATATCGGCATGCCCACTCTGGAAAAGAGTTTGGCAGTTAAATGTACAATGTTTACAAACTATATAAACTATGAACATACTACGTTCACCTAAAAACATGTACATGATTGTTCATACCAGCTTTATATGTGACAGCAAAAACTGGAAACTCAAATGTCCTTCAACAAGCGAATGGATATAAAATATAGTACATCTATAGAATGGCATAATATTCACAATAAAAAGCAATGGACTATTGATACATACAATAAAATGGATAATAATAAAATAACTAAAATAAGCCAGTGGTTGCCACAAGTCTTGGTTGGGACACCGGGGAGGGTGCGATAAGACACAGATGGTATTGGGGGCATTTTTGTTGGGTTGATCAAACTGTTGTGTATACTCATTACAATAGTGACCATACAAATCTATACAGGTGTTAAAATTCACAACAGTATACCAAAAAAGGTCAGTTTTACTATATGATAAATTTAAAAATACATAAAACTACATTTGGAGAGTGCCTGGTGGTTCAGTCAGTTAAGCTTCTGACTCTTGATTTTGCCTCAGTCTCTTCTTGGGCAGTCCTTGGCCCAAATGCCATATTGGCTATACCATAGATAACACAAGACAGGACTGTTACTATCACCATTATCAAGAAGACTGGAAGAAGAGAGAAGATGCCATTTTACAGACCATGATAATATTTTTGAAGGCAAGAGTTAGGGGGAAGGTTGCCATGGTAACAAAGCAGTATGGTTAAACAAAAGAAAGAAACAGGAAGTTCCCTTGTTCTCAAGTCTTCATAAAAGCTTATGTATACACAATCCCAGCTCAGTTTTTCTAGATGTTTCTAACATCTCAACATCACCATTATCTTTCATCTGATTTTTGCCTCTTATATCCCTTTCTTTTGCATATATTCTACTTCTATGGAAAAGAGATGTAAGTGATAAGCCACTATCAGAGATTTATATCAAAAGAATTCCTATGAATATGCCCTAGGCTTCCTATGGGCTCAACTCTCCATCCCATAACTTCCATATATGTGGTCCTGCACAATAATTTCTGGATTTATCTTAGTGGTTTTTGTTTTGTGTTTCAATTTAGAAATTCTGAAGTATCTACAGATTCAAATAAAATTAAATCATTTCTAGGATGCTGTTATTTGCTAAGTGCACTGTATTAAATTCAAATGCATATATCAAATATTCAATCAGAAAATTCATTCAACTACAAGTCAGTCCCACTGGATATTAAAAAAAAAAAACTTGCAAAATGAGAAAAGTCCACTAGTGCTAAACTATAAAGAATATGCAGTGATGTCATTTCTTGGTCAGCCACATAACTGAAAAAAAAAATTAATGGGTATTTATGAACCACAAAAAAGGAAGGTTGAAGGCTGGAATTCTTTTTTTTTTTTTTTAATGTTTATTTATTTTTGGCAGAGAAAGAGACAGAGCATGAGCAGGGGAGGGGCAGAGAGAGAGGGAGACACAGAATCCAAAGCAGGCTCCAGCCTCTGAGCTGTCAGCACAGAGCCCGACGCAGGGCTCGAACTCACAGGCCACGAGATCATGACCTGAGCCGAAATGGGACGCTCAACTGACTGAGCCACCCAGGTGCCCCCTGAAGGCTGCAATTCTTAATCTTAAGGTCCTATACTTTAATTCCTCAAAGGACATTTTACAATCTCCTAGGAAAAAGATTCAAATAACTCATACTCCCCCAAAACTACTATTTATCATCCCAATTTCTTTGAAGGGCGTACATAACAAATGCTCTTTATATTTTATCCTCCCAAATTCAATGTCTTTACACTTCATACAGTAACTATGACTTTTAAAAAATATGATCTATTTTCCAGTATTATGTGTGTAGAGATCAACTATTGAATAATTGTTGAGTGAATGAAGGAAGGAAAGAATCCAAGAACAAACCACCATGAAAAAGCAGTATAACAATTCTACCCAGTGATGCCAGGGAGGATGTTCATCATGAGCGGCATTCCACAGGGCTAAGGGTATGTACACAGACCCCAACTTCTTCAGCACCTTTCCTCTGGGATAAAAAGATGAAGCTGTGGTCTCTGAGCCCTCTCATCACAAACTATACCCCATCTTGCACTGTACCCCATTTCTCTGCCTGATTAAAGCATTCCTTCTAGAAACCAACACCAAGTTAAAGATGCTTCAAATCACATGTGTGTGGCACACAGAAACATTCTGGCCCAGCAAACTACAGCCTCTTAATTCGGGTGATGTGTGCACTAGCCTTGGCTGTACTCAGTTTAGACACGAGAAACTTGTCCATTTGTACTATGCTATTTACCCATTACACTCATTCAATTTTCCCACATACCTTGCCCAATTATCTACCAATTTAATCCATTTAAGCTATCTCAACTACAGTAAATATGTTCCCCTTTAGCATTTACTAGCACTTGGGCTGGCTTTTCAAGGACTTCTAACAGGCTTTATGATTCATTTATTTTTCCTCTTCCTGTTCAATTTTGTACTTATGACTCATCACAAAATGGATGCTGCTTCTATAGACAAATGCACTGGCAAGAAACTAACTATACAATTGGCCATTTAGTCCTGAAACTATATGAAACAGAATAATGACTACAAAATTGATCTGGACCACAGGGCAGAAACCATACTTAAACTCCATCCAGCATACAGCACCTGCCACAGGGCTGATGTCTGGATGCCATTTACTGTCCTTTCCTTTATTGTTGATAATAGCAGTGCTTTCAAATGGAACATTCCTCCTGCTGCAGATCAAAAGGATTTAGAAAAATATCCCATCATCTTATTTGAGAGATGAATAAAGTAATAATTCAATTTCCTCAGTTTTGCTGAGACCTTGGCAGCTAATATTAATTATTATCTCTAGCCAGTGGGAACTAGTGAAATGACTTCTAAATTAAAACAAACAGCATTTGTCTATTTTTATTTGTAGGGGAATAAGCCTGTTCTGACTTCTGGGAAGAGGCCCAGCGTGGCTCATGTGACTCACAGACACTTGTGTCAGGTACTTTAAAGAACCCTAACTTTCTCCTTCAACATTAACCAATTGGCATAAAGATCCTGAAGGATGATTTGTAATCAGTTTACCTTTGCCTCACCCATAATATCCCACATGCCATCTCTTTATTACAGAGGCTACTCTGCCTCCCTATGTTTCTTTCACTTCATGAAAGCTATTTCTGCTGTGTGCCAAACATAGATCTCAACACTACAGGAGAGAAGCACAAATGGAAGCTTAATAACTAGCACAGGCAGCTATGAATATTTTGTGGTGGAATGGGGATCAGTTGCTATAACCAAAAAAATGATCAGAGGATTACCAAATTTGTAAGAATTTTATAAAAATACAAATTCTTGGAGTGTCTGGGTGGCTCAGTCAGTTGAGTGCCCAACTCTTAAGTTATGTCTCTGGTCATGATCTCATGGTTTGTGGGTTCAAGCCCAGTGTCGGGCTCTGTGCTGACAGTGTGGAGCCTGCCTGGGCTTCTCTCTCTCCCTCTCCCTCCCCTTCCCTGCCTGTGTGTGCTCTCTGTCTCAAAAAAACAAATAAACTTAAAAAAAAAAAAAGGCAAATTCTTAGGAAACATATTTATTCATCAGCCTTACTGAACAGGGTCTTTCTTTGATACGGCCAGTTTAGGGGTTCAAGGGATTTTTGTGCCTAATGGATGAATTGACAGTTTCCCTCACATGGACTAGAGAAAAAAAAAAAAAAAAAGGAAAAACATAATCACCTAGTTGGCAACAGCCATATCAGCTTTCACAAGCCTGAGATCGCCAAGAAATGGATCATGGCTGTTTAATCACCCAATTTGCATTTCCCCCTCTTCCTTACTTACAGAATCTGACTGCTTTCAGGGAGGCAGTATGCCCATCTACAAGTGTATCTCCTACTCTTCCTGCAACTAGTAATGACTAGTGTCTAGTGAGATTTAAGTGGAATTAATTGGGTGGGGCTTCTGGGAAAGCTCTTTAAAGGTATCTGATTCTCCAGGAGGGGCTCATGTGCAATCCTCTCCACCACTACACATCGCTGTCCTTCTGACTAGAATATGAACAGGATGGACAGCAGTACTCTAGCCGTCATTCTTGACCATTCTGCAGGTGAATGAGAGGTGTGAAGGAAGCAGAAAGAAGAGGATCCTGGGTCCCTGATAAGTCTGACCCTGATTTGGCAGCCCTGGAGATCTTCCCGCTCATAGGAGAAAGAAGAAAAGGAAGCCTCTATCTTTTTTATGTCAATTATTTGGATTTTCTGTTCCAGGATTCTGCCAAGTCTAATACTAACAAACTCATGAAGCAATCATCTACGTTTATGGAGCACTATCTGTGATCTCAACATTGGGGGAGGGGGGTGGGGGGGCATGCTTACATTAATACAGTAGACATTCAGGATTTTGTCCTTGCCTTCTCATTTAAAACTTGGGGAATTAAGGCTGACGGTGAACATGATCAAGTTTCAAAATTTATGTCAGAAATACATATGAACTCACATAACACTCGGTACTTCTGTTATAATGCTACTTTCCACAGGACTTTTCCCTCTTATAAAGGCTGAATAATCCTTGAAAGAAAAATGTGTCTAATTCATAACCTGAGTCATCGACACAAACATGGCAACTATGACACAGTGATAAGGAGGAATGTGAGTTTTCATGGCATACTGCTTACCTCTGACAGCTAGACACGATTCACGCTTGGTCTACTCTGTGTCTTCTCCACCCCTTGAATCTAAGAAGCTCCTGTTTAATCACCTAAGTGCATGGGCTTGTTAAATTAATCGAACAAGAGGCCAATAGGCTGAGGTGGCTTTAATGCCCAGACAGCCTACAGGAGCAACACAAAATCCAAGCCTGTAATGCCTCCAGTTTATGAATTCAAAACCTGAGGACAACCAATCACAGGCAGCCATCTAGGCTTTAAGCTACAGCCAATCACCAGCTCCCTTACTCATTTCTGCCTCTTTCCCTAATGAAACTCCCTCCCAGTTCCCACCCTCAGTGCTTCTAACAACTTGCAGCTTGGAGCTACCCAGTTTGAAGAAATTTATTTAAATAAACTCTTAAAATGTTTAATATGCTTCAGTTTGTCTTTTATCAGACTTTTGCAAGAGCATGAAAAATAAATGAAAGAGGAAGCGTTCAACAAGGCGAGGGACACACAGTGGCAAAGGCTGGAGGAATATTCTCTTCTCAATGTTCCAACAGCTGTTTCCAAAGGTTTAAAATCCATTTCTCTCAATCACCTTGTAAGGTGATTTAGCTTTTTCAGAAACTGCCAGACTGTTTTCCAAAGCGGTGGTTCTACATTTTAGTACCAGCAGCAATGAATGAGGGACACACTTCGTATTGTCAGTTTGGTTTCAAGCAACTCTGGTGATAAACAGTGGTATCTCATGGTGGTTTGATTTATATTTTTCTGATGAACTAAAAACAGTATCTTTTCATGTCTAATTGGCCATTTATAGATCTTCTTTTGTAAAATTTCTTTTCAAATTTTTGCCCATTTTTAATATATTTGCTTAACTTACTATTGCATTATTGGAGTTATTTATACTCTATAAATATTCTTTTCTATAGAGTTATCTATATTCTAGATACAAGTACTTCATTCTGGATGGTATTTGTCATTTTTCCTTAAATTTCATTGATCTTTTTTTTTTTTCTTTAGTGTCTGATATAGTAAGCCTATCCTGTGAGTTTTTCAATTCATGTATTTAATTTTTCACCTCTGGAAGTTCCACATAGTTCTTTTTTATATATTTTCCATTTTTCTCCATATCATATTTACTTTAAATTATCAAATATTTAAAAGAGACTTTAAAAATCTCTTAAAGATTTCATCTGATAATTCTGTCCTGTCATTTCTGGGTATATTTATTATGCCTGAATTTTCTCTGGGTTTCTGGTTACATGTTTGTGCATCTTCCAATCTCTAATGATTTTGGATTAGGTGCTGCATTATGAATTCTATGTTGCTGAGCTTATGAATTATGCTGTCTTCCTTTGAAGAATGCTGCCTTTCAGTTTGTCAGGCATTTAAAAGGATCAACTTGATCTTTTAAAGGTTTGTTTCTAAGCTTTGTTAGGGAAGATCTAATTTGGCCATCCTTATAAAGTTTTAACCTTTTAGGACTCTCTACTAAATGATATGTGTCAAGTCTCTCCATTCTGCCTGGTTAAAACCAGGGGATCACCCAATATGACCTCTTAGAATTGTTTGGCTTATAGAATTGGTCACCCAATATGACCTCTTAGAATTGTTTGGCTTATAACTCTTTGGTCATCCCTGTCCTCCTGGAGTCTTACCCTGTACACAGACAGTTTAGTTTTCACTTTAAAACTCAAAAGATAGCCCCTTCACATCCTTCATACCCTCCAGCCCCAAGAAGGAATTTGGAACCCTTTTTCTGACAAGTTTCAGACACTCTGCCCCATCAAGTCCAGCTGCCTCCATTTCCACGAACTCTGATCTCTGTCACCTCAATTCGGTGAAACCACTGGATTCTCTACTTGAATTTTCTGCCTTTGGCCCAGGGCCCATTGAAGACCTACAGGCATAAAGCTGGGTAGGTCATACGGCCATCTTGTATGGTTCTCTTCTCTCATGAGACACAATCCTATCTGCCTACTGTCTGATGTCTGAAACCAATTGCTTTGTATTTTTTATCCAGGTTCCTACTTATAGAAGAAAAAGCCCTTTACTAGTTGCTCTGCCAGGCCCAGAAGCACATTTACCCTAGATGATTATTTCTGTGTGTGGATATGTAATGGAAAGGCCACTGAGGAGAGAGACATTGGAACAATTATGTGTGAGGGTGCAAGAAAACAGAGAACGTGAAGATGAGCTGGTAACTATATGCTCCCTTCAAATAAAAGGCTTTTTATAGACTGTGTACATTTGCCTACGACATCCTCTGCATCCAACCATGTGCATGATGACTTTCTAAACATTACATAACAAGGAAGTATACGTTCAAGTATAAAAAGAGTGAGATACTGACTACGAATGCTTTAGGAGACCAGAATGAGAAGGAGAAATGGACTGGGGAAAAAAAAAAAAAAAACAGGGGCATTTGTTTAGAGGAGAGGCTTGAACTGAACACTGAAAAAGTGATAGGATTGATAGAGGCTGGAAAAAAGGATAGACAGGAAGGACACTTCCAAGTCTTTCAGCTGCCTCCAAAATGAAAAAAGTATCAAGACCTAGTGCAAAAGCTGCTCAAGGTGAGGAATTATGGATGCTTGGTAGCCGCCACTTCACTAATTTGTCTTACATATCCACCTGCTTTATGAGACATCAATAATGCAAACAGTTAATCATATCATTATTAATTTGTATGGGGTAGAGGTCAAGGGGCATTCCTCCCCAAATACTCAATAGCTATTATCAGAACAACTCTGTTACTGAAATGAGCAGAATCCAACCCCTAAAGGCAGGGAGTATTACATGTTTCACACATAACCTTTACCCATATTAAACATGTCTGATGAACCCAAGCGTGATATCCAATGATATCATTTTAAACTTAGATCTGCTATTTTAATAAGCCATCAACAGGCTTAGCAGATGTTGCAAAGAACAAGTAAATACATTCCAGGCAACAAATCTGCAAATAGACATTCAGGATAGCAATAAAAGAATGTGCTCCATTCTTTCCAATGTAATCACAAAAAGTAATATTTTATGACTAATTACAGATGCATACAAATACTCATGGTCTACTGGAAGTATTGTCTCCATGTGGTATGACTAGCAAAGGCCTTACAAAGATTGTGCACCAGTATATAATTAAGAGAACACTTAGGCATTGTGAATATTCTGTATTTTACCTATCAGATGGTTATGTCAGTTGGTGGAAAAAGCACCACCTATTCTGGTCACATCTGGGTCGCAAACTGGATGTTCTAGCTTGAGGATGTCATTCAATATGTCTCTAAGCCTGAGTTTCTCCATCTCCAAATTGAATTATTATCTAAACTACCAAACAACTTGGTGGGATTAAGAAAGAACAGGAAGTTGTTCTCACGAAGCAAATACTCTACATACATTTTTAAATTGTGCTTTTTATAATACGAAATTACTGCTGCACAAATTTCCCCCGGGACACTACAATGAAAAATTAAAGCTGGAAACAGAAGGAAATCTGGCATTAATTCTTTCCATTTTTAAGATAAATAGGAGTCATAAATCATTCTTCCTTTTATTCTTTCCTTTAGCAAAATAAAAATCCTTATGGCTTATGAGAAAGCAATAAAATTATGCAGAGAAGTTGCACTTAGTAAGATAATTGAGTCCAATATTAAATACCAGGACTATAAAAACACATGGCTAAATAATATGTTTATTGTAAAATATAAAAGATCCATTTCTTAGAGCAAGAAAATATTTGGACAAATTTTGTTCACTTTCTTAGTTCACCAAACAATCACTGTTTGGCTTTAATTCTTCATATTGGTTAAGCCAATCCTTCCAGTGAGACCATGTCCTTAACAGTTATAAAACAAAGCAATAATTAATAGCCTATAACTAGAAAAGGTTAACATACGATATAATACTTTGTATAAGACATGGAAACAGGTTATTCACTTTGAGTAATATCACCACTGTTTGGGTGGCATATAACAGGTTCTCAACGCAGAATAAATAAATGCATAGTTCTGGGAATTTATTTTAAGATTATAGAAAAGTAAGCAAATCCAAGAAATTTATAACTCACATTGGCAAAGCATGCAACTTATTTAAAAAGTTATTTTCAGGTACTCCAATGTACTGACTGTGTCAGCCCTATACAGTAATTTCCTTTGTTCCCAGCTACCAAAAACAAAAGCAGAAAGTAAGCCTCATACTGTGGTGCCCAATTTAAACCTAAGAATTAAGCCACAAAATAAGGAAACATTTTCTATACTGAGACCAAGGGTCCCAATCATTTTTCTGTGGTCCTACAGGTAGTTATTTTAAGCACCATCCTGAACTTCAAACACGGGCAGCGCTGGGCAGACTTAATAAGTATATGAAACTTCTTCTCCTTCTTGATTCTACTTTCACGAACCCCAGCCTTGAGCACTGTTTTTCTAAGGCAGAGCCAATCTGCTTAGGTATTCAGTTTCACAGCTGTCCTTAAAACGGTACCGTAAGCAATGCCTTAAAACATTATACCTAAATAATGCTTAAAACATTATGCTCAAGACTATATTGGCAAGGTGTATCCTCAAATCATGTTGAAAAGGTATTCTCTGATGCCAAATGGAGCCATAAAGCAGCATTGGGCTCATCTAATTATGGGCTGGCATCCATCTGAAGAGAGGTTAGGGCAGTTACCATCCACTTAGCTTTATGCACTGTCATCCTCATTACCATGAACCAGTCACTTCTCTTTGTGTTTTAGTCTCCATGGCGGCAAGAGAGAATCAATAATAATGAGTTCAGTGTTAGAATTATTCACAATAAAGGAAAAAAAATAGTCTACCAAGTGGTCTGAGCTCCTGGGAAACTGTGTAAACATAGTTTATCATTTATGTGCTAAGACCTTGTCCTTGGATCTCTGTGGTTCCCAGTGCCATGTTGCCTGTGCATTCTTTCCACATGGGCAGCTTTTCCTGTTTGATGTTTGGACATGCCAGTCCAAGGTTTCACAATTTCCAGCCAATTTTTTTTTTTTTTTTTTTTTTTTTGGTTTAAGAGAAAATTTTCCTATGCCCATAATCATGCATTTTTCCTTTTCTTTAAAAAACCAAGGTTCTTGGTTGTCGTTTCAATACTAGCTTCTAATTTGGAAGTCAGAAGATAAATTCTAGACACTGGGATTGTTTCCCATCTAAGAACTAACCAGGCCCAACCCTGCTTAGCCTCCGAGATCAGACGAGATCGGGCGCGTTCAGGGTGGTATGACCGTAGACTGGGATTTTTTAGATGGCATTTATCACTGCTCTGGGTTCAGTTTCCATTACCACCAAAATGAAGATGGCAAGGCACACAATCTTTCGGCACATTTCTCCAAATGCAGACTATGGAAAAGAACATCTGCACCAGAATTCCTGAGGCAACTTAGTGAGAATGGAGTAGGTACCATCCCAGGCCTCACTAAACAGAAATTTCCTTTGAGACATTTTTAATATACACCCCAGCCATCACTGTCCATGCTTAAGTTTGAAAGCCAGTGTTCCAAGATCAGCAACTGATGACCTCCTGGTTTCCTTGGCTTCAAAGAAGAGATTCAAGCTTTGTCATTCTTCTTAACTAATGGTTCCACAGAAGACTCCCTGAGGGGAGCCAACTCAGCCTTACCTAACACTTTCCCTCAGCACATGTTGAGAAGAGCCATGGAGAGCTTCTCTCTGCAGTCCAGGGTGGCACAGTGAAAAAAGGCATCTACGGTGGTGTCATCCCATCTACCAAACATTGATCTTGGAAAAGAAAGGCCTGGGCATTTTCCTGTATAAACTGGAACAGCTTTTCCCAGGTGCCAACTACAAGAAATATGATGAGAATGTGTGGCCTCAGAGGTATTGAAACCTTATCAAGTAGAATTTAATTAATTATTAGGATAGACTGGCATATTCTTTTACTTCATGGAAGTTTGCAGAAACATTTCTGATCCAACTCGACACAGAGGTTTTTATTAAAGCCCTGCTCTAAAGACCATCTGCTTTTTTTTTAAATATGAAATTTATTGTCAAATTGACTTCCATACAACACCCAGTGCTCATTCCAACAGGTGCCCTTCTCAATACCCATCACCCATCCTCCCCTCCCTCCCACCCCCCCATCAACCCTCAGTTTGTTCTGTTTTTAAGAGTCTCTTATGCTTTGGCTCCCTCCCTCTCTAATGTTTTTTTTTTCCTCCCCCTCCCCCATGGTCTTCTGTTAAGATTCTCAGGATCCACATAAGAGTGAAACCATATGGTATCTGTCTTTCTCTCTATGACTTATTTCACTTAGCATAACACTCTCCAGTTCCATCCACGTTGCTACAAAAGGCCATATTTCATTCTTTCTCATTGCCACATAGTAGTCCACTGTGTATATAAACCACAATTTCTTTATCCATTCATCAGTTAATGGACATTTAGGCTCTTTCCATAATTTGGTGATTGTTGAGAGTGCTGCGATAAACAACGGGGTACAAGTGCCCCTATGTATCAGCACTCCTGTATCCCTTGGGTAAATTCCTAGCAGTGTTATTGCTGGGTCATAGGGTAGACCTGTTTTTAATTTTTTGAGGAACCTCCACACTGCTTTCCAGAGCTGCTGCACCAGTTTGCATTCCCACCAACAGTGCAAGAGGGTTCCCGTTTCTCCACATCCTCTCCAGCATCTATAGTCTCCTGATTTGTTCATTTTAGCCACTCTGACTGGCATGATGTGGTATCTGAGTGTGGTTTTGGTTTGTATTTCCCTGATGAGGAGCGACGTGGAGCATCTTTTCGTGTGCCTGTTGGCCATCTGGATGTCTTCTTGAGAGAAGTGTCTATTCATGTTTTCTGCCCGTTTCTTCACTGGATTATTTGTTTTTCGGGTGTGGAGTTTGTTGAGCTCTTTACAGATTTTGGTTACTAGCCCTTTGTCCGATATGTCGTTTGCAAATATCTTTTCCCATTCCATCGGTTGCCTTTTAGTTTTGTTGATTGTTTCCTTTGCTGTGCAGAAGCTTTTTATCTTCATGAGGTCCCAATAGTTCATTTTTGCTTTTAATTCCCTTGCCTTTGGGGATGTGTCAAGTAAGAAATGGCTGTGGCTGAGGTCCGAGAGGTTTTTTCCTGCTTTCTCCTCTAGGGTTTTGATGGTTTCCTGTCTCACATTCATGTCCTTTATCCATTTTGAGTTTATTTTTGTGAATGGTGTGAGAAAGTGGTCTAGTTTCAACCTTCTGCATGTTGCTGTCCAGTTCTCCCAGCACCATTTGTTAAAGAGACTGTCTTTTTTCCATTGTATATTCTTTCTTGCTTTGTCAAAGAATAGTTGGCCATGCTTTTGTGGGTCTAATTCTGGGGTTTCTATTCTATTCCATTAAGACCATCTGCTTTTTAACGTAAGGTAAAACATTTCTGAAAACGTCTTTTCTTTTCATCCTGAAAGAAGAATGCACCTTTAAAACACTCTTCAGTTTATCCATGATATATAATAAGAAGGATGAAATGCTGGAACATTAATTTCAGCTCTATAAACAAGAAAAATAGCACATGGTTTGGGCAAAAGCCTCGTTCAGTAAGACCAAGGAAAGCAGCCTTCATTGTATTTGACACAGTATCTTCTTAGTCCTTACCAACCTGTCACTCACACCTGTAAACAATGGGAGGGAGTACAGAAGAGTAGTATAAAGGGGTTCCCTTATAGTCACAGAACAGTTCTGTATCTTGGTTGTGTTGGTGGGTACATGTCTAGACATATGATAAAATTCCTGGGAGCCACAGACACACCAAATAGGTCCTTCTAGAAACTGGTGAAATATGAACAAGATTTGTAGTCTAGGGAATTGTCTTATGTCAGCATCAATTTCCTGGCTTTGATAATAAATTAGCTATGTTGAGATGTTACTTGAAGGGGGAGGTTAGCTGAGTGAAGAGCATGTAGAACCTCTCTCTGTTATATTTTGCAACGTCTTGAAAGTCTATGCGTAGTTTAAAAGAAAGAGTTAAAGGAATGGTTAAGAGTTCAGCCTATTGTTTATTCCTCTTCAGATACACTGACAGCTGATGCTTTACCCACACACACGTTGTCTCCGCAAGATACGATTCATTTAATGTGAGACATTCAAAAGGGGTCAGGGTCAGCTTCACTAATCACTCGTCACCTTTTAAAACTAAAGCTAAATTCTGCAGGACATAAGCAACCCAAAAGTGAAATCTGAGCAGGTGTTTCAGCTGACTTATAAACACAGATTTCTCAGACTTTGAACAACTGTCCAGAGATTTATTGCACAGATCTAGACCAACTGGTCACCTGAGGGGGTTGCCTGTCTTTTAACCCTTCTCTGTACAGACGTGCTTGCTCTCCTCCACATCTTCATAGCTCCTCTCACCTCTTTCCTTGCTAAAAACAATCCAAACTTCTCAGGAGTTCCTGTGTTTTTGTCCAGAAATTTGATATTGGACAGCCTTCACGGAGTATCACAGATGGTCTCAAGGATTTGAGATGTTATTTCCTATAAATTGCTCCTTCTCCAAAGAGCTTGAGAAACACATGCCTGCTCTCTTTCTTCTCTTCTGAAATGAGCGCCGAGTAAGTGACTGAGTTGTAATTTCCCATTTTCGATTTGATGGCGCTTTCAGGAACTGCAGCTTTACAGTCAGCCTACCGCTGCCAGTGAACCCTGAATGCAACCAGGATTGCTAACATGCACATGTGTTTGTGGAACTGGGGCCCGACAAAGGAGGCAAGTATGTACTGAGAAGAAATAGACATGAGCAGGGACAGAGGGAATCCTGTACCTTAAGAAAAGAAGATCTAGTGGCCTCTGGGTGGCTCAGGCAGTTAGGCGTCCGACTTTGCCTCAGGTCATAATCTCACAGCTTGTGGGTTCAAGCATTGGGCTCTATGCTGACAGGCTGGAGCCTGGAACCTGGAGCCTGCTTCGGATTCTCTCTCTCTCTCTCTCTCTGTCCTCCCCCACTTATGCTGTCTCAAAAAGAAAGAAATAAAAGAAAACAAGATCTATCATCTTTCTTGACTTCAGTTTTTTCAACTATAAAATGGGAGTTTTGACTGGAAAGCCCAATACAATAATATCCTATTATATGAACCACTCTAATAAATTAACAAATAACCCAGAAGCAGAGAGAATCACATCTCCAAATGGAGCTCATTCTGTAGATCAAACATTAACATTTTCTTGTATTTTGTCTTGGAGAATCTAAAGATAGGAAGCAAAGAGAGAGTTCAGAAATCAGTTTCTCCCTGATTCTATTCATAATTAAACTGTAGTCAGCAGATCAAATATGATTCCACTCTTGTCCACTATCTCTGTTTCCTGGAGCTTTTTCTGAGTGAGAATCGGAATAGAGACAAATAGTATGCTGCTCTTGGTCCTTCCTTATGCACAACCCACACTGGGAATTGAAAAAACAAAACAAAACAAAACAAAACCCAAAAAAACAAAAACCATAAAAGGCATACGGCAGCTCCAGAGCTGCCTTGTCCATTGTGCCGAGTGAGAGAATGTTTTCCTATCTCAGTCTGCCTTTGCCCTGCAGGATTTATTGTCTGTTGAGGTCTCCATATCACCCCAGTTCATATAAACAGGAAACACAATCCCAAGTAAAGAAGGAAAGGAAAGAGAAAGCTGGAGCAAACTAAACACTACAGGTACAATGTACAATGAAAAATCAGCATAATGCTAAATTTCCTTCCCCCAAGATCATGTGATTCTGGACTGCCAAAGAGCTTGAGATTGTATATAAGTTGATGCAAACCAGGGGCCTCGAAGTCCCAGATGGGAAGTTCATAAGTCCGAAGTTAAACGGGGTGCAGTGCCCTATTACAGACACGAGAAACAAGATTTCCATCTGCCTGGATCACATCCTCTCCTGATAGGTACGCCCTGCAAACACTAAAGGGCTAGGGAAGTGGAAGTATCATCTGACATAAGCCAAATACATTTAGGAAGTGAGAAATTGAACAGAATTTAATGACACAGCAAATTGTGCTATTGCTAGAGGTTGTACAGTGGCAGTGTGGAAAGTTAAGCTGAACCTTCCATAAAGAACAATTTCCAAAATCTTGTGGGTAAATATGACATTACACAGCTCTTTCTATAAAATTACATTTTATCTTTCTATATATAATGCATAATTGAAAAGTGAATTTACACACTTTTTGTAGTATTCCCAAACTTTAATTATCTTAGCTGCTGCTACAAATAGATACATCAAAATCACACAGATATTCTAACGTTGCTTTGGTGCAAAGGCTACACAGGTGTGGCCCTCTGGGCTTTCCTGTATACCTTTATGCATAGTAGCAATGACAAACTATTGCCTTAAGACTGTGCTTTTATTGGATAAAATTTAAGCTGGTTTCTAGAATCTACTTAGAGTAGAAAATGCCATTTGTGAAAACTGGTAAGTGAGGGTCAGAGGTGGGGTGGTATAAGTATTAAAAGTAAGAGAGAAATAATTCCTACTTGAGGTCCCCACAGTTTTGTAGGACACAGAAAAATAGCACAACCTGAAGATACAGGCTTAAGGTGCATGCTCTAGAAGTTTAGAAGAGGCTTTCCAGAAAGAGGGACCTGAGCCAGGAGAGAGAAACAGAAACAAAGTACGCTGGACAGAGGAACAGCTTGTACCAAGGTGCGAGACAAAGACCATAAGGCAGGGGAACCTGGGTGGCTCAGTCGGTTAAGCATCCAACTCTTGATTTCGGCTCTGGTCATGATCTCAGGGTTTGTCAATCCAAGCCCCACGTCAGGCTCTGCATTAACAGTGCAGATTCTCTCCCTTGGGATTCTCTCCCTTGTCTTCTCTCTCTGCCCCTCCCCACCCATGTTCGCTCTCTCTCAAAATAAATAAACAAACTTTTCAAAAAAAGAGCATAAGGCACACTAAGGGAAGTGGCATGTGCATAATATTGCTATGGTTGAGTGATGATGCTATAAAACAGATGGTGATCACATCAACATGAACTTCATGCACCCTAATAGGAATTTTGAACTTGATCCTAAAAAGGAGAGGAGACATGGAAGGATTTTAAGCATGGGTGTAATGTGTTAAGATTTCCCTTTCAGAAAAATCACACTGCCAGTCATACGATAGATGAATTTACCTTACTATGAGACCAGTTAAGAATGTTACATGATATACCGAGAACTTATATAACTCAACACTAAAACCGCAAATAATCCTATTAAAAATGGGCAGAAGACATGAACAGACATTTCTCCAAAGAAGACATCCAGGTGGCCAAAAGACACATGAAAATATGCTCAACATCACTCATCATCAGGGAAATGCAAATCAAAACTACAATGAGGTATCACCTCAAACCTGTCAGAATGACTAAAATCAAAAAGAGGAAACAAGTGTTGGTGAGGATATCGAGAAGAAGAAACCCTTGTGATCTCTTAGTGGAAACACAAATTGATGCAGCCATTGTGGAAGACATTATGGAAATTCCTCCAGAAGTTAAAAAAGGAACTACCCTACAACCCAGAAATCACACCAAAAATACAAAAATGTCAATTCAGAGGGGTACATGCACCCCTTTGTTTATTGCAGCATTATTTACAGTAGCTAAATTATGGAAGTAGATCAAAAGTCCATCTATAGATGAATGGATAAAGAAAATGTGGTAGATATAGATACAGATATACACACATACACACACAATGGAATATCATTCATTAAAAAAGGAAATAAATCTTGCAATTTGCAATGACACGGATGGAACTACATAGTATAATGCTAAGCAAAAGAAGGCAGTCAGAGAAAAACAAATACCATAAGATTTTACTGATATGTGGAATTTAAGAAACAAAACAAATGGCCAAAGTAAAAGAAATAGAAAGAGAGAGAGAGAGAGAGAGAGAGAGAGAAACCAAGAAACAGGCTCTTAACTATAGTGAACAAATTGTTGGTTACCAAAGGGGAGGTAGGTAGAGGAATGGGACGAGATAGGTGAAGGGGATTAAAAGTACACTCATCATGATGAGCACTGAGTAATGTATAGAATTGTTGAATCACTATATTGTACACCTGAAACCAATATAACACTGTATGTTAGCTATACTGGAATTAAAATTAAAAATTTAATTTAAAAAAAGAATCTGTTGCAGGGATTCAGATAAGAAATGATGAGGTCCCGAACTAAAACAATGACAATAGAAACAGAAGGAAGAGCATGAAAATGGAAAATAATGAGAAGGCAGAATTGAAAGGTCTTGAAGATGGACCAGATACAGCAGGGAGCAAGAAAAGAGGACTTGGCTGTTTCCAGGATTAATGAGAAGACGGACAGCAACATCAATCCCAAATATTGAATGTCGGAAGGCTTTGAAAGGTGATGAGTTTGTTTTTAGCCATGTTTAGTTGTGAAGTGTCCATGGATCATCCAAAAGTGAGTAATCTACAGTAATCAGAAACTCCAAGGGAGAGTTCTTGATTGGAAATGCAGCCTTGGGATCATCACAGTGTCCATGATAAAAACTGAACATGACTGATGTCACCAAAGGAGATGGTATAGTTTGAAGCAAGAGAGTAAGGAGAATTTAACTCTGGGAGACACATCCATCAGAAGTGTGGATAAATAGGAAGGTATCCATGAAGCCTTCTGAGAAGCAACAACAAGACACAGGAGCAAAGTGTCAAACAAACCAAGGCAGGACAGTGGCAAGAAGGAAGGAATAAGCGACAAAGAAGATTGAGGAAACAATGTGGAAGATTTTCCACCAGATTTGACAACTTTGGTATATTGGCAAGAGTAGCTTCAAAGGAGTTCCCAGAGTGAGTACGTTTGGAGCTAGTTGGGAATTACAATCAGCAAAAGGATTCAGAGCACAACTGAAGGGATGAGCCCTGGACATATGAGTGAATACCTCTTTCAATGAGTTAGAAATAAAGGAGAGGTGGAGGAGGTACAGGAAGTTGAGAGAGATCTCTCCGGGATGGATTCTCTGTTCTCCATGAAAAAGAGGCAAGATTATTGGTTGCCAGTGAATGGGGAGGAAGTAAGATAAGAAAAATGAGACTAGTATGAAGGTTTCATTCATTCAACAAACATTTACTCAATATTTACAGTGTGCCAGTCAGGGCCAGAAACTGAATTCAAGTTGCTCACAGATGCATGGCAGGAAAAAGTTCTAGATCAGCCACCATCAAGAGCTGACTGGTTACAGACTTACAGGATAACCCCAACCAGGCTAGAGACTGGACACTGCTAATGGCATCAACATGAAAACTTGGATGGAATGAGATTTTCTCTGGCTGTGCCTGAAGCTAGTGTAAAAGTAAAATGCAAATATTTACATGGGTCCCAAGGTGGATACTGTGAGAAGCATACAGCAGAAAGTCAAGAGGGAAAGAGAACATTGGTGACAGAATAGGAGAGTAAGGCAACAGTGAAGCAGGGAGGTATTTAAATAGAGGAGGAAACACAGCCTCTAGAATGGTAACACACTCAGACATAACAGAGCATTCAAAACACTCAAGGTTTCAGTGAACTTCAAGGGAATGTTGAGGGAGGCAAAAAGGTAAGATTGATAAGGCAGATAGGAGGTTTTCTTCAAAACAGGAGGGTGCAGCTAAGAATTCAGAAGATAAAATGGAAGTAAGTAGCCGAAGCAGAGGCAGAAGTGATGAGGAGATTAAGAAATGTGGAGGCAAAGTTACTAAGAGTGTGAGCCACCTGAATTTTGGAGTGATGAGCTTCAGTGTGACTCAGTGTGACCCACCAAGAGGTGGGTCAAGAAATGGATGATCACAATGGCACGGACCACAAAAGAGAAGCACTTTTCACACAGGAATGTATGTATTGACTTGGAGATAGAAA
Source organism: Herpailurus yagouaroundi (assembly GCF_014898765.1). Classification (NCBI taxonomy): domain Eukaryota; kingdom Metazoa; phylum Chordata; class Mammalia; order Carnivora; family Felidae; genus Herpailurus; species Herpailurus yagouaroundi. The sequence continues at coordinate 105,706,464 of NW_024412377.1, forward strand.
TAGGCATTTAGAGAAATCCAATTCAATCTTGATTTGATGGCCTGTGGCATGTAAGAGAGTGAAACACCGGAGGAACAAATAGGATGAAGTAAAGAGTGGTATTTTCAAAGAGCACTCAGGTTTCCATTATGGCAATACACAGAAGGAAAATTCAGGGAAGAGGATATTGGGGAGACCAGTGAAGGGAAGGTTGGTGGGAAGGACAAGAAGGCAATGCAGTAGAAAAAAGGATGAGAAGAAGAAAACACAAAGCAATAAGAGACACAATCAAAGGATTGATTCCTAGAGAACCTGGTGTTTTGGGAAGTGGCCAAGATTAAAATTTTTTGTGAGAAATTTTGTAATTTTTTTTTTTTTTTTTAGAAAGAGCAAGAATGTACGTGTGTGAGCAGGGGAGGGACAGACAGAGAGAGAGAGAATCTTAAGTAGGCTCCAATCTCAGTGCAGAGCCCAATGCAGGGCTTGATCCCAAAACCCTGGGATCATAATCTAAGCCAAAATCAAGAGCTGGGCACTCAACTGATTGAGTCACCCAGGTGCCCCTGAACCATTTTTTTTTAAGATTTTATTTAAATTCCAGTTAGTTAACCTATTAGTTTCAGGTGTACAACAGAAGTAGCCAAGATTAATTTAGATGCAAATGGAACACTGGTTGGTCAGTTATTTCAGTGACTGTTGAGGCTTACCTAAGGAAACTGTCTATTGCCCTCTGGCTTAGTTAGTGGCCAGGTAGATAAAAAGTTCAAGGAAATATTTGAGAGTTGAGTTTTGGGGGGGAAACAGTTGAGGGGAATTCCCATGGCAGAGTTGCTAAAGGAAAGAAAAGGACAAAAAGGAGTTTGAGGTGAGCGTGGGGGATAGAGTTTTCTAAGCATCTTGAAGTTTCTGTTGTAATCATTATTGGAATTGAGCAGCATCAATATCTGTCATATACCTACCATTCTTTTTTCTTCTGTATGCATAATGTAAATCGTGTAACTGATCATTTTTATTTTCATTGGCTGCCAGGAAGCTCAAAACGGAAGTTTGATTTGCCACTACAAGACTTGAAAGCATACATTTGGAGTACTAATGATGTCCCTGGTTTCATTTTACTTTTACTAACCTTATTTCTTACTTTCACCAATTTTTGCCACTTATTTTTTTTTCCTTTAGGTTTGATTTTGCAAGACATTTCTACCTTCTTTAAAAAGGAGAGTGTTCAGGGGCACCTGGGTGGCTCAGTAGGTTGAGCGTCCGACTTCAGCTCATGTCATGATATCAGAGCTCATGAGTTCGAGTCCCACATGAGGCTCTGTGCTGACAGCTCAGAGCCTGGAGCGTGCTTTGGATTCTGTGTCCCCCTCTATCTCTGTTCCTAACCCACTCGTGCTCTGTCTCTCTCAAAAATAAATAAACATTTTTAAAAAATTTTTAAAAAGGAGAAATTGTGTAAAGAACAAACATAATAGTCTGTGATTATTTTAAGCCTTGCACAAGGGAGATAATTAAATGTTAAGATCATGCACATCTATGAAAGAGCATTTATTACCATAGAACTTTTAAGAACATCAATGATTCTGCAAGTCAAATTTGCTGCCAAGTGACATCTTGTCGGTACTCTAATTTTGATATTAAGATTACATAGGCAGTACTCAGGCTCCAAATTCCCATGTGCCTCATTATTCCAGTGACCATAACATTAAGGGTCCAACCAAGCCCACGCAGTTTTGAGAGTAATAAGAAGTACCCCTAATAATTACACTAGGACAATAAGTATATACTGAGACATATGATCACCTTTCACACAGTTTGATTTTAAAATATGGGCTTAAGTTCTAAATTGCCCTCATTCTTTAAGGGAAATCTTTAGTTCTATTACATTGCTCTTGCCATTTTCTACAGGAAAACAGCTTTGTGTAAGAATTTGTTCAGTTCCAATGTTATTTGGAATGTCCACAGGGCTCTGCTGACTTTTGACAAGGGATTATAAAGCTACTAGTGGTGATGGCTAGGGGCTCTTCTGCCAGTCCATCAAGCAACTGGTTAGCCACTTGCTAACCATGGCATATGGTGTAGTGGTAAAACCACTAGAAGGATGCAAATAGTGGAAAGTGATTGAATGTAGACAGCCGTTCTATTACCTTTACTATACCACTGAAATTTAGTTCACTTGATTATACCTATTCAATATAAAAATAAATCTTGCGCGTTTATAATTTTTTTAATGTTTATTTATTATTAAGAGAGAGAGAGACAGAGCATGAGCAGAGGAGGGGCAGAGAGAGAGGGAGACACAGAATCTGAAGCAGGCTCCAGACTCTGTGCTGATGGCACAGAGACTGAAGCAGGGCTCAAACTCAAGCACTTTGAGATCATGACCTGAGCCAAAGTCAGACACTCACCCGACTAAGACACCCAGCTGCCCCTAGTCTTGTGCATTTGAAATGCAGTGTAAATTATCACATATAACCTGTGGACCAAATATAAATTGAAATCATTTGTGTTGAATTATGGCTCCATGTGAACTATCATATAATGTTATTTATGACCATTTGGTAGATGGGTTTAAAAAAAAAATTCATAAAAGGAGCTTTATCCTGGGGCCTGGGTAGCTCAGTCAATTAAGTGTCTGACTTTTGATTTCAGCTCAGGTCACGATCTCATGGTTTATGAGTTGGAGCCCCACATCAGGCTCCAAGCTGACAGTGCAGAGGCTGCTTGGGAAGGCTACTCGTGCGCTCTCTCTCTCTCTCCCTCTCAAAACAAATAAACTTACAAATAAAAAGGAGTTTTATCCTTTCTACTACTTTATCCTTTTTACTATCCAGACAGTAGTAAACCCACGTCCACATGTTCGAACACCCTTTAATCCCATGCCTGGCTACCACGGAAATGTCAGGGAGGAAAATGCAGAGTGCAGTTCCAACCAAAAGAGAGTGAGGAACAACAACAACAAAAACTCACAGAAATGCAGACTGACAGGTTTCCCATCCTCAACTGGAACCCCCAAGACCACCTACATGGCAGGGCTTTCTGACTCTGAAAACAGGGCCCAACCCTGAATCAGAGTATATACTAAGTACCTAAAAATAGCATGTGGGGGCCAAGTTATTTAAGCTTGCTATTCTGAAAGATCTGTTTTCCAGATCATTATGAAGCCACGCACCCTTCAGAAGGAGATGGTTCCAGACTCTGTGTGAACCCTTGAACTGCTACTGACCAAAACTCTGATCTGTCCTCTATTGCCAAGGGATACCTCAGGGTCACAGTGGTACAGGGATCGGAGACCTCTTACTACAAGTTTGTAAAAGTGAAGAGCATTTGGTCCAAGAGAGGTTAGAAGAGTGAGTCAGGGGTTAGGTCTCCAAGGGTGAAATAAAAACCACAGCTAACCTTTGGAGCTGAAGAAGAGACCGGGCATTGAGAAGCAGCACAGCGAAACAACACACAGGGGCGCCAGCCTGGAGGAATTCTGAGAGGCTGACAGATGCCGTTGGTCCACTTGCAGCCCTTCTCCTCTTGGGATATCAGTTCACTCTGGTATCTAGCCAAAACCAAGAACTGTCTGCAAGACACTACACCATATGCCATGTCGCATCAGTGTGGGGTTCACTCCCTCCATAAACCTTGAGATTAAAATTAAAGACCCCAAAGAGTGGTCTAATTCCCAGCGCACATCTGAAAATATAACACATCTTAGGTCAGTATTTATATAACGCAAATTATACCTCTAACAGAATTTATTAATGTTGATGATGATGATGACGATGATGATGATGAAAGATGTGCTATTTTGTTTAAAGTAAGGGTTCCTACTATTTAAAAGACACAACAAGCCCACAGCGGAGTCACTTGTGCTAAACTTCGTGTCAGTAAACCAATAGTTACTACCTAACCTATCTGAAGTTTCAGCCCCTTCCAGAAATGTAATCTAAACTGATCAGTCTGGAATGTCCTGGTCAGCACTAGTGAGGCAATCTACCTGATATACTGTTTTCATTCCCTAAATGAAAAGGATAGTGACTTTGTCTAAAATAATCCATACTTTTCTTGTCCTGCCTTAAAAAAATAAAAAACAATACTCAGCTCTTCCTTTCTATTTGCTAGATGAGATACTGCCTGATTTAGGAATCACTGAATAAAATTCAGTTCAAATTTACTCAGCTGAATTTTGTTTTTGAACACTACATACAACCCATTTGTTAAGAAACTCGTATGCATTAGCTAGGCAATGGGAGCTTCCACAATCACCCTGTAAGGGGAATTCTGCTTTTAAGTCCATTATACAGATGAGAAAAACCGAAAACAGATAAGTGAAAAGATAAATAAGTTACGCAATTCCCTTCAAGAGAAAAGACAGCTACCTAGGACGCAGTGGCAAGTTACTCAAATAAGAGGGATGAAAGTTATCGGCAAAAGAGACAAGGGAAGGGCACAAAAGCAGGGAAAGAATGTGTTTGGCTTTGCAGAAACAGCAATTCCAGCCAAGGAGACATCCAACCAGTGTTGCACGTGAAAGCCCCTTGCTAGGTTAGGTTTGTCCCACCTGACGGCCCCTTACATGAGCGTTGAAGCTGGGTTGGTGCTGAGGACATGCACAGAAGCCTCCCTGAATTGTCCTGAAGTTACATTTAGATCAGTATAATACTAAGGTCCACTCCTAGGGGCAGAGTTTTCTAGCGGTTTTTGAACAGATGATGTGTGCCCTAGCAAGGATGTTGACACACTAGGCATGCGCAGGTGAAATGAAGTGCCTATGGGAGCTTCTGGTCCCTGCCCCCTGATACACTGAATAAAACCTCCCTGTATTAAACCCACTGGAAGACAGTGCCTTGAGAGATAGCCCCCTGTCTCCTTACTTGTAGCAAGTAATAGAAAGTTCTTAGCCTTCAACACTTGGTTAGGTTATGTTCAATTTTATGTACTCCAAGTGGTGAACCCCTGGAGTTTGGGTACATGACTAATTAGTGACAAAGCTATAGTTTAAACTAGGTCCTTTTAACTTCAAAACCTTAAACGTTTTCACTTATTAATGAAGTTTCCAAAAGGAATCTGTAAAAAAAAAAAACTTTTAATCTTGTAGCACGTGTAGGATAAGTTAGTAATACAGAGGCTCCAACCAATTACACTTCTTTCCACCTTTCCAAAGATGGCCTAACCAACATGTAGTTAATTTTATGGACCCAAAGGTTTTGGCATGACATTTACTAGCATGCAACTTTCTTCAACACTTTGAGCTTATGGCTTGTGGGTGTGTGAATGAGCTCCATTCTAGGAGTGTTTTTCCAAGAAACAAAATAGGTTTTGACTATTTCTATATTTAAAAAGATCATATGGTATACTGAACGAAGGCAAAGTAATACAATGTTCCTTAATTTTTACACGTGGGAGATAATGTAACAAAGCACCAGTTTATTCTACTGTTTTCCAAATCATTTACTGGACCTGTTCAGAAAATGAGTAAATTACCAGAATTTTGTCAAGTTAAAACTCTTTTCTTTGTCAGTATGTAAGTAATCTCTGACTTTATTTCCCTGAGACAGACTGAAACATTAGGTAATTAACCAAGAAAAACCTACTTAAGCTGGCTCTCTTTTTTTGCCAGAATTAATCAAATGGATAACTGTTGCCCTCAACTGAATCAATCTTAAATTGTTAGTTGACTTTGGCGCAATAATTCTCTCCGTTTCTTTCCCATTTAAAGATCCCACTCCTCTCCTCTATCCTTGTGGTCCTGTAAAACTCCATATAAGACATAATTTTCAAAGTTTTACGGAACAAAAATCTGGTGTTTTCGATTCTTACATTATAGACTGCAGCCACTCCACTAACAACTTAAGTAGGGTGCTCAACCAAAATCTTGGCTTTCCTTCAGCCCCAAGTATTGACATAACCAGACTGCAGAAGAATAGCACTGTTGTTTCACCGCTCTACGTTGGTCTCCTCTCTTTTATGACTCTGACCTATCTCAGACTAACTGCTGCCCCAAACTGGAGACTTCTGCCTATCTTTTTCTTTCACCCACAGCTAGAGGAGAAATTTGATTGGGCCTCACTGGGATACAAAAGAAAAGAACATGATCATTAAAGACTTTATAACAAAAGGGGAAGTGGTAAATTCCAGTTTGGTCAAGAAAAAGAGATGTATTTAGGATAGGTTTGTAAAGGGATAGATCATCCTTCCCTGAAAGAGCCAGGTTAACATCTTTGACAAGAACAGAAAGAAGGAAGAGAAATCCACCTGCCACAGGGTAACAGGGCCCTGGCTACAAGAGGGTATTAGCTTCCCTGAAGGTGAGTTTTCCTCCAGGTTGGCAAAGTGCTTTTGAGGGCTGGGAGGCCTACGAGAATGTACTCAAATTCTTACTTCATCCCCTATGTAACTTAAGCGAGTTACCTAATCTCTCTAACCAGAGCCACAAAGATATAAAATAAGGATGAAACTAATATCGACTGCGGTGAGTTTTTCTGAGAATTAAATGAGGTAACACATGTAGGGATTTGATACAGCACTTGACATATAGTAAGCATTTTAAAAAGCATGATTAATTTGTTATTGTTTTCCACACGAAGCCCTAGGACTAAGAAATGTTTGTAAAGCCTAGTAAATTTGGAACAGTTATTGGCAACTAAGAGTAAGGCTGTACCTAGGTGCTCAAACAAATGTATTTACATTTTATGTGAAGATAGGGTTTTATTGTTCTCTACCTGTCACATTTTCTGTAGTTCTGCCAACTTGCTCTTATTACTTTTCTTCAATTGAAGTTAATTATAGACCCATCATACTAGATCTGAACAAACTGTGATGTTCTGGGAAACCTATATGCCAAGGTCTTCATTTAAATGAGAAATTTACAAGGCTATCCTTTAACCAAAATATTTTCAGTGGAAGTGCCTTTTCCATTTGTTAAAAAGTAAGCACAGAAGAAATTCATGAATTTGAATAACAGATTCCACGCATCGATTGTCAATGTCAGGTCCCACAGCAAATGTGATGGAAGTACCAAAACATTAGGGAGTACCAAAACATTTAGGGGATGTCTGATAGTTCAGCCTATAGCACTAGTGGATCAAGAATCATTTAAATTTATCAGAGCAAACAGTCATGTCAAAAACACAGTTTCATTCATCAAAGTCATACACTGTATTGACTCTGTTAATGATTTGTACGTGCAAAGTTCAAATACCCAGCCATTTTTCATTTACGATGTGCAAGATGTTGGAGGTTGTAAACACCTGAGAGGGAGAAATATTTCTGGGTGGTCTTGGTAAGGCGAAAGGGGACTTAATTAGGAATGACACAGCAAAGCAAAGAAAGGCAGACTTTAATCTGAGAAAACAACTTTTCTAACCACACCAAGAGCCAACACGATATTAAGTATCCAAAGGAAAGTGAAAAAGACCAATGACACAAAATAATTTGATGAGGCCAAATGAAGAATATGAATTTCTCAAACACCATTAATGCAAATTTTAGCTGAAAGCAACAATATCGTAAAATAAATAATAGCACACATTTGCTTTATTTTGAATGCAAAATGAACAGAATAACCAAAAGAGAACATTTTTATTTCAGACCATGACTTTCACATCAGGCTGGGAAACCTCAGGAAACATGACAACTGACGAGTGAAGCAGGCTAAGAGCCAGCAACAATCTCAACTTTGCTTCTGCCCCACTCTCTGGCTTAGCATGGTGAACACCTCAGCCAAATGAGACCAGGAAACCAGGGAGATCTTTTTCTAGAACTAATATTTTGGATGCAGAGATCATGAATCGTTCCAAAACTGGCAGCAGAAGTGTGAGGAATTTGGAAAGGCACAGGGAGAGCAGTGCAGCCAGCACCGATGCCTCAAAGAGAAGGGAGCAGAAAGGACTGAAGGACTGCCAGGGCACAGCCGCAAAGGGTGGAAGAAGGAAAGCCACAACTGCTCTGGGAGAAAAGGGCAAGGCATGATGGGAAAGGGCTCTTCCAAAGGGGCCCAGAGCAGGAAGCTGCCCTTGTTTAAAAGAGAAAGTTGTTTGTTCTAGACAAAAGGGCTGGTCTCTGATCACAGGCTCATCCCTCCCTTCCCCAACTCTCCCACTAACCCAGGTACAGTGTAGTACTGAAAGGAAAAATGGTCAAGGTGTTGCCCTTAATTTTCAATGTGTTTGGATACACACAATTAAAAGCCAGCAAAAGACACAGAGGAGGGAGTACTGGGAGATGAGGGCAGGGAGAATGTAAGAAAGGAGAACAAGTAAGAGAAGGAGAAAGGTTGAGACACTGGAGGTACTGTAAAGAGAAGGGTAAGAGCATGCTTCAAGGGTACAAGTGGGAGGGGTCAGGATGATCTGGTGGGCTTGAGGAGCTCAAGACATTTCCAGACACAAACATATGGATGAGGAAATAAAGAGTACCAGTTCCTACGGCTAAAATGAAAACGATTTCCTGTGGAAAAAGCGGAGCCTGCTCAAAACACTGGGATTGATCACATTGGGTTTCCTCTGCAAATACTCTATCATAAAATGCTAATACTAAATCACCTCGAAGTTCTCACTTTCAAGCTCAGTTAAGCTACAGAAGAGCTTTTCCTGTTTTAGGTTTCTAAATTCTCAGAGTTGGGAACCGTGGAAGGCAACCAGGCCAGCTCTTATCTGATTCAGAGAGACCATCTCCTTGATGAGTCAACACCTCCCTTGGGACTCACTTAAGCAATGCGGTCTCAGCCCCATGTATTGCCAATGAGGTGATATCTCAGATGACTGGCCAAGGTTTCGGAGTGAGAAGTGCAGATTTCACATCCTAGCTCTCCAGGCACTTGAGTGAGCAATCACATGAAATCCTGGAACTCTCCTGATACCAATCACAATCCTTGCATTTAGATCACACTTGAGAGCTTGCCAAGGCTATTTACATCAGTGTTCTCATCTGATTCTCACAGCAAACACAAGAGGGATTATTTTTAATACTTTTCAGGTTAGAAGCGTAGCAAAACGCAGAAAATTTATGGGAGTTGCCGAAAGTCACACCACCAAATTCCTCTAATACCAATCTATTTTTGCAAATGTACAAAAACACTTATTAACTTTTATTTCAAATCATTAAATAATATAGTACTTAAGAAATTTACAAGAAAATAGATAATTAAGAATATGCTAATATAGGCACAGTATTGGCAAGTAATGCAAATACATTTTGCTTCTCTCGGTTTGTATATGTAAAAAACAAAATATAAGTATTTGAAAATATGCATACACTGAATCCACTGAATCTTATTACTACCCCAAAATTATACCATTCATAAGAAACTATTTGAGGAAAAAAGTTTCTCAAACAAGTTTCTGTAGAATTCAAGTTATCCTGTATGCAAGGAAGTTGCAAGTAATCCACAAATTCAAATCAAAGACTTGGATTCCTTAATAGAAAAGACCTTTCCTGTTGAGAGATAGGGCAGTGTGATGTTTGAGCACACAGACACAGACAGCCTTCCCTGAATTTAAAACTTGATTCTGACACTTACTATATATCTGATGCTCACTAACTTACTTAATCTTTACCTCTGTTTTCTCACCTATAAAAAGGAGATCAAATATTATTATACATTGGGATACTGTGAGGATTTAATGAGTTAACGTCCTTAATGTGTTCAGCCACCATCCTGATACGTAGTAAGACCTACATGTATAAGTTATCACTATGTCCCTCTGCCAAGCATTATACACTTAGATGCATTGGGGTCCTTTCCAATTCACAAAACAACCCTGAGAGACACGGATCATTACACCTACTGGAAAGGAATAAAACCTCAGAGAAGTAATTAGCCTCAGATCGCACAGATAATAAATGGCACAGTCAAGCTACAGCCTCATCTCATGGATGGAAGTGTCTTTGGTACTTCCATGTGGAGAGAGAGTGGGGTAGTCAACATGGCTGCTGTAGGTTATCCTTACAAACATGGTCCCACATTTCAGGCTTCAATTCCACAAACCTATAATTATTCACATAAAAGTTTATTTTTTCCACACAGTTTCTTACAGATATTGGTATTGACCAAAGTTGAAAAAGTCATAGAATAAAATTTGTAAGTATGTATGGTGATGGATATTAATCAGACTTATTGTAGTAGCATTTCATACTGCATACAAATATTAAATCACTATGTTATGCATTTGAAACTAATATAATGTTATATGCCAATTATATCTCAATAAAAAGATAAAAAAAGCAGTCATGACATTACAAGGCATGCTGAAATTATACAGGATGTTACAGTCTGCCAAACACTTTTATAGACTATCTCATTTAATTTTCACAGTAAATAGTCATCTGCATGTTATAGCTGAAACAAGAGGTTCAGAGATGTTGGATCATTCTGGTATTTCTAGGAACCATACTGAATCTTAGTATACAGCCCTTCCTCTGTACCCTTCCATCTCTGCTAATTTACACTCAGCTTGTGTTATTTCTACTTTTCTTTGAAAAAAGTAATGTGATACTACTAATCAAATGTGTCCCCAATGAGCCATCTGCCAAAACACAACCTATTGTTCCTGTATCTGGATGTACCGTATGTGAGCAGGACATACATCCAATCCACCAGAACCTCTTTAACTCTATGATGAAGGTCCCCCCACATAGCACACAGTATTTTTTAAGTGACTTATCAGTGAATACTAAATGGAACATTTAGTGGAAAGCAGTGAAGTATGATTAAATAATTATTATTGGAGAGATTTTTAAAGATAAACTTTCTCTTATGAGTGACTAAAGTTTTTTAAAATGCTTTTAATGTTTATTTTTGAGAAGTGGGGGGGATGGGCAGAGAGAGAGAGGGAGACAAAGAATCTGAAGCAGGCTCCAGGCTCTGAGCTGTCAGCACTGAGCCCTTCATAGGGCATGAACTCTTGAACCACAAGATCATGACCTGAGCTGAAGTCAGACACTTAACCGACAGAGTCACCCAGGAAATAAACTTTTATTTCTATACCTACTCACTAGGATGGTTGCAAGTAGAAAAGGAAAGAGAAACTGTCTTCATTAATTTTACTTTCACTAGTAAAATATACTTTACTACCACTGAGGATTAAAAATCTTCAATCCTGTCTTGACTAAAAAAAAAGGAGGTGGGGTAGGAAATGTGTGCATGTGTAGTATTTTTCTAGATTCTTGCATTAAAAACTTTCAGGAACATCAATGTGGAATTAGGGTGTTTGAATACTTCTCCAGCAAAAGGACTGTGAACCTAGTCTCTTTTTTTCCCGGCTCTATCCCAGGAAAAAGATCGAAGGCACTTTTCTGAAATTTTACTTTGACAAAATTTCACAAGGAGCCTTTGTAAACTGTTACTCAGTAGTAAGAAATCACCAGTTTCAGTTCCCATGGGACCTACAAATTCAGAAATCAGGAGGAAGAGCTTTGCATCCACTGATTGGAGTTGGGTGATGCAACCGGAGAATTTCATTGGAAGATTTCAGAGCTACAGTTCTAAGTAGAAAGGGAGAAACAGATAGGATCCCGTGGTATTTCTAACTTCTCCAAGACCTTTAGACAAGTCATATTTTAGACCCTCTAGGGAATGATTTCCCTGTTAGAGCTCATTCCAGCATCTTCTAAGAACAAATCGTTTCCAGGACTAATTTCAAAGGGAATCACATAAGCAGGACTTATAAAGCTTTATACGACAAACACCTAAAATCAGTAAATATCTTAAATCGAGTATGCTGATATCATTAGCTAGGTAATGCAAGCGAAAATAATCTGATTTTTCAAGTCTATTCTTTCTCCTTTCACAAATATGAGAAAAGTTATATTATTATTTCAGATTCTAACTATTAAGATTGGCACCCTGAGATATTTTCAGCAAGATTTAAATCATGTTTATTTTATATGGGAGTAGTCAGGGGAGAAGAGTTCTCTTTGAACCGATTCAGTTTAAGGCACTTACTTTAGTGTTTAATTAATGACATGGTGACATGTTTTGAAAGGAGCCATATTTCCCAGTCCCTTAGCAATGTCCAATCCAGGACTTCCTTCTCACTAAAGCCAAGGTTGAGCTGAAACTTCAACTCTACGGATAAAAAGGAGACAAGCTTTCTGATGTGGTGGCTAAAACACATGTGTCCATCCCTGTGACTAATGGTGTCATGAAACAAAGAAACAAGATATAAGAAAACAGAAGAGGAACAGTGCTGAGCGTAAATAACTCAGCGAGCTTGGCTCGCCACAACTAAATCAGATTATTTGAAGCCACTCTTGCAACGCTCCTTACATCCTTCATAATGAGAACTCAGGAACAACTAGACTTAGAAGAGGGCCTGCAGGTACCACTGGCAGTGCCACCAAACACAGAGAAAAGAGGAGGGAAATAGTCCTCGTAGAAAACAACAACGATAATCACACAATGCATTTGTTTTTGTGTTCTATGCAACAGTTCTACTGCCATTTTCTCAAAATCATGGCTAATCCATTTACAAAAATTTTTTTAACATTTTTATTCATTTTTGAGAGACAGAGACAGAATGTGAGTGGTGGAGGGTCAGAGAGAGAGGGAGACACAGAATCTGAAGCAGGCTCCAGGCTCTGAGCTCTCAGCACAGAGCCTGATACGCGGCTCAAACAAACCAACCATGAGATCATGACCTGAGCCAAAGTCTGAGGCTTAACCAACTGAGCCATGCAGGGGCCCATGCCTAATCCATCAGAGAAATACAAAGAACATGTTAAATTACAAATTCCCTCAGGGCACACCAGGTTTCAGCAGCGGGTTGCACAGTTTATTCCTCCTTTCATCTGCCATATTGATTTGAGTCAATGGTGCCACTGTTGATGGCAGAAGGGACTGTGTCACACAGAATCTTTTCCTCACAATCATCTTCTCACTTGGAAGGCATGTACACTACCTACTCCTATTTTTTAAGCTAATTACAGCTCAAATGGTCCCTCTTCACCAAACAAGCATGTATATTCTCTATAAGTCCTTTCCTCTTCTCCTTTTCTTTCTAACTCTTGCCTGATTACTTCAGCAAAATCTCTCATTTTCTCTTTAGATGCAAACAACAACAAAAAGCTCTTGTTGTTTCAGAGTCCTAGATATAACAAAACATTACTAGCACAACTGCATCAAACAAAAGGAAAACCTTTAAGTTTTAAGTGCAATTAGATACAATGAGCATCTACCTCCAAAGCCCCTGAAAGAATTCATAAATCTAACATCTTCTCGAAGTTTCTATTTCTTCTTCCTCCTTTCCCTTAAAACAATCATCTAAACATAAAATCGAACATTTGGCTTTCTCATTTCACTAATATTGTGAGAGCATTGTTGTTTTTCTTTAATTTTTATGGCAAACGGGCATATTTAAGCTATCTCGTGGCTTAAATATACTGTGGATTTGTCTGACAACTCAGCTACTCTTGGTTACCTTGTTCCGAGAGAAAAAGCATATTGGTGTTCCAGATGCTTCGACTTCAAAATAAGTGCCAAACAGAACTCCTTCAAGAGAAGCAAAACACTAACTTCTGAAAAATCTGACAAAGTGCAGTAGCCATTAAGGACTGAAAAAACTATTAAACCTCCCAAATGGACTTGCTCTTCCACTCACTGCCATCAAGAGCTACACTGAAAGGCCAGGGGACGAAGGTGGTGAAGAACGCAGGCTTTGGAGTCAGATGGCTTACATCCAGATTTGAGCGTTGCCACATGTTAATTAGAAAAACTGGAACAAGCCACTTACTCTTTTAGTGCCTAAGCCTCTTTGCGCCTAAAACAGGGGTAATCACAGAACTGGTGTCAGCGAGATGCTATGAGAACTTAAAGAATTCATTCTTGTAAAGTTTATAACCTAATTCTTGGCAGACAGAAAAACCTTTAATAAATATTTCAGATGATGTTGATGATGCTCTCAGACTCTAGAATCTCTTTGTCATCTGAGACTCCTTACCACAACCTGCATGGAGATGGGTACACCAATGAGCTTGAAAAAGATTTAATATTATATGTCAATGATATGTCAGAAAAAAAAAAAAAAGGCTTGAGGACACCCAGATGTTTGATAAGAAGTGAGTAAGCTAGGAAGCAGGGAAGCCTGCAAAGTGACTACTGCTATTATCCAGAGTTAACAGGGCCTGAATTAACCCAAGTGTAGTGGCAATAGAGTTGGATAGACACGTTCAGGAGACATGACAAACTCTGAAAGTCCAAATGGGAATTATGTTACCCTCTGTGTCTCCCTCCTTCTGCCCCTCCCCTGCCTGTGCTCTTTCTCTCTCTCTCCCAAAAATAAATAAATATTTTTTTTTAAAAGATACATAGAAACTGTAAAATTTCTACTTTAGTTTCTAGTCATATGTTCTCAACTGAAGGGATTGGATCTACACAGAAAGAGGGAACCACAAAGAGGCCAGGTTAGGGTGGGGCAGTGAGGTGAAGGAAGTGGTTTCACTATCTATGGGTGGAATCCTGATCAGATAGAATAAAATGAGCTGTTAACTGAATGGTTTTAATTTTCTCCCAAATATACTTCTTTATGTTCTGGCTCTAAAATCCTCAAAGATTTGGGGGTGAATAAGAACCCAATGCGTAAAGGCCTTCTATCTAAAATCACCTCCTTGGCACCTGTTGGGATGAGCACTGTGTGTTGTATGGAAACCAATTTGACAAATTATATTTAATATGAAAAAATAAAAAAATGAAAATAAATAAAATCACCTCCTCTGAGAAATCTTTCTTGGCTCCTCGGGCCTCCTCTCCAAGTTCATCAGACTACAACAGCAACCCATGGGAGGGTGTTAGGGGAGGATATAATCACGTGATATTGCTATTCACCCTATCTTTAAGTACAGGAGTTAAAGGGTAAATCAGCTCTAGATCCTGATTTTTCCCTCTTGCCCCCCAGGATTTGGCTGCCAATGTACTCTATCGCCTTATCTAATCGACAGACAGTGATGATTCATACTCTTTGTTATCTTAGAATTTTCTACATTCTTCAAGCTCTAGTTTAGGAATTCTCAAACCCAGGATGAATGCCAAAATTATTTGGGGAAACCTTTTTAAATATGCAGTTATAAGGCTTAATCCCTCAAACTCTGACCAGATCAGAGTCTTGTCACAGTCTCCTCCTTTGGAGGGTATCTGAAATTAGACCCAAGTTCCCCTACTCTTAGGTAGGCATTCTATATATATATGTAGATGTATATACACATACACACACACACACACACACGCACACTATATATATATATATATATATATATATATATATATATATAGTGGCTTTATTGTTTATCCTCAAAGTTTGGAGCCCATACATGTGCCTCAAGTTAGATTTTTTTCTAAACCTCTACCTACAGACCCAGCCAATATATGATTAGGAGGGTGATGACGCCATGTGGCCTATAAGCAGAGACACAGCAAGCCAACGCCTCAGAAACAGAGAATGGAAAGTGAGGAGCATACATAATCCATGAAGCTTGGCAGGCTCCTGACTCAAATCTGGATTCTGCAGAGATTTCCAAATACTGACTAGTAGAGAGGAAATAGTCAGGTGACTAAGAGCACAGCTTCTAGAGTCAGATGTGAATGAGTTAAAACCTTAAAAAAAAATTTTTTTTAATGCCAGGAAGATGGTAAGTGCTAAGTGTTAGCTACTACTATTACCATCATCTGTAACATTATTATTTATTTGTCCTGCTATCCCTGGCCTGACTGAGTCTTCCCTGGAGGGAACTCTTTTTCTTACAGATAATGCAAACCAACTCACTCTACAATTCCAGTCATTCTTCCATTACACAGTTTGTAACTTCTGTACTTTTAATAAGTGTATATCCACATATGTCAGCGGTGGCCAAATGGACTAATCAGATAAGGCCAAGTGAGCATCAAAAATCCAAAAGGACCTCATCAAGGTTGTACCAGGATGTTCTTTCAACCATGCTGACTAGTGGCTTGGATTAGGAGTTGAGAAAATATGCCCACCACCAAGACTGTGTAATCCCATCCAGTGTCTCCCTGGAAGCAGCAGTGAATGTATAACAGTACTGTTTCCATTCATGGTTAATTATTTTATAGCTGGGCTATAAAAAGAATTTCTTTAAGAACATATTGCTAAACTTTAAAATATCTTTGGTTCTTGAGTTGGAAAACAGAAGTAGAATGGTGCTATATGCATGAGCAAAAAATACAGTCACACCACAGACACATAAATGTCACAAAAACTGAGTCTCATATGTTGCTTATGTTAAAAAAGAAAATTCTCATATGCTGCCAAAATTTCCAAGGCTACACCACCTTGGACCACTGTCACCATATCCTCTTAGAGAAGAGAGTGGTGGGAGAAACACCAGGGAAATTATAAAGCCAGGGAAGATACTGCAAGGGTATTCTAGAGGCAGAAGGGACCAGAAGGCATCAGCTGGCCTAATATTCTCAGGATCAACCGTGGGCAGGGAGAGGAACCTGCCTCCCAGGGTCACCTAGATGACTGGGGGCACATGTGGAACTGAGGTTTGAATTGCCCAATTCTGGTCTATTACTGGTTTTACACTGCTCCACAATGCTTTTATATAAGAAAACAAGGAGTAAAATTACAACTTATATACAATATTTTAATTAAATACATATATATTTTTGTAACTCTTGTCATTAATTAAAATGAAAAGAAGGGAGATTTTAGTGAAATATGCTTTGTATTTTCTATTCTAAAAGTAAAACACATGCATTTGAGCAAAATCAGATGATACGAGACCAAAATGAGAATAAAAATATCCGATCAATAACAAAATCAAAATAAGCATTAGACCCACCATCCAAGCGCAGCTGCTCTTAATGGGTTCATATATTTCTTTCTAGCTTTATTTCTCTGCCAGAGTTTTTTAATGTATTTGTAGCTAGATTATATACATAATGCAGAATCCTCATTTTCACGTAACAGTATAACATAAGGCTATTTTTTCTGTTTTAAAAATATGCTCTGAGGCAAAACTGGAAAACGAAAATAAACTTAACTTGAATGAATTTAACTTAACTAAAATCAATGAGTTAAAAAGTTTAAATAAGATCTAAATCACTGTTAATATCGCACCAGTGGTATACAATCTCTCCTATCATTGTTCAATGCAGTTTCCTACCTCCTCCATTTTCCTGCAAAGACACCCACTCTACTCTGTAAGGACTTAATTGACTTTGGAGCCTCAGATACGTCAAGGGAACAGAGGACAGAAGAGGAATTAGCGAAGGAGTTCAACCCATGACCTTCCCCTTACCTCCTGCTCAAGTCCCACCCAGGCCCAAATTTTCTTCACTCAGAACTGTATAACTTCCTGAGTTCAGCTGGAGGAAGAGATTCCAAGAGTATAAAAAAGGGTGAGAGTGACTCAGAGAAGGGGAAACAGTTAATGGCGAGGCTCTGACCACAGGTGGATAATAAATTTCAAAGAGAGAGCCTCCCAAGGAAGCCAGGCCCAAGTGGGTGAAATCCAAGGTGGGGAAATGGAAGAAAGAGTAATGGGAAAAAGAGAGAAAAACTAAGAAAAAGCAAGAAAAAGAAAAGAGATTGACAAAGAAAGAAACTGCTGTACTAACAGACCTATTCTCTTCTTTTCTACCTCTTCTCCTGTGACTTTAATAACATTACTGACCAGAGGACAGTGGTGAAGTTTGTGATGAATTTTCTCCCTACAACTAATGTTTGGCTTGGCTCCACCATGGTATTTGCATTTTGACTTCAGACTTTACCTTTGTCCACCACCTGCCCTGACCCCAAATGGTAGAGTAATAACGTGGCTTGTCCCACCTACTTCTGCCAGCTGGAACAAAACCTGTAGAGAGCCAATGGCTGAAACAATGGCAGAACAGTTTTATAATGTTTACAGATATACTTGAGACAAGGTTCTGAGGTTTCATAGCCCTCAGTTTTTACAATAATGTCTTTACCTTCTTCTTCTTACCATAAAACAGTTTTCAACTTCAGGGATGATTAGCCGTCATTTCAACTGATTGGCTATAGTAGAATTTACTCAGTTGAAATTGCATTGCTGTCCTTGACATCTTTTCTACAGTGGAATAAACAATTAGTTTTCTAAAGAGTATATGTGGACATACATACTGAGTTTAGAGCTCTTTATTTAAGTATCTCTTTATGCAAGAAAAGATACCAGAGGGAAGGGGTTATTAATCTATAACTATTAAAATAACAGACTGTATATTCCTTGGTTATACTTCTAGGGAAAATTTAATAGACTTATGAAAACTTTTATAATTAGATCATTTTATAAAATTATCTATAAAATTAGAGATCTATAATGTTTCTTCATTTCTAAGAACTTAACTGTTCTTGACTTTTGCCCTCAATTCTCCTATTTCCAAAAGACATATTAAATGACCCACCATATTCCCCTTTTCCTATACAGAAACAGCTTAACTAGCAGATCAGACAGAGCAAAGAGGGTGTCTACTAAATGCTCACATCAAATCTTCTTTCCAAAGTTGAATGAAAGAAACTTTAAAAAGTTCCACTGAGCCAGGGCCAGAATGCCACAAAAGCATATTTTGTATTAAAGTGAGCTTGGACAACAATCTATTCTTTCAGAGTTCCTAGGAAGATGCCAGCACATGGCCTCATCACAGGACCAGCAGCATAGCTGTCCCCTGGCGCCAAGACAACACCCAGCAGACCCTGCCAGTGCGTCTGAGATTCCATCAAAAACACATTTCCTCAGGTTAAGACATTGCCCGTTCCTAAGTAACCTCTTTATAAATTAATCCAAATGTTAGGAAAGATAATGCAATAACATATTATTTATCTGCAAGACCATTTTGGAAATATCAGCCTGTCTCTTTTCTATTCTGACTAGAAAAGGTTCCTGGGGTATTTGTTTCCACCTCCTAGTAGCTGTGTAAGTATTCACGACTTACTTTATTTTTCTGAGCACCGTTGGCTTCATTCAGAAAAATAAGGGAAAGTATTTATCTTCCCAGACCACTGTGTAGATTCATTCATTGATTCATTCCAAAACATTTATTGACAACTTTGTGTCAGACCCTCTTCCAGGAGTTGGGGACAAAGCAGTGTACAATATGGGTAATAACCATTGCTTTCTTGGTGCAGACAACAGCCTGAGAGGAAGCAAGGTTCAAGGAGACAGACAGACAATAAGTAAGTAAGTAAGTAAGTAAGTAAATGCCCATAAGTGTCATCGAGCATTCCATTTCTATATAAAGTGATTAGCAATGTCCTCCAGCTGGTCACACAGGTATTTGATGGAACCGCCTTTCTGGCAGAGGGAATAGCAGGTGGAAACGTTCTGAGGCAGGAATGTGTTTGCTTTTTCACACAACGGTGAAGATACCAAAGTGGCTGGAGCAGACTGAGGAAGGGAGTGGGTGGTGGGGCATAAGGTCAGACTGTCCAGACAGCTGAGAATCATGTAGGGTCTTGTAAGCCAGTGGAAAGAAGGGTTTCAGGCTTTACTCTGCATGAGATGGACCTTCTGCACATCCTAAGCAAAGGCAAGACATGGTCTGAGTTCTGTTGTAAAAGAATCACCCTAGCTCTCATGCTGTGATTAAACTGCAAAGGCAAGGACAGAATCAGGGAGTCCATTAAGGAGGCTAAGGCACTAATCCAGGAGGGAGGTGGTAGTGGCTTGGCCTGGAGGTGGTGTGAGTTGGGCAGCAGCAGCTACATTCTGGGGATGCTGTCAAGGTTGAGAGGGCAGGACCAGGTGATGTGTTGAAGGCATAAATGAGAGAACAAAATCTAATATCAGCATATGTTCTATACATGTTAGCTTCCTTCTGTTACTTCCTTCCTAATAGATCCTTGAAATAAAGTGCTGCTGAAAAGGAGGAAGAAGGATGACTGATAGGGAGAGATCAGAGCATGGGCGTGGGCACAAAGACCTGACAGGTTGGTTGTCTCTTCCAGGCATCCTGAGGTTTCCGAAAGCAAGCTAGAAGGGTCTCCTCCTTCCCAAAACTCACTGCCAGCCCCCATTGCCTCCAGGCATGGAAACAGAGCAGAAGGCAGTCTTGCTAGAAGTGCATGTGGCTTCTAAGGGACCTTTGAATTAATGTCAGTCTTGATAACCCTACAAGAGGAGGGAAAACATTTCTTAAATTATCAGGTCTTAAGGTCTTAAGTCTCATCAATGCTTACCCCACCCTCTCCCCTAAATTCCTGTACTTATGCACCCATGGTACCAGGTAAAACCTAGGACTTGAATGCAACTTGAGAGAAAATGGGAAATTGAGAGATCCAGCAATAATTGGGATTGATTTTCACTTCCCAGATAAATGAGGGCTCAAATGATGTCATTAGAAAAAATAAGCTGTATTCCATCCATGGCCCAGTTGCTACCCACTATAATAGCAATACCCTAATATAAATACCCACTCTATTTTTCTATTTTTCTCCTATAAAATATCTATTTTTCTCCTATAAGATATATTTGAATTGCATTTTACAAGTATTTCTTATGAATTTATTGAAGCTTGATTGTATTTCAGAGCTCCAACTCCAGCAAAGGTAAAATAGTTTATCAAGTCAGAACAATCATACCGAAGTAAACCTCTAGAGCCTTGAAAAAGGTGGACATCAGAGGCAGGGAGCACTTTCCCTGGGCCTGTTCCATCATAGGACTTGTGGAGCCCAAGGGATACCAGAATTCTGGACATGGTGGCCGACTAGCAAATTTGGGAAATCTTTATGGCCCTGGTGTTTCTTGCCTTGATACAGAATAGCAAAGAAAAAGGAGTCTCTTCTTCCGTTCAAGTTTCTGACAATTTTGCTGTGTTGTTACTGAGTCTAAGGCGGAACTCTGGATTTCTGCTATAGTTTCTCTCTGGGCACATATAATGGAAAGAAACTATGACAGTCGTGAAATACTGCTCTGGGGGTTTCTCACTCTCAAAATTTAAGATAAGGTTTCATTTCATTTCCTTTTCAACATTGGCCTCAGCCATTCCATGCTCTTACTTATACTTCAAAACCTATTTCTAACAGCCAGGAATCACTTGAGATGAGAATGAAGAGTCTTTGAAAAGTAGAGGGTCTCTAGACCCCAAAAACTTTAGAAGAGAAAAGCCAAGCCAAGGGAGGCTGGGTAATTGCTCTTGGCTACGAGAGGAAAAAAAAGAAAACATGGGGATGGGACATCCACGTTTTCTTCAACTTTACAAAGTGTTCGTGTTACATACTGTACGATTCTATTTTTATAACATCTTTGAAAGGATAGTGTTTAGAAATGAAGGGCAGACGTGGGGCTGCAAAGGTCTGTGGGGGGAGCACTGGAAGGAGGTGGTTGCCATTATAAAAGAGAGGCATGAGGGATCCTTGTGGTGCCTGTGGGAATTGTCCAGAATCTTGACTGAGGAGGGGAACATGCGAATTTACACAGGTGACAAAGCTGTGTCAGATTTCTCACACACACACACACACACACACACACACACACACACACACAAAACGCAAGTAAAACTGAGGAAATCTTAGGATTTCTGAACTCTATCAATATGACGCCCTGGTTGAGGGAACTGGGCGAAGTGTACAAGGGATTGATTACTCTGTATTATTTCTTACAATTGTGTGTGAATCTCAATTGTCTTGATAAAAATTTCAATTGAAGAAAAAGTGCTTAATGGAAAGACAGTCTTCAAAATTGCATGCATGATGCAGATATTGACAAGACAAATGCTGAAAAACTGATAAAGAGCATATTTCCCAGAAAGGAATGATTAATAAAAAATATCCAATCTAGCCAATAGTGAGAGAGACATAAATTAACAGATTAAAACATTATTTTCACCTATCAAGAGTTAACAATAAAATAAAAAAGATGTGGTAGAAAATATAATAAGACTTATACTCCCATACAAGGATGCCAGAAGTGTAAATTGATGCGGAACTTTTAAAAATCACGTAATAGTTTTGTAAAAATGATACACGCTTGGTATTTAAATTTTAAATCCAATAAGTCTCATTACAGCAAGCAATATTATTTCTCAAGAGATTTTACCAAATTTAAAATACTAAGTAAAATATTCTGAATATTATGGGATTGTTATGTGTCTAAATCTGTATTTCAATATTTATTAATAAGAATAAACTTCAATTTTCAAGGAATAAAATTCAGTCAACTCTATGATAAAAGACATCAGTCTGAACAAACTCATAACCAACCACAAGTGTCCCATCCTATTTTTTATACACACAAAACACTGTAAAACATAAGCCTACTGGAAGATGAGTTTTCAAGAAAAAAATAATAATGGAATGCTAAGCTACA
This sequence comes from Herpailurus yagouaroundi, assembly GCF_014898765.1. Classification (NCBI taxonomy): domain Eukaryota; kingdom Metazoa; phylum Chordata; class Mammalia; order Carnivora; family Felidae; genus Herpailurus; species Herpailurus yagouaroundi. The sequence continues at coordinate 105,728,709 of NW_024412377.1, forward strand.
AGCAATATACAAGATGAAAGAAAAAACTATACGGGGCTGAAGCGAGTGGTGATTATAGCAATTTTAAATACAAATAAGTTACTCATGTATTCAGATTATCAGTCTTTCTCCTTCCTGAATTATCTGTCCAGTGAATATTTGGCTTTGTAGTTTAAGCAACCACTGTCCTACACATAATAAATTATTCAGAGTACTACATTTTAGCCTGCCCCTTGGTTATCTTCTATAACTTTTCCCCCAGACTTCCAATGACTTCTTTTTTTTTTTTTTCTTGTCCATTAGACAGATGGGTATATTCACTCAGCACCAAAAAAGCTCCAGGTTTGTAATAATGAAAAGTATACACTAGTGTATACTATCTTCTTAAGATAATATCCACGGGAGCATATGCTCAAACCCAATAATTCTATAAATTTATTCCAAAGAAATGATCATAGAAGCATTCAACTTTTATGTGCAAAGCTATGAGTTACTTTTTACCACAAAAATTAGACCCTATCTAAATAATTAATAGTGAAAGATTTGTTAAATAAATTATAAAGAAGCATCAGCCGTAAAGAACTATTTTCTAAATGTTCACATATATAAATGCAAATGCATAGAAAAAGTCTGGAAAGATACATACAAAATAGTAACAGTTACATCTGAGGATGGGATATATTGGAGAGCTTTATGTAATTGAGACTTTTAACATGAAAATACATTGGTGTATTACTTTATTGAATTTCAAAAATACATGAAACTATCATTAATCTTCTACAAATCCAGCATAAACAAAAACAAGATCAAAGAAAAAGTAGCAATGAACAAAACTATATCCATAAGATGAAGTATCATATACCTATTAATGCTTTGATAAATTTTAGTGCTATGGGAAACTGTGCTATGGGAAACTGTTCATTATATATTACTAAGTAAAGAAAAAAAGGTAGCTAAAATGTGCTAGCTGTTGTAAATATCTATGAACATCCATAAATAGGAAAAGAGAAGAAAACACATCACAATATTAATAGTTGTTACATCTGGGTTGTAAAATATTGGTGATTGCTGTTTTCTTTCTACATTTATTCACTTTCTAAGTTTTCCGGAGTTTTTATAATACAGGTCAAAATAGTTTAAAGCCAAACCACACTTTGAGGTCTTTCATCAACTGCACAGTATTCTGCCATCAAGTCTCTAGCAAACAGTCTTTCCATTATGCATCTTCATCGTAAAGCTTGTGCAAGCTAGATGATACACATGATTCCAGTAACTAAAAACTGTCAATGGTGTGACCTAAGTTGGAAGGCTCTGTCAATTTCACTGAAGACAAACACAATGGGGAAGCAGACTACAGAGGTTTAAAGGAGTCTGAGATACCTCTAGTAATCTGTTTAAATGACCATATGTTGATAAAATCTATAGATGTTGTTGTGATTTTTCTACTTAAAAAATGGCCCAATGTTGTGTATGCTTTTGATCTCACCAACATGTATCTACTGCTGAGAAGCTTTAATAAGGCCATTGTTTGGCTGGAGGGAGAGGAACTGAAAAGAGAGAATGATATAAACATTTTCTGAGTGCTAACTATATGGTAGATCCAATGAAAGGCATTTTATACAAACTAAAGTTTCCACAGAATCCAAGAGCTTTGATTTCTTGCTTTGTAGCTCATACCCTCACATTCTGGTTGTAATGCATTATGGAGCCCACAAAGGAGGCTGGGTCTCAGTTACCTCCCCCATAGGAGTGTGGGTAATGGGAATAAGAAGAAATATTTAGCCCTGACTCAATTCTTTACTGTCTTCTATTTATCTTCTTTCCTTGTTTAGTAATACTGCATTTTATTTGTAATGCAACTTTTTGGTTTTAAATTCCTTTTTAACACATTTCTTCTGGCCCTACAAATACCCTGGGAGATAGGCTATTAGTAAAGCCATTTTACAGGCAAGAAAGCTAAGATTCGAGATACTGGGTAGAGATGTTTGGTGAAAGGCAAAGGTGTGTGTGTATTAGGCAAACACCAGACAGAACAGGCACCAGAACTCAGGCTTTCTTTCCTTTAGGCGACCCAGTAAGTGTCCCCCCTTCCTCCATTCCTTAGAGCAGTAAGTGACAAGTGGTAAACAGACCTTACTTCAACAACATAACACTAGTGTCTATAAAAACGTCTCTGGACCCATCCCAGGCTAAGCCAGAGCCACACCCAGGCACAGGAACTCAGAAGGAGCAAAACCACTAGGGATCTTTTCTCTTGAGTTTCATTATGAGAACACCAACAAAGCCCATCCGTCTAACCCAAGGTCAACACCAAGCACTGAGCCCCTGAATCCCTGCCTCTGTGATGAATGTGTTGCCCTCAGCCTCCACCACCACTTCCCCCAAATCTTAGTGTTCTCAACCATCTTCCACAGCTTCCTCTTTTCTACCCCCTTCCCACTGTCATTTCTGTATTCCAATAAAAATAACCTTTTGGTAACTCAGATCTCATTTCATGGCATGTGGAAACCGTGAAAACAGTTCTAATGTCACAACAGAACCACTCATCATCATCACCCAATGTTATTACAATAGAGAAAGAAACTGAATGTGAAGATGGCCAACGAGATGACCTTGCCAACTCTGCCCAAATTCCCCAGCTACAGGAAATTCTTTTCCTGCTCTGAGTCAAATGAAAAGTTTTTATAACTCAAGCTAAGCCAACAGAAAGGAAAAGTAAAGGTAACAGACATGAAAAGTGACTTCCAAAGAACCCGGCTACCTTTCTAGAATAAGTGGATTACAGTCATTGTTTCCGTTTCTTCACTGCTTATTTCCATGTGACCTGTCCTAAAATGGCACAATTTAAAGTCTCCAATAGCCTTCCTGACGAATGAAATTACTTCTTTTCTCACTTCTTGTTTTCTGCATTCTCTAGGTAATCAACTCTGTTCACTTCCCCTTCTTCAAACTTCCCATACCACTGGACTTTGGAACATATCAAGATCCTGGATCTTCCCCATTTTTCCGCTTGCTATTTTCTCTTTGATTCTCTGGTTCTGCTTATAGAACATCCTGCTAATCCCTGTCCATCATTCCATTTTGCTGTTTTCCCCATTCCTATTGCCACAACAGAAAGGATTCAAAGCCTATGGGTCAACCTCAATCCATATGAGGGATAGGTTGCTTGTTCCTACTTGCAAATATAAAGTGTGTCAAGACTTATGCTCAGAAAAGAGGCTGGAGGAAAGCATGAGACACCACTAAATTTTCCTTGGGTTGGGAAATACATACATCAGCTCAGGGTGAATAAGTATGTCTAAGGAGTTGGTGAAAGCTCACAGACCTCTCTGCCAAAGGGTTGCCCAAGGTAGGAGCAAAGAGTGAACCTTTTTACCTTCATCATTATAGGCCAGATATCAAGGATACAAGGTCCACAGCACAAGGGCTACAAAGTTAATTTGATTCTCTGATAACTAGAATCTTGTTGCTGGTCATAGCTAAACTGATATGTAGTTAAAAGCATCTTTTACCTGTCTGCACTCTGTGAGGACCAGAACATTTGTCTAATAGAAGCATGATATAACTAAAGAAATTCTGAATAAAAGAATTAGGAACTCACAGAAGGATGTGCTCCCACAGTATATTCTACTCAAACAAGGCATCCTCAAGAGCTTCCACATGTCACATGCCCAGGAAGAAGAGTATTTGTCACTGACTCCATGCTTGATTGATTTGATACAAATGGAGATAAAATCCCTTGCTTTCCAACAAAATATTTATTGAGTGTTAATAAGTAAGTAGCAATAAACATCACTTTAAGTTTTACAGGGTTCCTTATGATTCATTCATTCAACAAATGACCTAATTGAATGCTGAACAGTGTAGGCACTGTAGAAAATGTAAAGGTAAGTTAGAAATATTTCCTCCGGACAAGAAAGTGAGAAGCTAGTAGTAAGATTAAGTATGCACTTAAATAACTACCATATAAGTAGAAAGTAAGTGATGCAAGAACTGCCCAGATAAATTACTACACATCTAGCTTTCTAAATATCAGAGTGGAGAGATTGCTTTTAAGGAGCATTTGATCTGCAATGCATATCCCAATTTATTCATTTGACAATTACTTATTACCTGCTCAGAAAGTACAAATTGGGGGAAAAAAAACTTTTAACCTGCAAATCCCTTTTCTTTGGGAGTTACAACATTTTACCTTCTCACCAGCAATGTACTGTTGTTCCACATGCTCAGCAAAAGGTGTGGAGGATACAGAGTGAAAAAACAAAGTGACCCAGCCACTGTGTAGCTCAAAGTCTCATCAGCAAAGCACAGTAATTGTAAGAATACAGACAGTCACCAAAACAATATGCTATACTTTTTAACTCGACAATATCCAAGCAATCTTGTCTCTTCCACACCATGCCCCATAAGTTATCATGGTGCTCCCCTTTCTCAGCCAGGAAGCCCTCAAGATGTCTGTGGGGTTTAAAATGTCTACCTAGCAAAAATCCATTTATGAATCACAGGCACCATTTATATTCAATCTCCCAAGAATCCCATCTCTACTCAGAAAAACAATTAGGGCAGTCATTTGGGGGCAAATAATTAGGGCAAACATATGTTGGCCACTCAGCTGACCATGAATGTAACTGAAGATGAAATACGAGGTAATGTTCCTCAATTAGACAGGATAATCCTCATCACAAAAGCCTGATTAGTGTGTTTATACCAAGCCCCTTACCCTGTTGGTGAAAACAGCCTTGTGTTGGGTCACTGAGAAAACTCAGCTAGGACATAGCCATAAGATTATAGGTAAAGAAGGTACTTCTTTCATTTCAGATATGCAAGAGTATTCATATATCCATCCTTGGTGATTTATTCCAAATATAAAAACAAGCTCACTTTCAGTTTTAAATATATTACAGCTCTGTATAAAATAAAATGGAGATTCCTTTATATAATCTGTATGGTACATTTTCTTTATATAAAAAAAAAAAAACCCTTACCTTTTTCTGAAAGCCTAAATGAACTTTAAGAAATTAAGAAGTCTACTTCATTTATTCACTATCATTCATATCTCATTTGTTCATGTATTCATATACATTTGTCCATATATTCAGCACAAATTTGGCATGGTACGCTAGACACTACACTTGGAGTTTAAGAGGAATAAAGCACAGCCCCTGCCCTCAGGGTGCTCACAGCCTAGCTTTCAAAGCACAGAAGATGGAGTAATCAACACCCAAAGTTTAAGCATCACCTCAATGGAGGTGGGCCTTAAAGGAACACAACAGCCATTACTGGGCCCAGAAGGTGGCCATGGGCACAACAGGCCAAGATAACAGCTGAAGGAAGAAACCCAGAGGCTAATGGGAGAGCAATGAAGGAAGTTTCCTGTTTAGAGCTTGGTTTAATCAAATATTAATTAATGAGATTTTTTTACCCTAAGTGAATTTTAGAACAGTCTAAAAGTAAAAACACATTGAAAGGACTTTCTCTCAAAATAAAATCCTGCTAACAGTCCCATCTTCAGTCTGAGCTGCAAGATTTCTAAAAGTGCTGTTTATTTTAATGTTTATTTATTTTTGAGAGAGAGACAGACAGAGAGAAAGGGAGAGAGCACAGGCAGAAGAGGGGCAGAGAGAGAGAGGGAGACACAGAATCTGAAGTAGGCTCCAGGCTCTCAACTGTCAGCACAGAGCCCAACGTGAGGCTCAAACCCATGAACCATGAGATCATGACGTGAGCTGAAGTCAGATGCTTAATCAACTGAGCCACCCAGGCGCCCCTGAAAGTGCTGTTTATTAAAAGCATGTCTTTCAGAATGAAGGACCAGAGTATAAACAGAGCTTTAATAGTTCACACAATTACCTGAGCAAACACTTGCAGAATTACCAACAAAACAGGCATTTACATAAGGGCAAACAACAGGAATCAGTTACTGAAACAGCCCAGTTTCATTGACATACAGAGAGAGAGAGAGAGAGAGAGAGAGAGAGAGAGAGAGAGAGAGAGAAAGAGAGAAAGCACTTTTATAGTCATAAAATAATGACCAGTATTTTCCTCATCACTTTTTCATTCCTACATCCCAACATCCTTGACAAATATCATCTGATAAAATTCGTATTGTTCCACAGCTGAAGTCTACAGGGGTTAAGAATTCCACACAAATACATTAACTCAGAGTGCAGAGACGGTGCTGAATTTAAGGCTCAGTGCTCAATCTACCATTCTACTTCCAAACTAGCTCTGGACAACACTCTAAAAAATGAGCTATAAATCAGAAAGGAAATGAACTCTGAGTCACCTCGTAACTGATCCAAAACACCTCAATTCAGTGCCACCACACCCTCCAACTTAGAGTGACTGAGGGCCAAGAAATCTCATAGATCGTGTATCTTTCATGCTGAAACTGTGTATTTCTGCTTGGAAGTGCTGAGAATTCCCCCTTCCCTCTCTTCCCACCCTTCACAATGCCAACTGCCCTTTCCTTCTGCTGCATTCTCTGGGGAAGAGTAGACTTTTCTTTTGGGGCCATTAACTTTTTTCTATTATTAGTTCAAATGAATTCATTTTTTGATTCTTAATTTTACAGGTTGGTGAATTCTGACAAATGTATAATTTGTATAACCATTGCCATATGAGAACATTTCCATCGCCTGAGGGCTTTCCCTGAATGCCCCTTCCCAGTCAGCTCCTGCCCATCCCCCAAAGAGGCAACAACAGCACTGCTCTCTTCCTCCATAGAAGTTTTGCCCGTTCTAGAACTTCATAAAAATGGAGTCATCCCATCTGTTCTTTTGGTGTGTGTCTGGCTTCTTTTACTCAGCACCTATTTGAGATTCAGCCATGTCATTGTGCATATTGGTACTTTGTTCCTTTTTATTGCTGAGTAGCATTACATGAATGCAGCACAACTGTCTGTCCATTATCCCGTTGATGGACATTTAGATTGTTTTCAGTTACAGGCTGTTAAGAATACATCTGTAACAAACATACCTTAAGAAATCTTTTGCAGGGGGACAAATGCTTTCGTTCATCTTGGGTAAATACTGAAGAGGTTTATAGAACAGGTACAGGTTTAACTCTGTAAAAAATTTTTTTTCTAATCTGCAAAACCTTTTTCTTTGGGTAGTACAACATTCTACCCTCCTCACTAGCAATTTATTATTATTCCACATCCTCAGCACAAGTAGCTGTGATCAGTCTTTTTAATTTTAGCCAACTAAGTCAGTATGTAGTCGTGTCTCATTGTGGTTTTACTCTGCATTTCCCTGATGACTAACTGCACTGATGACTTTTTCGTATTTATACAGGCCATTCATACATTTCCCTTTGTGAAATGTCTGTTTCAAGTCTTTTGCCCATTTTTTAATAGGGCAATTTGTCTTCTTTCTATTGAACCATAGGAATTCTTTATATACTCTTGATGTAAGAACTTGTCAGATTTATGTTTTGTAAATATTTTCGGCCAGACTATGTACTTTTTTATTGATATTGTATAGCCATTACCTAGGTCACAATATGAGAATATTTCCATCGCCTGAGAACTTTCCCTGAATGCCCCTTCCCAGTCAGTTCCTACACATCCCCCAAAGAAGCAACAAGAGCACTGATCTCTTCCTCCATAGAATAGTTTTGGCTGCACTAGAATTTCAGAAAAATGGAGTCATCCCATATGACTAGTTGTTGATTTCTAGTATGATTCTACCGTAGTCACCAAGGTTTCAATTTTTTGGAACTTATTGGTAATAATTTTATGGCTCATCCTATGATCTAGCTTGATGAATGTTCTATGTACCATGAAAAAGGACCTATGTTGTGAGTCTTTAGCTGAAGTGATCTATAAATACCAATTTGGCTAAGTGGGTTGGTAGTTTCATTCAAAACATGCAAATACACATATACGATTCGTATTCTGTGTGCTACTATCATATACTTTAGGAATCTTGTAAAGAAGTAATTCCTTAGAATTACTCATACCAAGTAGTTCCTGTTATCCAAGTATTTACTTTTTTGGCATCCTATGTATCTTCATGTGGATCTGTGACTCCACCCGATATCATTTCCCTTGGGTCTGAATAACTACCTTTAACATTGCTGGTTAACTCTGCTTTTGCTTGTTTTTAAAGTGGGTATTTCACCTTACGTTCTGAAGGATATTTTCATTGAGGTGAGAATTCTAGGTTGACCTTTCTCTTTCAGTACTTGAAAGATGTCACTAACTGTCTTCTGGCATGCACTGTTTTCCATGAAGTCAACAGTATTTCTGAACATAGTTCTCCTTTATATGTCTTTTCTCCTGTAGATATTTTCTTTATGTTTGACTTCCAGAAACTTGACTATGCTATACCCACATGTTATTTTCTTTATGTTTATTTTACTTGGGGTTTGCAGATATTCTTAGATCTGTTGATTGGTATTTTTCATGAAATTTGGAAGAGTTTTGATATTATATCTTCAAATATCTTCCTTTCCCAATCTCTCCATACTCTTTTACCAAAAGCCCAACTATACATTGTTATATTGTTTGATATTGCCCTAAACGTGGTTAAGTCCATTTTTAAAGTTTTTTCTTTGTTATGCTTCCATTTATATCATTTCTAGTGTCCAACCATAAAATTCAATGATTTTTCTCCTGCTGTTGCCAAACAGATAATAAGCTGACTCAGTGAATTTTTCCTTGTAAATGATGTATTTTTTAGCACAAGTGCTTTCATTGGTTATTTTTATAATTTCTGTTTCTCTGCTGAGATTTTCCCTGGGTTGGCTCATTAAGCTCTTTTAAATCATCTAACATCTATAAGAGTTTTTCAAAATGTTGTCTCACAATTCAAATATCTATGTCATCTCTGGGTCTGTTTTATTGACTGTTTTTCTCCTTATTATGGTTTACATTTTCCTGTTTCTTCATTTGTCTAATAATATTTTGTTATCACTTGGATGCTGTTGAGTGCTACATCACTGCAAGTCTAGAACTTGTTCTTTTCTCTTAAAGCTAGTTAACTTTTCTTTTCCTGGGAGGCACTAAGTTGATTAGCAGAAGGCTTTGCTGAAGGCTTTGTTAGGGCAGGGATACAGTAACCCTGCCTATAGGGTTGAAGTAGCTTATTCCTAATGCATGGCCTTTATGGCATCTCAACTAAACACCTAATATGTTCACTGAGGTATCTTCCCACTGAATATTGGGATTTCCAACTTTTCCCAACCCTATGCTATCTTCAGAATATCCATTCAGATAAAAGCCATCAGTAACTATTTTCTGCCAGAACTGGCAGAGTTTCAAAATATATGCATAGTCAGCTAAAGACTCAAAGAAACACAAAATCAGATTTCTGATATTTCTTCTCTACATAGCATCCTACACTCTAGTATCCTACCTTGCAAGTTTCAACACCCTATAAATTTTGCAGTCTACTTCCTTTGTCCAGCAAGAGAGCTATTTTCCATGCAGGTTCTTCTTCCACATGTCATCACTTGGGAAGTGCCCTCACATGAAAAAGCCAGAGTGCATAGGGAGCTCATCTTGTTTATTTCCCTTCTTTTAAGGATCACAGATCTGTGCAGTCTAGTTTCCAATGCCTTACAAAAGGTTGCTTCAAATCTTTCATCTAGTTTTATATTTGCTAACAGAGGAAAGGTTAAGTCTGATGATAATTTTTTTCTCTAATGGATGGAACAATAAGACCATTACTAGAGGTTATAAACTCCTCTTATCCCAAGTAGAGGGTGTGTGCACACACACTTCAACAGTTACAGCTCAGCAGAAACTCTTAAATACCTGAAACTTTCCAACCTCTGAAATTTGGGACCAGTGCACTTTAATCATGATTAAACTCTACCCCTTTTAGGAAGATGGGAAAGAAAAGCCAAAACATACCTGAAAAGTTATCCACATATGACAAAGGACTACAGGAGTTTACTTCCTGAAGATGAACCAGTCTAAATTTGTTCCTATGCGTGATTATCAGCTCTACACACATGAATCTCTCATAACCTTGAAAGGGACATTCGATCCCATTCATTTAGTCAAAGAGAAGCTTCTCTGGAGATCAGAACCTCTTATGGCTCAGATGATCATATAATTAATTATTCAACCTGAGAAGAATTGACAATTTTAATAAATATACAAGGACAAGAGTCATACACCATGACTGGAACATATGGTCACTCTGATGATTATATTCAAACGGTGTCTTGCCTTTGCTGTGGAGATAAGAAAGGAAGGTGATTATAGGAGTTCTTTTAACTACTTATACTCTGCAACTTACGGGAAAGTCTGTTACTCACTTTTCTTTTTGAAGAAACAGAGGACTGAGGAGGGTTACACATCCGCTAGTTTCAAGCGGCCGGTCCCAACCTTTCTTTCATTACATTTCCTGTCAGGTTTTAAAGACCACTTCACTCTAACTGAAATAATTACCACTGTGCACATCCTGCTTGTGTGTACAAGGGGATAAGAAGGATGGAGGAACAAGTGAGAATGAGAAAATATGTTTTGCTATTTTTCTTGAGGGGTGCATTAAGTTGCTTTTATCCTTCCTGTCGAAAGTTGGAGAAACGGTATTCAGGTCCTATTCAGACCACTTACATCATTTGTTGTATTGTCTTCATTAAGAACCCTTGTGTGATGCATCAAAGTAAAAATCTTTCTTTGTTAAAGACTGTTTACCTCATTGTGATTACTGGGAATGCTAATCAGCCAAAGAAGAAAAGGAAAGATCATGCAAGGACTAAAATAAATAGTTTGGTAAAGGGAACAGCTTTATTCTAGTCCTTGAAAACTATTCTATCCATATCCTTTTTTAAAAGGCTTGCAGCATAAAACATCCCCAGTCCTTCTCTTTAGTCCCTTGATTCTATTTAACACTTGTTCCAGAACATTTTATAGCCATTCAGCTTGGTTTCCATTGATTTCTTTAACTGTGCTCAGAAAATATAATCACAAAATGTTCTCATGCCATTTGGGGTTCAAGGAGAATGTATAATAGTGTTCTTGCAAAAATGAAAACCTTATTTGCCCTATAGTCTAGGCTAGATACGAAACATTTTTAAAGGAGAAATGAACAAATGTCTTCTCTATTATTTCCTCTTTATTAGATGGATGGATAAGAAACAGGCAACATTCTTGGTATGGGTAATAGAAGTAAATTATAACGTACAATTGGCAGATTTCTCAGTGGCTTTATTGGTCTGATGTCATCCATACATAAGTGGGCAAGAGATACTTAAACAGAAGGAAAATTTCTGGGGTGGCTCAGTCAGTTAAGCATCTAACTCTTTGTTTCAGCTCAGGTAATGATCTCCCGGTTCAGGAGTTTGAACCCTGTATCAGTCTCTGTGCTGACAGTGTGGAGCCTGCTTGGGATTCATTCATTCATTCATTCATTCATTCATTCTCTCTCTCTCCTTTCTCTCTCTGCCCTTACCCTGCTAGTGCTTTCTCTCTCCCTCTCTAAGTAAATAAACATTAAAAAAGAAAGAAAGAAAATTTCTAATGCAGTTTGGGCTGAGAGTAGCATTTAACACAGTAACACTGGAGCACTGCAGTGATGAGAACAGGCCCTCCTCAAATATTTCCACAGTCCTGCAGCACATATTTATTTCCAGGGCAGTTACGAGAGGTGCATGTTCTTAAATTCTAGTACTCTACAGATGCATTACTACTAACCAGAACATAAATCATCATAGCTCTATTAGGACAGTTTATGAAGATTCTGAACCTAAAATTTGATCTTTCAGCAAGTGAAGAAAGTGATAAAGAATTCTCTTCGGTTAGTGTACTCATCCTGACACAAAAATGTTGCTCATTTGACCTAAGTCACATACAAATTAAAAACAGCTGGACAACTCAGACACAGGAGATGAACACAGAGAGACCATCAAGATGAGGACCAATACTTCCCCTTAGCCCCTCCTAGAAAACTTTCACCTGAACCTTGTGAAGAGAATCAGCGTGAAATCCCACTCCCATCACACTTGATGGCAACTTCACCCTTCCAACTGTGGGGGCCAAAGTCCTTGGGAGTCACCATTGATTCTTGCATCTTATAGCCAGTCCATCAGGAAATCTTAATGGCTCTATCTTCAAATGTACCCAGCATCTGACAAATTCTTACTAGCATCACTTCCCCTACCCTACCCAAGCTACCATACTTTCTCAACTAAATTATTGCAGTAGCCTCCTAAGGGGTCTGTTTCCAGTTCTGGCTTGCCTAAGGCCTACTTTCAATCAAATAGCTGAAGGAATCATTTTCTTTTCCTTTCTTTTTTATTTTATTTTATCTTAGGAGCAATCATTTTAAATTTTTTTAATGATTATTTATTTTTGGGAGAGAGAGACAGAGAGCGAGCAGGGCAGGGGCAGAGGGAGAGGGAGACACAGAATCCAAAGCAGGCTCCAGGCTATGAGCTGTCATCAGAACCCAATGCAGGGCTTGAACCCATGAAGTGTGTAATCATGACCTGAGCCGAAGGTGGATGCCTAACCGACTGAGTCACCCAGGCGCCCCAGGAGGAGCAATCTTTTTTTTTTTTTTTTTTAACGTTTATTCATTTTTGAGACAGAGAGAGAGCATGAATGAGGGAAGGTCAGAGAGAGAGGGAGACACAGAATCTGAAACAGGCTCCAGGCTCTGAGCTGTCAGCACAGAGCCCGACGCGGGGCTTGAACTCACGGACTGTGAGATCATGACCTGAGCTGAAGTCGGACACCTAACTGACTGAGCCACCCAGGTGCCCCAGGAGCAATCATTTTAAAATTAAGGTAGATACTGTTATTCATTTGCTCTAAATTCTTGAAGAGCTCTTCACTAGAACAACAACTACATTATATTTCTTATAATCATGTACATGATCTACACATATTGGTGCAGTATCACCAAGCATCAGTCAATAATCCTACAAGGCAGAATAGACTGCCTCCAATGTATTAATGATATGACTTTATGGATCCAGAAAGTCGTCACTTTAAAAACCCTCTCTTGGGATGCCTGGGTAGCTCAGTCAGTTAAGCATCTGACTTCATATCTCACGGTTTGGTTGATGAGTTTGAGCCCCCCGCTGGGCTCTCTGCTGTCAGCTCAGAGCCTGCTTCAGATCCTCTATCTCCCTCTCTCTGCCCCTCCTCTACCTTGCAATGCTCTTTCTTTCTCCCTCTCTCTCTCTCTCTCAAAAATAAATAAACATTTGAAAATGGAAAAAAAAAACCTCTCTCTTGCTGATAGATAATAGAAATTCAAGTAGAGGGGTTTACATGTCTGACCTATGACTTTGATCTTCATTAAACAACAAATATATTTCAGAAGGACAAGACATGTGTGCTCTTAGAAATTATTTATGTTAAAGAATGTATACATTTCTGATGTCATTTTTGGCAGTAAACTATGATAGAAAAATAATATGGATGTTTCAGTATGGAGAGAAGGAAATGGAATCAAACCGTAGAGAATAAAGAGGCAGAAAACCCAGACCACAAATTTCAGCTGTGTCATTATTCTACCCTGGGCCAAAAGTAAAAATGACTTGCATTTACAACATAATGGCGTTTTAGGGGTGCCTGGGTGTCTCAGTCGGTTAAGTGTCAGACTTCAGCTCAGGTCATGATCTCGCAGTCTGTGAGTTCGAGCCCTGTGCTGACCGCTCAGAGCCTGGAGCCTGCTTGGGATTCTGTGTCTCCCCCTCTTTCTCTCTGCCCCTCCCGTACTTGTGCTCTGTCTCTGTCTCTGTCTCTCTGTCTCTCTCTCTCTCTCAAAAAGAAATAAAAACATTTAAAAAATTAAAATGTAATGGCATTTTAAAAATGCACTATCAAAAAATAATAGTCCATGTTTATTGCAAAAATTCAAGTAATACAAAAATATAGATTAAAAAAGGAATCTTCACCCCTGGCTCTTGTTCTGTCCCACTCAAGACATATTCCTTTAACAGTTTAGTACATCCTTCCACTGAAATACATTTCAGTTGAAAGTATACTCCTAATGCTAACTGAGCTCAGCTTTAACACTCAGCTCCATTATACCATTAAGGTTATTTTCCACAAGATCATCCTAGCTTCTGTAGACTATTTGAAGGTAATTATTTTACTAAAAGAAAGAAGAGAGAAAGAGAGAGAGAGAGAGAGAGAGAGAGAGAGAGAGAGAGAAAGAAAGAAAGAGAAAGAAAGAAAGAAAGAAAGAAAGAAAGAAAGAAAGAAAGAAAGAAAGAAAGAAAAAGAAAAAGAGGATCCACATGTAAAAGATCTTCCACTTGGTCTCTCAATGTCTGGCAAACTAGCTCATTAAGCAATTTTTTTTTTTTTTTTTTTTTTTTTTTTGCTTTTTAAAAGTTTGAGATTTTTGTCAAAGGTCATGCATTCTTTCACAAGAAGGAAATAAGATGCTATTTTTCCAGTGGAAAATTTACAGAGTTACTTTCCTTGTTTTTGACACTGAAAATACACTTGGATAAATTAATGATAATTTCTGTGATTGTTTGAATCCTTTTTCAGTGACAGGCTCTGTGTTAAGAAAGCACTCTTCATGACCCATCTCTTGTAAGTCCTCATAACCAGGAGAAAGTTTTATTCTGATTCCACAGATTATAGTTAATGACTAGAAAGTACTCGAGGTATTCCAAAATTCAAAACGAGTATAAGTTCAAACCAAGGTCTCTCTGACTTATAGGAATTGTCTATATAATATTACATTCAGATTCTTTCACTTCTGGTTTTTCACCCTGGTCTTCAAATTTTCAAAAAATGCGTTTTGGGCTAAAATCTTTCATATTTTTTGGTAAAACAAAAGGGAAATACTTTTCTTTTGAGAGAATGAAGGAGTAACCAAACTAATAAAGTTACGACAATCAATGCAACATAGCATAACTTTATATATCCAAGCCCAGTTAAGTCATATTTTTTGTTTCTTTGAAATATTTTTAATATGGAAAAAGAAATAGAAACCAAGAGAGAATACGACTAGAACGTAAACTAAACCAAAGTCAGAAGGCAAACTTCTAGACTGAGATGGGGTAGAAACAAGCAGACCGATGTAGTTGAACCATATTTAGAAGTGGGGGAAAAGTCATCTCTCATTTACCAGGACAGGACGACAAATAAGTTTTATCTTGTGTGAACCTCATCTGATTGATAGTACGGCCTGGAGGGTAGTGCTCAAAGGGATTCTAAGGCTCTGCTTGGGGGCAACTGAAAACTACTAGGAGATATTGACATGTCTAATTTGAACAAACAGTAGGGAATGGCAACATATATTTTATGGAGACAAAGAAGAAATGGAGAATCATAGTAACTGAGTACTTGTTTTGCATCAGGTGCTTTTATGCACATTCTCTTAATAAATTCTCATAGATCCAATGAGGTTAACACTATATCTACACTAAATAGATGAGGAAATCATTCTCTAAATGACACTTCGAAAAAGAGGGAAAGAAACAAAACTTTGTAATAGAAGAGAAGGGAAGGTGTGTACAAATAACCAGACCTGCATATGAAAAGTTTTTGTGAAGTGAACTTCAGTAAGAAGTCATGTACACTAATGTCTCCCTACCACATTGCTTGCAGTGTTTCCAGCACTTCTTATATTTAAGTAGCACAAATATTCAGCAGTCTAAATTGTCTCATTATTCAAGATGTACCATTTTGCTAATTATAACTTCTTTATAAATGGTGAATAATTTTTCCCTTTGGAAATTATTTTAGTTGGAAAGAAACTTGACTCAAACTCTCTGATTACTACTCCTAGACCACAAAAAGATTATTTTAGAACAATCGAAAGGGAAGCCAATGAGCCCAAGAGTACAGAACTCACCAGCAATCTTAGCCACTGAGATACTCTGCTACTGATAACTGGATCTGCCATCTTGGATTAGCCATTCTCCCCTTTGGGCCTCTGTTTTCCCACAGGGGATTGGACCACTCCTTATAAGGTCTATGTAGACTCCCAAATGCTGTGGCTTCTATAAGTTCAAATGCAACTCTTACTAGAAAGAGTCAGAGAGGCTTTGCTGTGAATAATGAATAATTTTGTCATTAAAACCACAATTAGGTACCACCTCACACCTATCAGAATGGCTAAAATGAACAACTCAGGCAACAACAGATGTTGGTGAGGATGCAGAGACAGGGGAACACTTCTGCACTTTTGGTGAGTATGCAAACTGGTGCAGACACTCTGGAAAACAGTATGAAGGGTCCTCACAAAATTAAAAATAGAACTACAGTATGATCCAGCAATTTCACTACTAGGTATTTATCCAAAGGATACAAAAATGCTGATTCGAAGGGGCACATGCACCCCAATGTTTATATAGCAGCACTATCAACAATAGCCAAATTATGGGAAGAGCCCATACGTCCATCAACTGATGTATAAAGAAGATGTGGTATATACCTATATACAATGGAATATTACTCAGTGATCAAAAAGAATGAAATCTTGCCATTTGCAACAATATGGACAGAAGTAGAGTGTATTATGCTAAGTGAAATAAGCCAGTCAGAGAAAGACAAATATCACATGATTTCACTCATGTGGAATTTAAGAAACAAAACAGACAAACATAAGGGAAGGGAAGGAACAATAAGATAAAAACAGAGAAGGGGACAAACCTGAAGAAACTCTTAAATACAGAGAACTGAGGGTTGCTGGAGGGGAGGGAGGATGGGCTAAGTGGGTGACGGACATTAAGGAGGACATTTGTTGAGATGAGCACTCCATGTTATATGGAAGTTATTAACCACTGGGTTCTACCCCTGAAACCATTATTACACTACATGTTAACTGGAATTTAAATTTAAAAAATAAATTAAATAAATAAATAATTTTGCCTGGGAATAAAGAATATATATATTTTTTCTGTTCCTTTTTTAAGACATATTGGGCATCTCCTACCTGAATGCCCTTTGTTGGACACACAGACTCAGGGAGAATCACTCACTCATGCCATGTTTATGTACTGACCACTGCCTATGAGTAAGGCATTATGTACCTATGAGAGGAATTTAAAATTGCATCACGTTAGGGGTGCCTGGGTGGCGCAGTCGGTTAAGCGTCCGACTTCAGCCAGGTCACGATCTCGCGGTCCGTGAGTTCGAGCCCCGCGTCGGGCTCTGGGCTGATGGCTCAGAGCCTGGAGCCTGTTTCCGATTCTGTGTCTCCCTCTCTCTCTGCCCCTCCCCCGTTCATGCTCTGTCTCTCTCTGTCCCAAAAATAAATAAACGTTGAAAAAAAAAATTTAAAATAAATAAATAAATAAATAAATAAATAAATAAATAAATAAATAAAATTGCATCACGTGTAAATGTGCTCTAAACCTAGGAATAATCAAGGTACTTACCTAACTAAAATATGTATCAGAAAGTAAAAAGAATCATAAGAGCTATATAAATAAGTTGCTATGGGAGATAAAACGAAGGACACATACCTTTTGTGGGGCCATGGAGATGATAAAAGAAGTTTCCATGGGTAGAGCCTTGTGAGCAGGCCTTCAGAAACAAACAATCCTTGGCCACATAGGGAAGAGTGTGAAGAGGAGGGGATCCAGGCTGATGATCCCCTGTGAGCAAAGGCAAGGAGGTGGGCAAGATGGGCAAGGAGGTGGGCAGAACAAAAATGGAGAAAAGTATAACATTCACCTTGGCTGGGCTGAAAGGGCCCTGCAAGGGAATACTGGTCAATGGCGGTGGAAAATTGTACAGAATCTTCAAGGACAAACAAAGGAGTTAAAGACCTTATTGTCTAAGTTAAATCTTTCTGAGCAGGAGAGTAAAAATCTTGGCCATCTGCCAGATATTTCTGGCAGCAGAATGTAAGGTGAAATGGACTGACAAGATCCTGGGGATGAGGAGGTCAATCAGGAATTATTCCAGTGTCCAACCAAGAAATGACAAGTGCCTGGATCAACATCATCACAGGGAGAACTGGAGGGGGCACCCGCAACAACTAATAACAATCATAACAGCTTACATCTTTTGGGTGTTTCCTGTGCACGTTGCAGTGCTCTGAGAATAAGTAAGGAACTCATTTCATCCTCACAAGAGTGCTTTCAGGTAAGTTCTTGTATCTTAGTTTTACAGATGCAGACACTGAGGCACAGAAAGATTAAAGATTACCTCAGGGCACCCATTAAGGAATTCAACCTCTGGTTCCAGAACACTGTTTTTAACCATTCTGGTACACCATATCCTTGCAAAAGTGAGGGTGACACGGCAGGGTCACTGAGGGAGGATGATAGGAAGGAGGAAGGGGGATCCAGGTTGATGCTGAGACTTCATGCCTGGCTGCTGGGAAGGGAGAGGAGCAGTTGTCAAAGGAAGGAGGAGGAGAGAGGCAGGCAGGTTGGGAAGAAAGATGGCAAGTTTAGGGCATGTTGCTCTGAAATGGCTGCTGTGAATGAAGGTAAATAGCAACAATAAATAGAAGCCAGGAACTTGAACGAGAGTTGAGGTCAAGGATAAACTTACCGGGTGAAAGTTGATGCCAAAACCCTCTCCAAGCAGAGAGTGTGGTGAGGGAAATCTTAGGACAGGTGCTTGGGGAGCCTTTAAATGGAAAAGAAGTGAACAGAAGGGGTTCAAATCCAACACTGTTCACAGAGAAAAGGAATAAGACTGGAGAGCAAATGCTATGGAAACTAAAGAAAAATGTCTCCAAGTGGGAACACATAAAGATGTCAATGGCATTAGAGAGCATCTAAGGAGGCTCTTTCCAGTGAGTTTGAGATTCCATAGGATCTCAAAGAAGCAATGTCATTTCCACAGAAATTTAACCCATGATCAATGACATGGAGAAAATCTATTTCGTCACTGAATGCAACTCATGCTAAAGAGGCAGAAATGAGCAAATCATTACCTAGATACTGTTTCTCTCAGGAAGCCATTTTTTGTATGTGTGAAAAATAAAATAGGTAGATAAATATAATACGTGATGAGCAAAATAAACATTCCCAACTTACCTATGGCATCTGCTCAACTCTTTAGAAATGCATTACCAAGTGATCAATTTCACCAACTAAATGGTAATCCAAAGACCTCATTTGCTAGATAAAACAAACTGTGAACTGCTCAGCCCCACTTGCCACGGCATATGCTATTGCACCCCACATAAAATATGTGTGAATTCATTTTTGAATTGAGTCAAGTACAGGAACTCCCACCCCCAACCCCATCACCTGATGGTTAATTATCCTATGGGAAGGTGTATGGCTTCAAGTCAAGTAAGCCAAGGGTAGGGACTCAATAACTGTCCCCTCCCAAGTTTTCCCTGATAAGCCAAGCTGACACAGCCCTAGTCTTCTCAGTTCTCAGCCTCAAAACCTGACTTAAACTGGACCAGTGATTAGAAATGATGTGTCCTCAGACAAGAACACAATACAGGAAACTGCTTTACAGGCATGTCAAACTACATTTATAACTCCAATTTTCCCTAATTCTCAGAGGTCACCCTGACATTTGTGAGAACTGGCAGCGACCACCCTGTAACAACCCATCTATACTCCGTATTTATGCTGCTATTGCATCATTTTTTATTGTTTTTTGTTGGGGTGTCAATAACACTTTTCAGGAATACAATGATATAACCAACATAAAATGCTGGAAGGAAGAAGAAATGTCAGTGATTAAAAGCCAAAGAGATTCATGTTTAGAAAATGAAATAAACACCAGTTACATAATTCCCAAGAATGGTCCCCTGCCTGGGCAGGAGCCCACCTCAGGTTCAGAGCCTCTGTTCCCCCAAGACCCTCTTCTGTCTGTCTTCTGGGCGGCAGAATTCAACTCAGGAAGGAGCATAGCTGTCATCTCATAAAACACACTGAATTTCCAGTGAGGAAAATTAACTGTCTTTACAATAGTACTCTTGACATAAATATATTGTATATTTAACGCTAAACCGCCTACTAATTTGCTTTAAATTGGCCTAATAATAATTATTATTTAAAGATATGGCAGTGAAACAGCCTTTGCTTTTTGAAAAGCTAATTGTGACAGCAGGTGCTTTTTATGCCACTCTAATCTTTCCTATAAAGATCATTACCACTTAATTATAAATGGCAGCTGCATTGAGGGTGTTTTGGTTCATGATGATGGTTTGATTGATTATTGGAGTTTCAGTTCCACAATGTTAACGAGTCTAGCCTGTTGGGATTCCCAAAAAGCATCATCAAGATTCTTAGTATCAGCACACATGAGTTCATTCTGTCACAAACTGACAGCTATGAGGTAATGTTTTATATAAAACACAAAGACAATTATCCTTTCCTTTTTGGTCAAGAAATTAAAAAAAAATAAAACATTTGTGTGTGGGCTTTCAAATAATATGTTTCTTCAGCTTCTAAATCAGATATTGCATAAAACCAATTTAGAAAAAGTGTTTTGTTTGAAGGATATTATTATATTTAAGGAGGAATAGGAGTTTCTAGAATTTAAGGAGAAAATGGTGATGGTAATACATCTGAGACTTTTCACATTTTTATATATATTTTTTAATGTTTTATTTTTATTTTTGAGAGAGAGAGAGAGAGCAAGAGACAAAGAGACAGTAGGGGAGGGGCAGAGAGAGAGGGAGACACAGAATCCGAAGCAGGCTCCAGGCTCTGAGCTGTCAGCACAGAGCCCAATGGGGGCTCGAACTCATGAACCACAAGATCATGACCTAAACTGAAGTTGGGTGCTTAACTGACTAACCCACCCAGGGACACCAGACTTTTCATATTTTTTTTTTTTAATTTTTTTTTTTCAACGTTTATTTATTTTTGGGACAGAGAGAGACAGAGCATGAACGGGGGAGGGGCAGAGAGAGAGGGAGACACAGAATCGGAAACAGGCTCCAGGCTCTGAGCCATCAGCCCAGAGCCCGACGCGGGGCTCGAACTCACGGACCGTGAGATCGTGACCTGGCTGAAGTCGGACGCTCAACCGACTGCGCCACCCAGGCGCCCCAAGACTTTTCATATTTTTAAAAAGTAATGCCTATATTCCTAGAAACCCAATTTTGATATTTTGTCCAAACTATATATGATAAACATAAAAGTGAGCAGATGTGGTTACTTATCCTTGAAACTGATGAATACTTAGGTCAAAGACTCTACAATCTACATTTGTGAATCTACATTTGTTTTCCATCAGAGAGGGAGAGGCAGAGAGAGAGAGAGAGATTGAATACATCAAATTCAGCAGGGACATTTTGTCCTCTTTGGGAGCTAAGACCAATATAGCAAGAACATATACAATTGTCACTGTCCCTAAACTACTCCCTTTCTAACTTCACTGCCTCTGTCCCCCTACTACTCCTTTTCTAACTTCTTAGGCAAATTCCTAAACTTCTTCATGGCAACATTGCCTAATCTATAAAATGATGCTTACAGTATGACCTGATGTTGCACAAACCAAATGGTAAAACCTATGTTCTTAGAAGAGTTACTGTCACATATGAAGTATTTAAATATCACAGGAGAAGGGTGCCTAGGTGGCCCAGTGGGTTGAGCGTCCCACTTCGGTTAGGGTCATGATCTCACAGTTCGTGGGTTCGAGCCCCGCATCGGGCTCTGTGCTGATGGCTTGGAGCCTGGAGCCTGCTTCGGATTCTGTCTCCCTCTCTCTCTCTCTCTGTCTCTCTCTGTCTCTCTCTCTGTCTCTCTCTCTCTCTCTCTCTCTCTCTCTCTGCCCCTCCCCCACTCGAGCTCTGTCTCTCTATCTTGCTCTCTCAAAAATAAACATTAAAAATTTAAAATAAATATTACAGGAGATTTTACAGTCATTATCAAAGAACTATATGTTTTTATGGAGCTTCTCCTCAGGGTCAGACACTCTACTGGGTAAAAGAATGAAATGTGACCTCTCTTTTTTTTTCCTGTTTTTATTTATTGTCTTAAGTGTTAGTTATGGTAAAATACATATAACAAATATTTTACCATCTTAAATGTGTTTATGTGTTCAGTTTAGAATCCATCTTCTAAAATTATTTTTTTAATATGAAATTTATTGTCAAATTGGTTTCCATACAACACCCAGTGCTCATTCCAATAGGTGCCCTCCTCAATACACATCACCCACCCTCCCCTCCCTCCCACCCCCCCATCAACCCTCAGTTTGTTCTCAGTTTTTAAGAGTCTCTTATGCTTTCGCTCCCTCCCTAACTTCTTCTTCTTTTTTTCTTTACCCTCCCCTATGGTCTTCTGTTAAGTTTCTGAGGATCCACATAAGAGTGAAAACATATGGTATCTGTCTTTCTCTGTATGGCTTATTTCACTTAGCATAACACTCTCCAGTTCCATCCACGTTGCTACAAAAAGGCCATATTTCATTCTTTCTCATTGCCACATAGTATTCCATTGTGTGTATAAACCACAATCTCTTTATCCATTCATCAGTTGATGGACATTTAGGCTCTTTCCATAATTTGGTGATTGTTGAAAGTGCTGCTATAAACATTGGGGTAAAAGTGCCCCTATGTATCAGCACTCCTGTATTCCTTGGGTAAACTCCTAGCAGTGCTATTGCTGGGTCATAGGGTAGACCTGTTTTTAATTTTTTGAGGAACCTCCACACTGTTTTCCAGAGCGGATGCACCAGTTTGTATTCCCACCAACAGTCCAAGAGGGTTCCCGTTTCTCCACATCCTCTCCAGCATCTATAGTCTCCTGATTTGTTCATTTTAGCCACTCTGACTGGTGTGACGTGGTATCTGAGTGTGGTTTGGATTTGTATTTCCCTCATGAGGAGCGATGTGGAGCATCTTTTCATGTGCCTGTTGGCCATTTGAATGTCTTCTTGAGAGAAGTGTCTATTCATGTTTTCTGCCCATTTCTTCACTGTATTATTTGTTTTTCAGGTGTGGAGTTTGTTGAGCTCTTTATAGATTTTGGATACTAGCCCTTTGTCTGATATGTCATTCGCAAATATCTTTTCCCATTCTGTTGGTTGTCTTTTAGTTTTGTTGATTGTTTCCTTTGCTGTGCAGAAGCTTTTTATCTTCATGAGGTCCCAATAGTTCATTTTTGCTTTTAATTCCCTTGCCTTTGGGGATGTGTCACGTAAGAAATTGCTGTGGCTGATATCAGAGAGGTCTTTTCCTGCTTTCTCCTCTAGGGTTTTGATGGTTTCCTGTCTCACATTCATGTCCTTTATCCATTTTGAGTTTGTTTTCATGAATGGTGTAAGAAAGTGGTCTAGTTTCATCCTTCTGCATGTTGCTGTCTAGTTCTCCCAGAACCATTTGTTAAAGAGACTGTCTTTTTTCCATTGGATATTCTTTCCTGCTTTATCAAAGATTAGTTGGCCATACTTTTGTGGGTCTACTTCTGGGGTTTCTATCCCTCAGAAATACAAGCAATTATCAGGGAATACTATGGAAAATTATATGCCAACAAACTGGACAACCTGGAAGAAATGGAAAAATTCCTAAGCACCCATGCACTTCCAAAACTCAAACAGAAAGAAATAGAAAACTTGAACAGACCCATAACCAGAGAAGAAATTGAATCAGCTATCAAAAATCTCCCAACAAATAAGAGTCCAGGACCAGGTGGCTTCCCTGGGGAATTCTACCAGACATTTAAAGAAGAGATAATACCTATCCTTCTCAAGCTGTTCCAAAAAATTGAAAGGGAAGGAAAACTTCCAGACTCACTCTATGAAGCCAGCATTACTTTGATTCCTAAACCAGACAGAAACCTAGCAAAAAAAGAGAACTACAGGCCAATATCCCTGATGAATATGGATGCAAAAATTCTCAATAAGATACTAGCAAATCGAATTCAATGGCATATAAAAAAAATTATACACCATGATCAAGTGGAATTCATTCCAGGGTTGCAGGGCTGGTTCAACATTCGCAAATCAATCAATGTGATCCATCACATTAATAAAAGATAAGAACCATATGATCCTGTCAATCAATGCAGAAATAGCATTTGACAAAATTCAGCATCCTTTCTTAATAAAAACCCTCAAGAAAGTCAGGATAGAAGGAACATACTTAAACATCATAAAAGCCATTTATGAAAAGCCCACAGCTAACATCATCCTCAGTGGGGAAAAACTGAGAGCTTTCCTCCTGAGATCAGGAACACAGCAGGGATGTCCACTATCACCACTGTTGTTTAACATAGTGTTGGAAGTTCCAGCATCAGCAATCACACAACAAAAGGAAATCAAAGGCATCAAAATTGGCAAAGATGAAGTTAAGCTTTCGCTTTTTGCAGATGACATGATATTATACATGGAAAACCCGATAGACTCCACCAAAAGTCTGCTAGAACTGATACATGAATTCAGCAAAGTCGCAGGATACAAAATCAATGTACAGAAATCAGTTGCATTCTTACACACTAATAATGAACCAAAAGAAAGACAAATAAAGAAACTGATCCCATTTACAACTGAACCAAGAAGCATAAAATACCTAGGAATAAACCTAACCAAAGATGTAAAAGATCTGTATGCTGAAAACTATAGAAAGCTTATGAAAGAAATTGAAGAAGACATAAAGAAATGGAAAAACATTCCATGCTCATGGAGTGGAAGAATAAATATTGTTAAAATGTCAATACTACCCAAAGCTATCTACACATTCAATGCAATCCCAATCAAAATTGCACCAGCATTCTTCATGAAGCTAGAACAAGCAATCCTAATATTTGTGTGGAACCACAAAAGACCCCAAATAGCCAAAGTAATTTTAAAGAAGACCAAAGCAGGAGGCATCACAATTCCAGACTTTAGCGTCTACTACAAAGCTGTAATCATCAAGACAGCATGGTATTGGCACAGAAACAGACACATAGACCAACGGAATAACCTCTTTTTTCTAAGCAGACTACAGCCTACAGCAGAAAGTTTTTCCTTGGCTGCTAATCTATGAACGAATCTTGTATTTTCAAAGGTTTGTAAAGAAAAACAAAGAATAATATGCAGCAAAGACCTGTAGGGCTCTCAAACTTTAAAATATTTACTACCTGGGTGTACCTAGGTGGCTTTGTCAGTTGAGCATACGACTTCAGCTCCGGTCATGATCTCACGGTTCATGGGTTCAAGCCCCATGTCAGGCTTTGCACTGACAGCACAGAGACTGCTTTAGATTCTCTATCTCCCTCTCTCTCTGCCCCTCCCTCTCTCTCTCAAAAATAAATTTAAAAATTAAAATTAATTAATTAATTATCATCTGGCCCTCTACAGAATAAATTTACCAAGTTCTACTCAGGAAGCATTCTCAGTCTAGTGAGACAAACTAGTAAGTACTACAATAAGTGCTCCATAAGGAACAGAAAATACCTGGAGAGGGAAAAATAGACTAACAATCTTGCTGAGGACAGTCAGGAGAAAGTCATAGAAGGCCTTGCAGTAGTGGTTATATTTGAACTAGGACACATGTATTGTTAGAGTAGGTAAGATCTCAACAGCCTGAGAAGATAAAGGGGTATGCACAAAGAAAAAAACAAAATAAAAAAACTAGGATGGTATATTTCAGGAATTGTGGTTAACTGAGTGTGTTTGATTATAGGGTGTCTATGTGTCTAGAAGGTAGCATGAGGAAAGGAAAAAGTAATGGCCTAAAACGAATGTGGAAAGAGACATTATATGAAGGGCTTTAGATGCTCTACTACAGGTTAGAACTTTTACTTGAAAGTAAAAGATTATCACCAAAGATTTTTAAGTAGGAGAATGACACAATTAGATTAGAGATTCAAAACAATTAATTCAAGCAATAGTAGAAACCTGAATTATATAAAAGAAACACTGGGTTGGGACCAAGATGGAATAGGAGGAACCAGCTTCAGCCTTCTGCTTGAAACAGCTAAAAAGAACTAGACAAGATACATGAAACTAGGTTTTCAGACACTGGAAGAGGCAGTGTCAGACTCTGACTGCTGAAAGAAAGGGTAGAAATGAAGGGAAACTTGATTACCCAGATTCCTGCATGGAGAGAGGTTCTAAGCTTCAGAATAGGAGGGGGAGGGGAATAAAGTGTATAATAAGGATAAAAATCAATCAACAGAAACACACTGAGAAATGGCAGAGATTACAGAATTGTTAAACAAGTATCTTGAAAGTTATAACTATAATCCAAATGCCCAAATGTCAAAGTAGAGGAATATTTGAGCATGTTAAATAGAGATATAAAATACATTTTTAGAACACCTAAATTGAACTCCTAGAAACAACAACAAAAAATACAATGCCTAAAATGAAAAATAAACTGGATAGAATTACAGAATATTAGACACTACTGAAAAAAGGATCAATGAACCCAAAAACATAGTAATAGAAACTATCCAAAATGACACACAGAGAGGAAAAAAAAGCCCCCCCCCAAAAAAACCTGAAATGAGTATTAGTGATCTGTGGGATGCATTGAGTCCCTGAA
This sequence comes from Herpailurus yagouaroundi, assembly GCF_014898765.1. Lineage (NCBI taxonomy): Eukaryota > Metazoa > Chordata > Mammalia > Carnivora > Felidae > Herpailurus > Herpailurus yagouaroundi. The sequence goes on from NW_024412377.1 coordinate 105,755,024, forward strand.
GAAAGAAACAGAAGTTGGACAAAAGACAATTTTGAATAAATAATTGAGAAAAATTTTCGAAGATGCTTATAAACAATAAACACACAGATTCAAAGAGATACATGAACCACAAGCACAAGAAACATACATGTAATGACACCAAGGTTCATCATAACCTAATTGGTTATGATAAATACATCATAAATACAAAATCATAAAAGTGAAGGGAGGGGAAACATTACATACAAGGAAACAAAGACAAGAATGGCAGCAGGGTTTTCCTTGGAAAAAATGTAAGGCAGAAGGCATTGAGCACATCTTTGAAAGACTGAAAGAAAAGACAAACTGTCTATGTAGACTTTCATACCCAGGTAAAATATCTTTCCCAAAACAAGATTAAATACAAACTTATTCAGAACATACAGAAGCTGAAGAATTCAGAGCCAGCAGACCTGTACTAAAAATATATATTAAAAATATATATTAAAAGAATATTCTACTTACATCAAATTCTCCGAAATGCTAACTGACCTATAACAACAGCAAGTAGAAGAATGACTACCCAAAAAAAGAGGTATGTGGGGGAGGAAAGTGAGGGAGATATTACAAAGGAGCATGTGGAAACTTCTAAGGACAAAGGGTATTTTCATTACCCTTATTATGGCAATGGTTTGAAAACTTCTCCAGTGACAGACTTCAGATTTATATGGTTTATTGCCAGTGAATTACACAGATCAGTAAGTCCAAAAAAAAAAAAAATGATGATGATCAGGGTTCAGATATAACGGTAGATATTCATCTAGGAGATAAGGACAACAGACAAGTGGACAAAGGATTAAGACCAGAGTTAGAAGGGTGACTTTGAGAATGAAGAGAATAAATATGAGGTTCCCTTGTGAGGTTGAATGAACCATTGTGCAATGGGGTATACGGTGTGACTATCAACAGCATTAAGAAAGATAGAAATGTCTGAGGAGTAAGATAATAATTTGAGTTGTAAACATGTCCTTTGAGGCATCTGATAACAAGGTGAAGAAACAGTTGCAAATATAGTGCTTAATTTCAGAAGAGAGATCTTGGTTGCAGATCCTGACTTTGGAATTAGAAGCATATACAGTAGAAAACTGAGGCTACTGGAGTGAGAAAGTCCATGGAGAGTGCTTAGATTAAGAAAGAAAAAGAGAAAGTGCAGCTTTGGGGAAGATCAGTATTAAGGAACGGGCAGTAGGCTTTGTTCTCTGAAAGTCTCCATCCTCTTTCTTTTTATAATTTTATACTCTACTCTCAATTTTCCAATCGGGTCAGATGAAAATAAACCAGTATCTTCAGCAACCAGAGATTCATTTCTCTTCAGGGACTGACAGGATGTGCATTTACAATGTCGACTCCATCTTGGATCCAATCAAGAACTATTTCATTGGGTTCTCAAATATATTTATACACTTTGTATCTATACAAAACACATACCTAACTCTTTTTAGGGGATACACGGTCCCTACATTTTGCTATGCTTGATAAGAAATAGTAGGCAACTGGGACAGGCAGGAATGCAAGGAGGAGTGGAGCAAGTCTTGGAAGATAGTTCCTTCACCTTGGAAAATGTATCTCTATTTCCCATCACATTGTATTTAAATGATATTTTAAGCAATTAAAAAAATCATTATGCTTATCCTGAAAAAGAAAAACAAAGCAGAAGGCATCACAATCCTGTACTTCAAAATGTATTACAAAGCTGTAATCCTTAGCACAGTATGGTACTGGCACAAAAACAGACACTCAGATCAATGAAACAGGAGAACCCAGAAATGGACCCACAAACGTATGGCCAACTAATCTTTGACAAAGCAGGAAAGAACATCCAGTGGAATAAAGAGAGTCTCTTCAGCAAGTGGTGCTGGGAAAACTGGACAGCGACATGCAGAAAAATGAACCTGGAACACTACTGTCTTACACGATACACAAAAATAAACTTAAAGTGGATCAAAGACCTAAACTTAAGACAGGAAGCCATCAAAATCCTCGAGGAGAAAGCAGGCAAAAACCTCTTTCACCTTGACCACAGCAACTTCTTACTCAACACACCTCCGGAGGCAAGGGAAACAAAAGAAAAATTTAACCTCATCAAAATAAAAAGCTTCTACACAGCAAAGGAAACAACTAGCAAAACTGAAAGGCAACTGACAGAATGGGAGAAGATATTTGCAAATGACCTATCAGATAAAGGGTTAGTATACAAAATCTGTAAAGAACTTACTAAACCCAACACCCAAAAAACAAATAATCCAGTGAAGAAATGGGCAAAAGACATGAATAGACACTTCTCCAAAGAAGATATCCAGATGGCCAACCGACACATGAAAAGATGCTCAACATCACTCATCATCAGGGAAATACAAATCAAAACTACAATGAGACACCACCTCACACCTGTCAGAATAGCTAACATTAACAACTCAGGAAACAAGGATGTTGGCAAGGATGTTGGCAAGGATGTGGAGAAAGAGGATCTCTTTTGCACTGCTGGTGGGAATGCAACTGGCGCAGGTACTCTGGGAAACAGTAGGGAGGTTCCTAAAAAAATTAAAAATAGAACTACCCTACGACCCAGCAACTGCACTACTAGATATTTATCCAAGGGATACAGGTGTGCTGTTTCAAAGGGACACATGCACCCCCATGTTTATAGCAGCACTATCAACAATAGCCAAAGTATGGAAAGAGCCCAAACGTCCATTGACGGATGAATGGATAAAGAAGATGTCATTTATATATACAATGGAGTATTACTTGGCAGTCAAAAAGAAGGAAATCTTGCCATTTGCAACTACATGGATGGAACTAGAGGGTATTATGCTAGTAAAATTAAGTAAGTCAGAGAAAGACAGTTACATTCGACTTACATATGAAAAATTTAAGATACAAAAGAGATGAACATAAGGGAAGAGAAGCAAAAATAATATAAAAACAGGGAGCAGGACAAAACATAAGAGACTCTTAAATATAGAGAACAAACGGAAGGTTGCTGGAGGGATTATGGAAAGGAGGATGGTCTAAATGGGTAAGGGGCATTGAGGAAGATACTTGTTGGGATGAACCACTGGAATCTACTCCTGAAATCATTCTTGCACCATATGCTAACTAACTTGGATGTAAATTAAAAATAAATTTTTAAAAAATCATTATGCTTAATTCTCCTTAAGATAACAGAAAAAGAATGTTTCACTTTCAATTTCTCACTGTGCTTACCAAGAAAAAACAAGAGGAGGGGAGGTCTAACTGCAAGCTGTCCTTTATTGACAAAGCAGAGATGCTCTGACTTCAGGTAAAAAACAACACCCAGGGCTACCACCATTTCCTTCCCTGTCCACCCCAGCCTCTGCTGCTCTCTGTGCTTAGAGAAAATAAAAACTGTCCATATAACCTAAGTTATGTGAACAATTCACTTCTGTGAAGCTCACAAGTGGCACTGATGGGGAACAGCAAACATATCAGAACCTGTTCACTGCCCCTAAGGGCAGAAATTCAGAAATTTCTGTTATGATTTCTAAAAAAAAAAAAAAAAAAAAAAAACAAAAAACAAAAAACCTAAAGACCCAAAGCATCTTTATTATTTGCTCAGTTTAAATAATCCAAACCTCACAGCCCTGGAAACTTCAAAAAGTAGTGGAATATAAAATAAGGAGCTATGGAAGAAAGATTCTTCCCTGGATATCCTTCCAAGCCAAGGAGCATCGAGGCAGTATTTTGACTTGGCAGAAAAAAGGATGGCAGTCAGACAAGGCTGCCTCTTGCTCTCTGATGTTTCATTTGACCTTTTATTTTTTTTTTCACCTTCCATATGCAGACCACATCCACTCATGAAACTCTAACTGAAACTCATCAAACGGACTCTCCTGCGGCTATGAAGATGGAACCAGGTACTGCATAAGACTGAAAGTTTTGTTTTGTGTTTGGATTCTTGAGTCATTCCCTGGACCACAAACTATCCCTACTCTCTGGTCAACTGAGAAATCCAAGTGTTTCCAGCATGGATACAGGCAGAGATGACAACACTAAAGCTTCAAATCAATGGAAGAGATAAAGAATTCTAAATTTCACTGTGCAGATATATAGATAGGGCCCTCCTAAGGACTTCCTTCTACAGAAAGATAAGCTAGTTGTTCTCCAGGAATTCCATTTGTGATTGTTGTTACTGGTCTTCCAGGGGCTGTTGACTGTAATTTTGCAGGTCACAGAACACATGGCATGGTAAAACCATCATCCTGATAAGAGGATGTGCTACTTGCTAACACATGCAGATAGTAACATCATTTACTTTGTTTTTCATCATCTGAGATATCCTGTATCCAAGAAAAACAATTTAACTGAATATCTGGAGGACAAAGGTAGAACTAAAGAGCAAATTAAGGGCAATTAGAATACCAAGTCCAAACCCGAATGCAGATGGAGTAAGTTAGCCTCTAGTCTCTTGAAGATGTGTTGGTCAGGGACTTAATATATTCATCAAATCTATTATTTGGCAGGCTTTTTTGAGTTTTGAAAGATTTAACAGCTTCCTTTCATTGCCTCTGCCATTAAGTTTTCTTTCGCATGTGTCCTTTTGCTTACTTGTAGCTTTCACCTATTTCAAAAGAATTAACAGTATTTGGACCTCCTACACAACGATCCTCAAAGAGATTGTGCACCGAGTTTAGTTAAAAATACAATATGAGAGGTAAAGAAATGTGTTCAGAATAACTATTTTAGGAATAGTAACATGTAATCCAAAAGAATGGAATTACTCAAACGAGGCACCCCCTGGGGAAATAAATGACAATAACCCATGAAAAGTAATTAAAACATTCCTGGTATACTCCAAAGTAGCCAGAAGAATTTAATTACAAACTTCATAGTTACATTATGAAGATTTATACCAAGGCTAGAAGCAAGAAGTGTCCAAGCCTGGAAGGACTTAATCACAGAGCATCTTCATTACGTCTCTCTCAGGAAACCACTGGTCTCTTCTCTCACAGAATTGTTTGTCACTGTTTCTGAAGAGCAGTCACACCGACTGTTTCTGTTGCCCTGTGAAGCTCACAAGTGGCACTGATGCGGAACAGCAAAGATATCAGAACCAGACCTTTGGCGAGAAAAGTTAATAGGAACATCCACGTCTAGAATGGTCAGCAGTCATCACCCCACCAATCAAAGTAAACAACAACAAAGCACACTCTGTCCAGTGCTACTTGTAAGGTGGGCAACTTCTAACACAATGGCATTTAGGATTCTCCATGAGACCTCGTTTGTCCTAGAATAACTCACCTCCTACTAACTTGAGTTCTGTTTAAGTTCAAGCCTAAGATTTGGGTCATTAGAAACAAGAGTAGATTAAGCAACAGAGACAGGGATATTGTTTTCGAAAGGCTTCTTTTGCAATATAGGCACTACTTAGGAGCAGACAAGATGAGTCTTATCCTACTATCTCAAGTTAAGATTATGAGGATGCTTATGGTTATAAGGAAAAAAAAAACAGACTCAATTAGAAACTAGAAAATCAATTAGAGTTTTCAATCAATTAGAAAATGCATGGTCTCGGGGCGCCTGGGTGGCTCAGTCGGTTAAGTGTCCGACTTCAGCTCAGGTCACAATCTCACGGTCTGTGAGTTCGAGCCCCGCGTCGGGCTCTGGGCTGATGGCTCAGAGCTTGGAGCCTGTTTCAGATTCTGTGTCTCCCTCTCTCTCTGCCCCTCCCCTGTTCATGCTCTGTCTCTCTCTGTCTCAAAAATAAATAAACGTTAAAAAAATTAAAAAAAAAAAAAAAGAAAGAAAATGCATGGTCTCACATATAAAGAAGTACAAATATATGGAAGCTCTAGACACACACTGTGGTGTATTAAGAAATATATTTGGTCTTGTGTCCCTGGTTGCTGGCAAAAAGCTCCTAAAACACTCAATGTTTCCTGAGTGATTGGGGCATCTTTTGTTACTCATTATGAGCCCTGTTCTATCACACTTGGGGTTTATGCTAATGAGGTGACCTGGCCCTGGGGGTGGTGGTGGGAAGGGGGGCAAATAGCCCTATGATAGGGCTGGTCACCAGAAAGACGAAGTGACAAGACGATTAGAACTTTCAGCCCTACCTACAAGCCTCCAGAAAAGGATAGAGGGATAGAGATCAAGCTCTAAAGAAACTCATGAATGATATAAATTCTTGAACAACCCCTCCTCCCATACCTTGACCTATGTATCTCTTCCATTTATGTGTTCCAAAACTGACCGTTTTATAATAAACCCATAATAGTAAGTAAAGTGTTCTCCTGAGTTCTCAGTGGGGAAGGTCATCCAAAAGACATGACCTCCAAATGACCCATGAGCTGGAGCCAGACACTTGGAGCCTCCTCACCCCTCCCCCTGTCCTTGGGATGTGGGTTCCATTTGCCGTCCTCCTTCCAGAGGCTACTCCAAGGACAGAGCCTTGAGATGGTGATGTGGTGTTAAAGTTACCTACACGTGACTAGACCTGGTACAGCCTCTTGATAAACTTCTAAGATTTACTAGGAAGGTGCGGGGATCCATTCATCTCGCTGCCACCCAAGACAAGCCCTGTAGGTAAGTTCCCTGTGCTTATTAAAACTACCACCTACCAATGTGGAATGGCCTGACGCTTTCTTAGGTCTCTCCTGCCCTCTGTATACAGGGGTCTGTTTCAGATTACTCCAAGAAAGTTCCTGAGAAGGTTGGGAACCAACAGTTCCATTACACAATTCAGCAAATGACTGAACTGGACGACAGGGTTGTGGGAATCCCCTGACTTATAGCCAGGTGGCGAGAAGTAATGGTGGTCTGGGATTTGTGACTGGCATCCAAAGTGGAGACAATTTTGTGGGACAGAGCCCCCAACCTGTGTGGTCTGTGCTAAGTCCCAGTGGTTAGTGTCTGAATTCAACTGAATTATAGAACACCTAGTTGTAAGTGAAGAGTTGGAGAAATGACTGCGTGCGAGAAATCCTCCACATATTTGGTGTCAGAAGCACTGTGAGTAGAAACGGACTATAATACATACCAAGGTAGGTTCTAGTTGAGGGCTTAGCAACTACAGCCCACAGACCAAATCTGGCCTGTTTATTTTGCCTTTTTTTTTTGTAAATAAAGTTTTATTAGAACATAGCCTTGGCCATTCATGTATGTATTGTCTATGGCCATTTTTGTGCAGCAATAGGAGGGGTGAGTAGTTATAACACACACCATAGGCCAGAAAGCCTAAAATATTTGTTATCTGGCCCTATGGTAAACAGGTGTCTGACCTCTGCTCTATCTCTACCTTCTTATAATTCTCTAGGTTCTGCTCTCTTCCAGGTATTGATTCTATGCTCAGACTCTGCCTACCTAGGTCAAAGGTAGATATTCCAGGTATCATCCCCAAGTATGGCAATGTTCCCAAGCAGAAAGAAAGCCACATTTTCCTTCTATCCTTTGTAAGGATAAGAAAGCTTTTACTCCCACAGAACACTTTTTTTCATGTAGCATTGCCCTAAACCTATCACAAGCCATGCTAGAACCAATCACTGGCAAGCAAACTGAAACCACCAATCAGAATCCAGTCTATGGGAGTGGGGATGGGTCAGCCCCTCCTGAAGAGTGTGGCCATGGGGGAGAGGGTGGATGTCTAAACCAAATCAGGACTGTCTGGGGACAGAAGATGGCAAGGAGAATGAATGTGGGCTAATACTTAAGGGATGAATTAGACGAAAGGTAGAGGAACTGAGTTTGACCCGGATAACCACAGGGGAGAATACTAACAGGAATGATACAGGAGGACATGAAGAAAATCCTAGAGAGGAACTAGTGAGGGAAGACCTGTCACCCATATTGAGGTTTTCTACAACTAGCCTCACCACGATCCAAAACAATGAATGCCTTAGTGTTCACATGGCTCTACTATAAAAATGTGAGTTATCCGCTCCCTGAAAGTGGGCAAGAAGAGAAGAACCAACAGTGCGGTTCTCCTGGGAGAAAAGTCTCTGAAATAATTCTCTGACCATTTTTGCTTAATAACTATAAGGCACTTATATGTGATGTAAGTCTTCGGTGCAGGCCCAAATAACTTCTAAAAACCATTGTTGGAAAAGGGTTTATATGGGATCCTTTCCAACCACCACTAATCAATAATTACTTGTTATGTGCAATGTGTTAAAAGAGAAAACTGTAATAGCATAAACAATTTAGATATGCAGTGCATGTGTTTCCCTTCACAGGAAGACTCTTCAAAATCTCAATATGAGAAAATAGTTTTTATACATTTCCTATGTATATCTCCTTTCTGATACGTGAGAGTACATAACAAATGATTTAAGTAAAGACAGTCTGGACAGACTAAAGTATAGTCTTTCAGTTGAATAATTTAATGGATTTAGACCCTGAGTGACATGCATATGTGATACAACCATTCAGTACTCAAACATACACTGTTGTATCTTATTAACAGTTTCACTTATATGTTCCTTGACATATTGTATGTCCCCACCCCCACGGGGTAGGTACTTTGTTTCCTCCTGATAACCCTTGCCCATAATAGGTGTTCACTATAAACTCAGTAAAGAGCTCTACCTTTTTAGCAACCCACTGTTTTAAAGTGACTTGTGGTCTAAACATTTTACTGCTTGAGTGTCAAGTCAATGCTTCCCATTAAAAGAAATGTTGGAGCACCTAGGTGTTTCAGTGGATGGGGCATCCGATTTTGGCTCAGGTCATGATATCACAATTCATGAGTTCTAGCCCTGCATCGGGCTCTGGGCTGACAGCTCAGAGCCTGAAGCCTGCTTCAGATTCTGTTTCTCCCTCTCCCTCTGTCCCTTCTGCCCCTCATGCTCACTTGCACACGCTCTCTCTCAAAAACAAATAAACATTTTAAAAATGTTTTTAAAATACAACAAATGTTAAAGATAGTAGTTAGGTCTTTAGTGTGTGAAAGATTCTTTAACAAATAAACAGTTAACATAGTTTACCTTCACCACAAAAGGCAACAGAAAACCATACTAATAGAAGACTGCAATGATTGCTTTAGAAATCTGTGATTTCAAATCATCACAGGGGCCCTTGGAAAGTAAAAGCATTCAGTAGTCATGGCAAGGAGTTACTCCAAAAGGGAAAGCACTGCAACCAGAGAACACAGATCCTAACCCAAAATGCCATCCTATTTCAAAATCAACAGCAGCCAAAAAATTCCTTATCTGGCTTTTTGAGTGTCAGCACACACTGAAAAATGAAAACAGCACACAAGCCATTTTAATACTGTTACCAGTTCAAATAAATTAATATTTTCATTTTCATGACTCATTTGCAAAGAAAATATTCCCATGCTAATTGCCCTGGAGAAAGGGAAATATGTCATGAGGTGGAGGGGTGGGGCATGAAGCAAGATGAGGAACGCTGTATGATTTACCAACAAAAGAGGACAATGTTTCTCAAGGTATTGCTATACCTGTTAAAATATATCAAGTATAGGGGCGTCTGGGTGGCTTGTCGGTTAAGCGTCAGACTTCGGCTCAGGTCACAATCTCACAGTTCATGGGTTTGACCCCACTCAGGCTCTGTGCTGACAGCTCAGAGCCTGGAGCCCACTTCAGATTCTCTCCCCCTCTCTCCGCCCCACCCCCCACTTGCACTCTGTCTCTCTCTCTTGCTCTCAAAACTAAATAAAACATTAAAAAAAAGTAAAATATGTCAAGTATAGGTACTTGAGTTCACAGTGGTTTTAGGCCTTATTTCTAAAGCTGTTTGTTAAAAGGAAGCTCTCCATTCTTCTCTTCTCCTTGCTCAGGTACTTATTACAGATACAGAAACGGTTTTAACAGTCCATCCTGGGCCTCTGTTTAGCAACTCATAACTAACCCTTAGAGTAAAATTCAAGTCATTATCCTTGCCTGCTCCCTGCAGCTTGTTCTATAATTAGCATAATTAGTCAAAGGTGGCTAAATGGGGAAATCCTGTCATTTGCTTCTCAGGAACATGCCCTGGGATGCCTCACCAGTGTTTTTCACTAATGGAGAGAGCAAAGACTGGGTAAACTTTTGACTCAATTGAACTCAAAGCAGAGAGTTCATTTCCAATATTCAAATTACTTACACTTTAAGACTACTTCAGAACCGACTCCATATTCACCAATATGTTTACTTAAATCACACAAAACAAAATTACTGCTTAGGTGATATTTTATCTAAGTCTGAATTCTTCATAATCAGATTTGGGGCAATAAATAAAGTGGTGATTATTTGAAGCCTAAAGGATATCCTGTCTTATAAAAGTGATGCCTGCTCACCAAGAATCAATAACAGAGAATTAAAAAAAATCACTTCAATGTCGCAAATTACCAGAGATGTTTGAAAGACAACTTTCTACACATCTCTTTATGAATATGGATAAATAAAAGGTGAGTAGATAAACTTATGGATAGATAGATATTTATGGGTCATTTTATTAAAATGCATCTGTATTATATACTCTACTTTGGAATAAAAAGCTTGAGTTTAATTTTAGTTTAACAGATGAAATAGTGAAATTAAAGAAATAGCTAAATTTTAGACATATTCTTCCAATGTTAAAAATATAACATATAAAACCTTTAAGAAATAAGAACAATTTTCTTAGGGGGAGCCTGGCTGACTTAGTAAAGCATGTGACTCCTGATCTCAGGGTTGTGAGCTTAAAACCCACACTGGGTGTACAGATTACTTAAAAATAAAACCTTTGACAAAGCAGGAAAGAATATTCAGTGGAATAAAGACAGTCTCTTCAGCAAGTAGTGCTGGGAAAACTGGACAGTGACATGCAGAAGAATGAACCTGGACCACTTTCTTACACCATACACAAAAATAAACTCAAAGTGGATGAAAGACCAAAGTGGATGTAAGACAGGAAGCCATCAAATCCTCGAGGAGAAAGCAGACAAAAACCTCTCTGATCTTGCCCGCCACAACTTCTTACTCAACACGTCTCTGGAAGCAAGGGAAACAAAAGCAAAAAATGAACTACTGGGACCTCATCAAAATAAAAAGCGTCTTCACAGCAAAGGAAACAATCAGCAAAACTAAAAGGCAACTGACAGAATGGGAGAAGATATTTGCAAATGACCTATCAGATAAAGGGTTAGTATCCAAAATCTATAAAGAACTTATCAAACTCAACACCCAAAAAACAAATAATCCAGTGAAGAAATGGGCAAAAGACATGAATAGACACTTCTCCAAGGAAGACATCCAGATGGCCAACTGACACATGAAAAAATGCTCAACATCACTCATCATATCAGGGAAATACAAATCAAAACCGCAATGAGATACCACCTCACACCTGTCAGAATGGCTAACATTAACAACTCAGGCAACAACAGATGTTGGCGAGGATGTGGAGAAAGAGGATCTCTTTTGCACTGCTGGTGGGAATGCAAACTGGTGCAGCCACTCTGGAAAATAGTATGGAGGTTCCTCAAAAAACTAAAAATAGAACTACCCTATGACCCAGAAATTGCACTACTAGGCATTTATCCACAGGGTACAGGTGTGCTGTTTCAAAGGGACACATGCACCCAATGTTATTGGGTCTATAAACTATCTATTGGCACTATCAACAATAGCCAAAGTATGGAAAGAGCCCACATGTCCATTGATGGATAAATGGATAAAGAAGATGTGGTATACGTATATATGTGTGTGTGTACATATATATATGTATGAATACACACACACACACACACACACACACACACACTGGAGTATTACTCAGCAATCAAAAAGAATGAAATCTTGCCATTTGCAACTACGTGGATGGAACTGGAGGGTATTATGCTAAGTGAAATTAGTCAGAGAAAGACAAAAATCATATGAATTCACTCATATGAGGACTTTAAGAGACAAAACAGATAAACATAAGGGAAGGGAAAGAAAAATAATATAAAAACAGGGAGGAGGACCAAACAAAAGAGACTCATAAATATGGAGAACAAACTGAGGGTTGCTGGAGGGGTTGTGGAAGGGGGGATGGGCTAAATGGGTAAGGGGCACTAAGGAATCTACTCCTGAAATCATTGTTTTACTATATGCTAACTAATTAGGATGTAAATTTTAAAAAATAAAAAATAAAATAAAATTAAAAAGTAAAAATAAAATAAAATATGATTATACACTAAAAAATCTTTTAAGGAAAGAACAATTTTCTTTAACTTTAGGCAATATCCATGGATGCCCTATAGAAAATGTATTAATTTTACATTTCTTCCCATTTAACCTTCCTGCACATCCCTTTTGTTAGTTATATCATTTTATGTGCACAATGCCTGTAATATTTTAATAGTTTATTTATTTTGAGAGAGACAGAGACAGAGACAGAGCCCATGAGTGGGGGCAGGGCAGAGAGAAAGAGAGAAAGAGTCCAAAGCAGGCTCCACCCTGCTAGCACAGAGCCTGATGTGGAACTCGAACCCATGAACCATAAGATCATGACCTGAGCCGAAGTCAAGAGCCAGACACTTAACTGACTGAGTCACCCAGGTGCCCCAATGCCTATAATATTTAGATTCAACTCTACCATCAAAGTTCTCATAGTGGTTTCAAGTTTTAAACTTAAAAGGATTTGAAGATGAATATCACTTCTTTTACAACATCTTTCCCATGTGCTCTTAATTTTGATTCACCTCTTGGTTGGCTGAATTTCATAGGAAGGTAGCTTATTTAAAAGAACTCTATTTCTCTGAAGGAATTCATGTTGACAACGTCAGTCTGCTGCCTTTACACTTGAGAGACAATTTGGGCTGGTACACAACTTTTCACTCATATTTATTCCCATTAATCTGTCTACATAATATTCAGCCGTCTTATATTATTTATTGCTGCTGTGGGAAAGGTATTAGGGTTTAGGATGCTAAGAAAACATGAATATGTCCTATGATTTAAAAACATTTAAAACAGATGATTAACATTCAGATTGTTCCAAGAGGTCATCAACAGGATTTTATTTATTGAAGAGAATAGAAGGATAAGCAACATTTCCTTTGAGGACCTACCTTCCCCAAGTTATGCTTTCAGTTGTATACAAATATGTGTTTTGTGCCAACTATGTTACATATGTGCTACAAGTGATGAGAGTCTGGCAATGCCTAAGTTATTTTCTTACCTGTATAACAATATCTGTGACATAATGATAGTAACTGAGATAAAGCATAAGCTAGTTAGCACAAACCTCAATTAATTCAATAGGTCAATAAACTGTGTGTGTGTGTGTGTGTGTGCGCGCGCGCGTATAGTGGTTTGGTGGTAAAAGCTTAACAACTAAGTGGGGAGAGGGGTGCCTCATCATAATAGTTACTAATTTCCATAGGGTAAATACTCTCACCATGGGTTATTGCAAGCTACCAACATGATTTCACTACTGTGGGGGCTTGTAAGACATGGGCACGACCAGGGCCCCATGGTGTTTACATGCGCTTTAAGAAAAGAGAAAACGAAAACTAGAGTGAATGAGAGAGAACCTTTAGAGCTTGAAGTTTCCAAGGGAATGAGATATGAGACAGCTGATTTCTCAAATATATACAGGATGAGAAAAGTCCTAGGAGTGGAAAAAAAAAAAAAAGTATTAGTAAGGGATTATAACAAGGAGACCTGGGTAAAAAAAAAAATTGTTGATGACAAGACTTTTAGGCTGATTACTAAAGAATGAAGAGGTATTGCCAGCAAAACTTGGGGGAAGGTGTTCCAGGAACTGGAATCCAAGCCCCATGGGATGGGGAAAGTATGTTTTAAGAACTAAGAAAGGGATTTTTCTCATGCATTTACTGTGGGAATCAGATCAAGAGCCTGGAGCCACGGGGGTGCGTGCAACAACCAGGACCTTCACAGCTGCTTGTGGGCCCAGACCTGGCCCTGACTCCTGTCACTGGCCTGCACTGCTTGGTTTACCTGCAGCTGGTTCCTCCAGCTGCACACCTGCACCCTGCTGGCCCAATTCTCAGCCCTGGGCTTCACTGCTGAAAACACCTGTGGGGAAACTCCGCAGGCAGAGGAGTACCGTCCAACAGCTGGAGCCCCAGCAGCTCCCAGTGCGCTCTAGCCTTTGTGGCTGAGCCTGGTCCTCACCACTAACTGTATGTCTGCAGCTGGCCCCTGCCACAACACAGGCACTTGTTTTGCCTCTGAGATCAAGAACAAGAGAAGGGTGCCCACTCTCACCACCCCTCATCAACATAGTACTAGAAGTCCTGGCCAAAACAGTCAGAAAAGAAAAAGAAATAAAAGGCATCCAAAGAGGAAAGGAAGATATAAAATTGTGTCTGTTTGCTGATGACATGACCTTGTATATAGAAAATTTTGGACTCCACAAAAACAACTGTTAGAATAAACGAATTCAGGGAAGTTTTAGGATACAAAATAAACATACAAAAATCTGTTTTCTGGCTATTCTCTAACAATCATCTATCTAAAAAAGATATTTAAAAACCAACACCATTTGAAGAGAATCAAAAACTAGGAGGGTGGGTGGTGGGTATTGAGGAGGGCACCTTTTGGGATGAGCACTGGGTGTTGTATGGAAACCAATTTGGCAATAAATTTCATATATAAAGAAAAAAAAAAGAAAAAAAAAGACTTAAATAAAGGTAATTTGGATATAATTAAAAAAAATAAAATAAAAAAAATAAATAAACTAAAAAAAATTAAAAAATTAAAAAAAAAAAACTATACAATACTTTGGAATACATGTAACAAAGGAAATGAATGATTTATACAATGAAAACTGTAAGACAATGATGAAAAAAACTGAAGACAGAAGACAGAAAGATATTTTATGTAAATGAATCAGAGTTAATATGTTAGAATGTCCACATTATCCAAAGCCATCTACAGATTCAATGTAATCCCTATCAAAATCTCAATCTCATTTTTCAAAGAAACACAATCCTAACATTCACATGATACCACAAAAGACCCCACATAGCCAAAGCAATCTTAAGAAGAACAAAGCTAGAAGCATCACATTTCCTTATTTCAGACTCTACTACAAAGCTACAATATGGTACTGGCATAAAAGCAGACACACAGACCAATGGAACAGAATCGAGAGCCCAGAAATTAACCTACACATATATGGTCAACTAATATGACAAGGGAATCAAGACTACTCAATGGGGTAAACATAAACTCTTCAATAAATGGTACTGGGGAAACTAGATATTCGTGTGGTAAAGAATGAAAACAGACCCTATTTTATACCACTACAAACATTGACTAAAAATAAATTAAGACTTGAAACCATAGAACTCCTAGAGGCAAACATAGGGAAGAAGCTCCTTGACATCAGTCTTGACAATGATTTTTTGGGTAAGAAAACAACAGCACAAGCAATAAAAGCAAACATCAACAAGAGGGGCTACCTAAAACTAGAAAGCTTCTGCACAACAAACAAAACAATCAATAAAATTAAAAGGCAACTTAGGAAAAAAAAGGAACTCATACAACTGAATAGCAACATATACATAAAAATTAAAATCTAGTTTTTAAAAATGGGCAAAGGACTTAAAGAGATGTTTTTCCAACAAGACATACAAATGGCCAACAAGTATATGAAAAGGTGTTCAATATCACTAAGCCTCAGGGAAATGCATGTCAAAACCACAATGATGTATTACCACTCACCTGTTAGAATGGCTATTATCAAAAACACAAGACAAATGGCTACTGTTGTCATTTGCTATTAAATAAAATGATTTTTTAAATATTAACAAATGCTGGTGAATATATGGAGAAGAAGTAAACCGGGTACACTGCTGGTGGGAATGTGTATTGGTACAACTACTATGGAAAACAGTACAGAGATTCCTCAAAAAATTAAAAATAGGACTTCGATACGATCGGCAACCCCTCTTTGGGGTATCTACCTGAAGGAAATGAAATCACTGTCTCAAAGAGATAGGCACATCCCCATGTTCACTGCAGCATTATTCATAATAGCCAAGACATGGAAATAACCTATACGTCTATAGATAGGATAGGTAAAGAAAATGTAATACAAACACACACGCACATATGCACACAGAGGAATATAATTCATCCAAGAAGAAGAAGAAAATCTTGGGGCGCCTGGATGGCTCAGTCAGTTGAGCATCTGACTTTGGTTCGGGTCATGATCTCACAGTTCATGGGTTCAAGCCCTGCATTGGGCTCTGTGCTGACAGCTCAGAGCCTGGAGTCTGCTTTGGATTCTGTGTCTCCCTTTCTCTCCCCCCCCCCTCCCCCACTGGTGCTCTGTCTCTGTTTCTGTCTCTCTCTCTCTCTCTCTCTCTCTCTCTCAAAAATAAATAAACATCAAAAAATTTTTAAAAAAGAAGAAAATCTTGCTATTTGTAGCAACATGAATGAACCATGAGACATTATGCTAAGTAAAATAAACCAGAGAAAGATAAATACTGTATGATCTCATTCACACAGAGAATCTTAAAATATCAAACTCATAGAAATAGCAGATTGATAGTTACCAGGGGGTGGGGAATATGCGACATACTGGTCATAGAGTACAAACTTGCAGCTATAAAGCAAATTCCAGAGATCTAATGTACAGCTTGGTGACCACAATTAACAACACACTATTGCATACTTGAAAGCTGCTGTGAGGATAGATCTTAAATGCTCTCACCTTAACAAAAAAAACGGTAATTATGTGACGTGAAGAATGTGTGAACTAACTTTGTTATGATAATTATTTCACAATATATAAGTTTATCAAATCATCCCACTGTTCACCTTGAACTTATACAATGTTTTATGTCAATTTTATCTCAATAAAGTAGGGGAGGGGGCAGATTTAGCAACAACAAAAAAGAGTAACTAAGAACTTATCCTGAGCCAAGAAGACAGAAGCACCACCTACCACCAGCGAAGCAGGCAGGGGCCAGATCCCATGGTGCCTTGCACACCAACCACATTGAAGACCTTGTGTTCCATCCTAAGTGCAATGAGAAGGCACTGCAAGATGTAAATAAGGGAATAAAAGGTTATTTGAAGTGTTAAAGGTCATTGTGGATACAGAGGACAAAGGCATGAGAATTGAAGAGCTGGTAGGAAGATGAAGAACAACTAGGAAGCTCAAGGCAGGAAGCTATAGAAGCACTTTCAGGACAAATGTGATTTGGGGGTGATCCAGGATGGGGCAGGCAAAGAGAGGGAGACAGAGAGATTGAAGATATGCGATGACCAAGAGCCACCAGGATGTGGGGAGTGAATGAGAGGCAGAAGTCACAGATGACTTTCAGTTTCTGGCTCATACCCATGGGCTGATACAAGTGCCACATACTGTCAAGGAGGAAAACTGGGAAGAACACCTGTGGGGAAAGACTGAGGTATCAATGGTACACCTAAGTGAATGTTACAACATCCGTTCATATATGTGGTTCTGGTCTTCAAGTGAGCTTGAGGCTGAATTTCTGGCCTTGTCTCTGTCTAGCTGGGACTTAAACCATGATGTAGATGAAAGTGCCTAGAGGGAAAGCATAAAGGAAGGCCAGAAAAGGGCCCAAGACTGAGCCCTTTGGTTCCAACAATTAATGGGTGCTAAGAAACGGAGATACCTTCAAAGAGCCTGAGAAAGAGCTGCCAGAGGAGAAGGAAGAATTCCAAAGCACGTGATATCATGAAAATCAAGAGATAACATTTTTCAGAGAGGGAATAGTTGACCACTGAGCGGTCACAGAAGATGGATAAAATGTCCAATGGATTTAGCAATTTGGGAAGTCATTGGTAACTTCAGTAAGAATTGTTTCTGGGAAGGGATTGGGGTACAATCCAGGCGTCAGTGGCTTGGATGGAGAATCATTCTACCACATGATTCCTCTATTTTTTGAATGTAAAATCAGGCCACTAAGATGGTCTGGATTTCTTGAGGATTTGTTCAATTACATGATTCAAAGGGCCATATGTGATACCCACCATAAAGACATAGGAATTGACCTTCTCAGGGCAGACTACAGTCCTGATGCAGATTTGGACATCCTGCAGAGAAGAAGCAATTATAATTTCAACAACAGTGCAGAAATGAACAATGAATCATCTCTGGAGACAAAAGTCGAGTAGTGTTCTCAGGGATCCTTTCACAATGGGTGATATGTGCAGACAAGAGGTGGATAGAGAAAAGAAGTCAGTTAAGAAATAAGACAGCATTGCCTTCCCTTTCCCAGTTGAGCAGCACTAGAAAACACTGGATCTAAGTTAGTCCAAGAAAGGTACAGGGGTTCTCATTTGTTGGTTCTGTGGTAATGATGATGGATTTTGTTGTTTTGTTATTGTTGTCATTACTTGCTATTAGATACAATGATGTTTTCAAACTAAGTCCATATGGAACTGTGACATAGGAAAAACCTATTGTTTTCCATCCAAAGTATTGGTGTCATACTTCTAGGCAAACATTTTAAGGTTTATTTACTTTTGAGAGAGAAAGAGACAGAGAGAGAGAGAGAGAGAGGGAGACAGAGGATCACAGGCAGACTCTGCATTGTCAGCACAGAGCCCAATGTGGGGCTTGAACCCACAAACCATGAAATCATGACCTGAGACAAAACCAAGAGTCAGATGCTTAACTGACTGAGCCACCCAGGTGCTCCATCGAGGCAAACATTTTAAAAGATACATGTGATATGCTCCCAAGTTCTTCACATCAAAAAGGAAAGGTTAAATAAATTAAGACTTTCCTCAAAGTCAATGATTTGCATCCTACTATGACTAAGAACTACTGTTAGTTAACTTCAGGCATTCCTACTCTGGTTTCTTTAAAAGACCATTTGGCAGATTGGAATATTTTTTCTTGAGTTTGAATATTTGCTTAAAATAGGTATTTCATAATCTATTTTTTCTCTATCCAGTTGAATGTACAACTTTAAATTTAAAATCTTTAATTTTCACTAACTAGAAAAACTAAGACAAAAAGATGTTCTTACAAAATTTAAATATTTTTTAAATAAAAACGTGTATTAGCACCCTAATTATACATTTTCCCACACTGCACTGCACATGTAATAAATTTTCTTACAGTACCGTTATCATGGAAATTTAAAGCTGAGAAATTTACAAGTTGAGAAAAACCTTAGAAATCACCTCAGTCAACTAATAGTCACAGAAAATAAACCTATCTGCATAACATTACTTCCTAGAGTCTGCACAGTGTTCAGTTTCAAATTTCGAACCAGAGACATATGGCAAATATCAGAAATGACCTTTTGTCTTTTTGAAAAAAAACGAATTCAAATGCTGTGTTGTGAAAATTTCTCCTCTGGGGATACAAGAGCTCTAAGGTAGAGTCCCATCCTTAACATACATATTAACCAGATGGTAATAAACGAGAAAAGAGAGGTGAGTGGGGGCAAAAGGGAAGATGAGTCCAACAGTCTTTGCTATAATCCAGGCATGAAGAGAATAGGGTCAACATCTGGGGTGCTGGCGGTCAGGCACAAAAATGAGATGAGGGGAAGACATAGAATGGAGGAGTCAATGGCATGGGGCTCTGATTGATGGCTGTGTATGTTAGGGATGGAAGGGGAAGGAAAACAAAAGCAGACAGAAGTTTTCAGCTGCAGTGAGACTGGAGGCACACTGAAGGAAACAGGAAAATCTAGAGTGGGACTTTAGAGAAAGATGAGCACAGTTTTAGATGCACTCGAGTGGAATATGCATAGGACTGCCAAGTTATCAGAGAGGGAAATGAAATTAGAGCTCAGGAGAGAAGTCGGGCTCAGAGAGGGAGATACATAAGACTCTCTGTAAATGAGATGGTCACATCAACAATGGATAAACAGGATGGGGGCAGGAATGAAGAGGAAAGAGGGCACAAGTTTCCTTCTGATGCAGCTAAGTGAACCCATTACCTTAACAGGCAGCAAACAGAAGTCGATTGGACATAAAAGATCCCTTATCGAAGAAGTATAGGCTCATCTCTTCTTCACTACACACATACAAACACTTCAAGCCCATCACTCTATATTAAAAAGCAGCTGCAAACAAATTCTACCGGTAGAACTTAAAAATGAAGGAGACTAAATGAAAATAAGTGAGGCACAAGAACAACTAATTGCAAAATGAAATTTGCAAGTAGTATCAGGGCCATTGTAAATTTCAAAAAAAAAAACTAAAACATTTTTGAAACGAATGGGTAAAAGGGATTTTTTTTTAAAGCTTTCACTGTCTTTTATAGGTTTTCCACTATTCAGAATACAGTTTGCTGAACCCAAATATGAGACTCTCCATGCTGGTCATTTTCTCTTCCTAGAAATATTAGCTTTTCCATTTGAGAAAACTTACTTAAGAGATTCTAAAATTAATTCTGTATTTTAAAGGGCTTACTAAGTGGTGTGTGTGTGTGTGTGTGTGTGTGTGTGTGTGTGTGTGTGTGTGTATAAAACACTTTAACCCCTTGAGACTGTTAGGTCAGCAACAGGAAAGACTGAGTGAGAGGCTTTCATAGGGTTAATTTCCCATGTAGACCATAGTGGGAGAAGAGGTAAGAATGGAAGCCGATGAGAGAGCAAAAGGCGAGCTGAGGGTATACTGCGCTGCCATCCCCCCAGGGCCCCCTTAAGGTGGGCTACATGTAACACTCCTAGGGCACTCATGACTGTCTAAGAACAAAGTCAGGGGGAAACAAATGGTCAACTGATAAAGATCACAGTCATGCAGGATATGAAACTCCTCTCTAGTTTCTAACTGTCTTAATGATTTACAAGAAAAGCACAATCTTAATAATAGGCCTCCAGGAACCTATAGACTCAATTGCCAGGAGCCCTAACATCACCTTCACCTCCAGAGGATCGAAAACCCTATATAGTCAGCCACTCCTTCCACTCGCAACGCAGCTGTCTCCCCACGGGTCCTGTCTCTGTGCTATAATAAAAACACCCTTTTGTACCGTAAAATGTCTCAAGAGGCCACAGCCCTTCCTCCCATCCCTTTCCTTACCCTAAATTAGGTTTACTCTATCATCAGACTTTCCTTATCTACAATTAAAAGAACTGAAATTGAGACAATAAATACATTTGCCATGAAATAGGAGTCTTTTTTTTTTTTTACGAAGTGAAAATGGAACATCTACAGTTGATAACAGTTCTTTTTCTGCTTTCAAAAATCCTAAAATGGGATATAGCAAAACAAAGGTAAAATGCTTACTAACTTGAGGCATCAACAAGTAGAATGAATATAAAATTTAAGTACAGCTGACAAACTTAGATCACTTCCTTAAGGAAGTAGGACATATGCTCACAGTGCCATTTCTTAATAGGCAGAGTTAATAGGCCATTTCTCTCCCACCACCTTGCTCAATTCAAGTGCCCCATCTGGCAGACGTTCCAGGGCCTTCCGGAGCAGGCAAGTCTACAAAGCTGGGAGAAAGGTGCCTCACACTGTTCGGAAGCAAGGAGGGCAGATATAAAAACGAAGAAGTCTTCCTAGATGGTTGAGATGTTAAGCATGTGCTGGCTGAGCCCTAGCACCCTCAGTCTCACTCCCCAGCACTGTCCAGGGCTGGCTGCCTGCCACTGCTGCTGAGTTAGAGATCTGCAGTCCCATGAGGTACTCTGTCATCTGCCCCGTGGGTCATTTATCCTGGCTAACTCACATTCACACAGTATTAATACACTGGGAAACACATCTAATGGTAAGTATTTCAGAGCACCCAAAAATACACCATGGGTGTCATTTATCTTGGCGGAGAGCAAAAGCTGCATCTCTAACAATCCACATGATTGAGTTTATCAGTGTGCAAATACACCTCCTCAGAGTGTCCCTCCCTGGGACCCCATTTAAAACTTTAATCCTGGGCCTTCCATTCTAGCTGTGCTCTCCTCTCTTTCTCTCTCTCACACTCACACACACCCTACACATATATGTATGTACATATTTAGGTACGTGTGTATGTATTTGCTGTCTGTGCAAGTGTGTCTCTACTGGAACGTGAGTTCCAGAGTACAGTAATTTTTGTCTGTGGCATTCACTGCTATATTCCCAAAACCTACAACTGTGCCTGCCATACAGAGGCACTAGTAAATATGTGTGAAATGAATGTGAAGATAATGCTCATTTTTATTTAGTACCATCAGAATAGTTTGCTTCTTTTAGGTAACTAGACTGTATAGTGAGGTGAATGGTCATAATCAAACGCTATACGAGCTCCAGGGAGCTATGGTCATCTTTCTTCTTACCAATGAATGCTTCTTCATTTGAAGATACGTGTTATTCATGCTAAGTAACTAACTGTTCAAACACATCATTACTTCAGGACTCAAAATGTACAATGAACCCGTGGATATTTGGGGAAGGTTCTGGACGAAGTGGTTATACAAACAAGTTCAGGAGGCATTTAGTTCTAAATTATCTATGGAAGAATGAAAAGCATCACTGACATCTTTCAAATATATCCAGTGTATCCAGTGCCTCTCAGTTGGCACTTTATAAACTACTAGCTCTGAGCAGTACCTGAGTGGCTTAGGTGGTTAAGCGTCTGACTTTGGCTCAGGTCATGATCACACAGCTCGTGAGTTCGAGCCCCACATCGGGCTCTGGATGGACAGCTCAGGGCCTGGACCCTGCTTCTGATTCTGTGTCTCCCTCTGTCTGACCCTCTGCTGCATACACTCTGTCTCTTGCAATGTCTCAAAAACAAATAAACATTAAAAATTTTTTTTAACTGCTAGCTCTAATACAGCCAGTGATAGACTCTGCTCAATGAGAAGCAAAGTGTCACCCTCCTTTACATGTAGACTTCCTTCTAGCTAGTGGTGAAGATGATGATGATAAGGGCAGCAAAAGTCATAACCATCAGCAGCAACCACTGCATAGGTGGGGTGCTTTATATGCGCTGTTTCAGTTACCCTCCTCCCCCAAACCTCTGTGAAGTTGCTCCTCTTGGTAATAATTAAATGAAGTAATCCACAGCAAGTGCTTAGAGCCCTATCTCATGCCCAGTAATTGTTCTCAAAATGTTAGTTGTTCGATTATCATTTGGATGATGAAGAAATTCAGTTAGGCGACTCACCCAACGTCACGGAGATGGTTAAGCTAAAGGACTAGGATCTGAATCTGGAACTGAATTCTGTCTCCAGGGCTGAGTCCATAGCCTCTGGACAGTTCTGTTTCTCCTAGGGTCTGTACCTCCATCCTCAATCTCATCCCTCCCATGTTCCCAAACTCTGTACCTATATACAATCTAAGAGGTAAGTCTGCATAATAGAGTTACTAAATACGGTTAATCAAAATCCTTAACTCAAAGAAAATTCAAGTAGCTTTGAATTTACTGATTTTTTGTAAGGTTAGCATTAATTCTCAAATGCTCACAAAGTGACACTTTCCTGTTCATACAGTCACTGGTCACAGACCTGACTGGGTCACTGAATGAAGTTGTCACCGATTCACCTCAGCTAACTGGAAATGTGGAAAATCAATTTCTTCTTTGTTGGACAACCAGCTACATTGGAATTGCATATGGTAATGTGAGTAGCCCGAACCTAACACCATGAACACAATTCTGAAAAACAGCTTTAAATCCAATTTCCATTATGGTGGTACTTTCATCTCACCAGACTGCATACAAATTACACGTTGCCTCCCACTGGAAAAACAAGGGTCTCCCAAATGAAAAGTCATGTGCAAACAAAACGCACATTGTAAAATCACACAAGAATGATGATATTTATAAAAAGCTACCCAGGGATGCCTGGGTGGCTCAGTCAGTTGGGCGTCTGACTTCAGCTCAGGTCATGATCTCGCAGTCTGTGAGTTCGAGCCCAGCATAGGGCTCTGTGCTGACAGCTCACAGAGCCTGGAGCCTGCTTTCGATTCTGTGTCTCCCTCTCTCTCTGCCCCTCCCCTGCTCATGCTCTGTCTCTCTCTGTCTCATAAATTTATTTATTTTTTTTTATTTTTTTTTTTAAAAAGCTACCCATGTGAATGACAATGGATAAAATACTACTAACAAGTCTATACTCCAAATAAGTCACCAACTTAGCATGCCCCAAGCCATGCTTGCCATGTGAAATCTGAAGATGCAGACATTCTGGCCCATTGTCTGCCTCATCTACTTTGAGAACATTAGGTATTTGACTTGAACAGTATTTCTGTCCTTTTCCACGTCCCTTATGGAATTTTCGAATAATAGCACAAAGATATAATAAGCAATTCATTTATTTATACATTTCCTACCAAGTATTTTTCTCCTTAATCCACTTTAATGAACAGCTCTTCTAGAGCAAAGAGAGCTGACCATCTGGCAGACACGACTCAAATACTTATTTTAGTCAGAGTAATTGAATATGAGGATGTGATGAGGAGAATGAGATTTCGCTCAACAGAGCTGATCCTGGTCAGCAATTCCTAGCTAATCAGTGGCTAATCCCACTTGGGCTGCATGAAACCTGAAGCTGGTAAACTCTCAGCTTCTCTCAAGCACCCAAGAGTCACCTTCTAGAAACAACTACTGCATCAAGAGAGTCAACCTTTACTTTACTCTCTGCATGACCCAACCCTTTTGGGTCTGTAAGTTTAGTCCAAATTCAGCCTCTGAATGCAAAAGCTCTTTGCATGTGTCTTGTATTTACCTCACACTTGCCTTCAAGCTGCCCTATCTTCCGCTTTCCTACAAACAGCACTACTTTCCACCAGGCACAGATGACTTTTAAGTCTTATTTCTACAACAGGAGCATAAATTCTTTGAGGAAACAGGCTGCAATGAATTCTTCTAAAGCAAATGCTTTCAGAGGGAATGCATGCTAGAGTGATTTCACTGTCATTGTTTATATGGGATACCTACTCTGTGTGAGCACTGTACTGAAGGAACCAACCTCCCTATAAGCTACTGCTCTGGTCTGAAAAAGGATTTTAATCTGGACTTGAGAAATTTCTGGAAAGTTCCCTCCTTTTGTAGGAGGAACTGATATAGAACTAAAAAACAACACTACTTCCTTCTTGTTTTTCATGTGAAGACCAAGTGCGGTTATCTATTTCCAGTTCTAAGTCCTTGCTCTTCTAACTGTGATCCATGGAAGGGTACACGGCATTGGTGTCACCTGCATCTTATTAGAACGCATCAATTAAAACGCAGGCTCCACCCGAGACCCAGTGAATCAGAATGTAGTTGAACAAAATCCACAGGTGAACTATATGCACAATTTTAAGCACTGATTTAGTTCATTACTTTTTTCCTTATAAATCATATTTTGCCTTTTCTTTTTGGGGGGATTTTTTTTAAAAAGTACTATGCTATACCAATTCAAACAATATACAATTTTAAGTATAAAAGGTTAACAATCACTCCCTCCCTGGCCACGTGTGAAAATCAGTGTTACAAGTTAACTGTGTAACCTACATCGCTGTCTAGGTTCATATATCCTTACACAAAATATAATATGCAAATAAATGATAAGTTCTGGGTGATGGAACAACCTTATTTTCAATCAGCTCTAGAATGTGGGCATGGAAACACAGAGGCTGTTAACCCAAATCAGCATCAGCTGCTTACATCTGCCCAAGTCATTTCTCAGATTCCCTAGGTGCTAATGGGCATTTTCACAGTAATCTGTGCACAACCTCCAACTAATGAAACAAAGATGAATAAAGTGGACACAGAATAAATCCTCAGGTTACAAAGGTTTAAGCCTTCGTGTATGATATATTTCACCTGATGGTATGTGTGTGATATGGCTAGAACCCAATGTTTATGTAATCAAATCAGTGCATTGTGTTATTTTCTTTCTTCATTTACAACTGGGTAGGATTGACAGTGATGAAAATTATATGGCTTGATTCAGAGGACAAAGGACACTGTAAGCATGATTTGCCCCTAAGGTCAAATGTAATGCTACAAAGCGAGGAAATGGTTCTGTTATATATTCACAAGTTTTTTCTATGTGAACATCTTGTACTGCTTAGGCATCTATAGGGGAGATTATAATTATGTAAGTAAAAAGGAATAACTGCTTTGTAGGAAATAAAAGTTACAGCCTATCCTACAACAACAGGTAGCTGGAATAATCAAAAGAAGATAAAGCTGAAGGAAAGTTAAGAATAATGTTAACAGGAATGAGAGATAAAGGTGTGCGTTAAATGATGAACTCATCAACTCTGCTGATACCTGGATTCCTTAGTATGAGACAAGTCTAATTCTGGAGCCACTAATATGCACAGTTATTACATTAGGTATTCAAATTAGCTCATGTGGTATTTATACATGGCCTGAAAACTGGCTGTACCTTTTTTTCCTACAGACAGGAATTTGATGGGTCCATCTAGAGCCCTTCCAAGGTGTGAGGTGAAAGGCTGAAAACCCTTCCTGATGGAGTGCTTTTCTTTGATGGCACAATGCCCAAGGCAAGGCACTGGGTTATCAGAAGTGGGGTCAAGCCTTATAAGTTAACCTTGAGATCTCATCCTACATCCTACCTCGCCAAATATCCCAAACCTAACACTAACAGGGTTTAACTTTGGCCCAAGCCTTTTGGACACATCTGGCCAGGTCTGCAGAAAAACTGGAACAAAAAGAATCCTTAAATAACTGAGCAATGATTAGGAGAGTTTAGCTGGTGATGAGATACAAGGCCATTAGTCAAGTTCCAGGGCCTTATTGTTAGTGAATATCGATCAGGAAGCCACCAGCCCACAATCAACTTTATTTCTCTTTTCATATGAAACCTCGCTTGTATATAGTGCAACTTCACCACAAGAGGAGATATGTTAAAACAATATGAGGAGGTTTGAAACATACTTCAAAAAGGGTGATATTTTAAAAATTTATTCCCCATAAAGACGCTCTGCTAACAATGTACAATGTCCTGGCTCAAAACAGGAAGGGCCATCACAACAAAAAGAGCTAGGAACCAGTGCCAGGGAAGGAGAGCTAACTATGAACAGGCAACAACATGTTAATGGTTTCACCCATACTATCTCAGGACTACACATTAGTAATCACTAAAACAGCTCAGTGTGTTAAAAATTATCACCATATTAAAGATAAAGAAATAGAGACAGAGATTAAGAGGCTTCCAAGGGTCATACAACCACAGTAGCCACAGAGATGCCTATTGATCATGGGTTTTTCTGCTATCAGAGCCATGGTCTTTTCGCCTTTTCCCACAGAGTCTCTACAGTAAACACACAAACACAAGGGAGAAATAAAGCACTGGATTTAAAGTCACAATATGTGAATCTGAATGCTGGTTCTACCGTCTGCCACAAGCAAGTTATTTAACATCTCTGAATGGCAGAGTCCTCATTTGAACATGGGATGTTTTATTTTTTAAAAAAAAATTTTTAACGTTTATTTATTTTTGAGACAGAGAGAGACAGAGCATGAACGGGGGAGGGTCAGAGAGAGGGAGACACAGAATCCGAAACAGGCTCCAGGCTCCGAGCTGTCAGCACAAAGCCCGACGCCGGGCTCAAACTCACGGACCGCGAGATCGTGACCTGAGCCAAAGTCGGCCGCTCAACCAACTGAGCCACCCAGGCGCCCCAAACATGGGATGTTTTAACAAGCAAAAAGGTTGGGGCGGCTGGGTGGCTCAGTCAGTTGGGGATCTGACTCTTGATTTCAGGTCATGATCTCACGGTTTGTGAGTTCAAGCCCCACATTAGGCTCTGTACTGACAGTGCAGACCCTGCTTGGGATTCTCTCTCTCTCTCTCTCTCTCTCTCTCTCTCTCTCTCTCTCCCCCCGCCTTTCTCTCTGCCTGCCCCCCCTTGTACATGCTCACTCTCTCTCTCTACCTCAAAATAAATCAATAAATAATTTTTTTAAAAGAAGCAAAAAGTTTTACGTAGAAAATAAAGTGCCTGACATGTAGTAAAACATCACAAATATTACATCCCCCGAGGTAGATTCATTGTTAGCCATTTGGTGCAATTATAGAGACTTGTTTTTGATACCTATTTTAAGCACCTACTGCACATAAGACAATGGACAAACAGGTGGCATCAAGTACTTAAATATTCTGTGGGAATAAAGATGGCACCATCAATAGATACAGTGAAAAATGAGGTTGGAAAAAAAACGTGGTGTTTTACCGTTCCCATTAAGACAAAGCTTGAAACAAACTGACAAAGGTTTTTATTCCCCTAATATCAGTCCAATTAATTCAAACGGAATTTGAAATTAACATATAATTTCAATTCCAGGGCATCATTACTTTGTAACTAGTGGTGCATATCTAGGCTACTGTTTATGACCCAAATCTTATTTAGCAGAAAGTCTGCTTGTAAGCTGGGCGACGTGCAGGGCTCTCTGAATCTCATCAGCACAAAAGGCAAAAAAGGTTAATCCTGATTTAGCCGCCTAGACATTAAAAGCTGATCAGCTCTGTTCTGTCCTTTTGTTCTGTCCCACCTGCTCAAATCCCCCAGGCTCCATCTAACTCTGCTCCAACATGCTGGGTGTCACAAGGGCCCCAGGCTGGTGACATGAAGGGACCTCACTGAGAAGGTTCCATCCCAGTTGCTACCCTGCACACACATGCTACTGCCAGAGGGTTCACACATGGTGTCCAGAAACTCAGATGCAAAAGTCATCCATCTGTCCTTGCTTTGTGTTGTGCAGGGTCTTACAAGAATTTGTATATCCTCCTTATTCTTCTTTAAAAACAAAGAATGAGAGAAAGTAATCAGATTATTACAGTATCAGGGTTATAGGAGTGGCCGGTATATCTGCAACTAAGAATGTCCAGAGCTATGGCGCCCTAGGTGCCAACCCTAGAAAAGGTGAGAGGAGACAAGGCAAGAGAGACTAAGAGTCACAGAGAATTCACAGCTCTGTGGGTGTTTTGCTATCACTATACAAACCCAACAAGCAAGAAAGAAAACAAATGAATAAGCAAGCAGCAAATCATTTGGTGTAACACATGCATTTTCTTGATTTAAAAACAAAAACAAAAACAAACCAAAAATGTAGGTCCAGAACTGTGACTAGTAAGTTGAGGAGGACCCCAAAAAGAGGTCTTCCTTTGACCTAATCTCCTTCTCTAATTATCATCTCCTTTCTCTCTTCCACCTCCTGCCTTGGTTCAGATCCTGCCTCCATAGGATTTACTAACTGTAGGTTCAGAGGCAAGTTAGTTAAAGGATCTTCTCTTATTTCCTCCTCTGTAAAAAGAGGATACTAAGAGTCCATACCTCATGGAACTGTTGTAGGGATTAAATGTGTACCTGAAAAGAGTGCTGAACTCATGAGGAACACTACAAGGCCATGGTAAGCCTAGATCTCCACGTGTCTGCCAAACAGGACTGGCCACTACCTCTGAAGATGTCCCTCAGTGATGCGGGATTCACTATGACACAGAGCAGGCACTTCAAGTAAAGAGACTGAGGGTAGCATGTAGTCCACTGAGCAGGATTTATAGGCTTTAATTCAACGTTTTGAACATAAAAATCTGAGCAGGTGATAGTAGAAAAAACAGAGCAACAAGGGGGCCTTCAGGAGATGTCCACTCCGTAAGGACAAATGAGAAATGCTCTTTGGGGGTTGGGGGCCAGAGAGGAAGACACAGGCCAGATGGTAGCCCACACCCAGGATCAGTGACAGAAGACTCAGTGAGAGGGTCAAGAGCACTTCTGTGTTAATTCAGGGCCCCTGAGAAGTAGAAACCAAGAGAGGCTTAGATACACAAGAGATCTTTTGGAGGAAGCACCTGTAAAGGAAACAAGGAAGGGAGCCAGAGAAGGTAGAGAAGAACCTTAAACTGTAATGCAGGTCTGAGTCCTATGAAGGAGAGGGGGGAAGAAGTTTGGGCAGGCAGAGCCTCAGAAAATACAAGAAAGTCTTGGATGGGCCAATGGGAAGTACTCAAGCCAAAGTTGCCCATCAGAGGATTCCCGTATCTTATAGGGAAAGGGCTTGCATTAGTCCCACTGCACTGGTCACTGGCTGAAAACAGCCTGTGGAAGCAAGGGTCCAGGAGGAATATGGTGGTGGGTCAGCAGCTGGAGGCTTCAGTCATGTATGCTCCTACAGCAGGAAGTCTGAGAGTTCATTTTCATGGCCACCACACCCCACCTGTGCTGTAGAAGTTTATTCTGTACACGGGCCTGGGACATCCTCCTCCATGGCTCTTGGACAGCATCTCTTACTCAGAGTTGGTGGTCTCAGGGCCATAGCTGGTTCTTACCCTCTCTCTCCTCCACTATCCATTCAAAACTCCCTCACCCTCCACTATCACTGTGGCAGATCTTGGTGACTTTTCTGGCAGTGCGACCCAAACTTTCATTCCTTCTGGGAAATCACACCCTTCTGGGCAGTGAACGGCTGCCCCTATCTGTTCACAGCTCTAGTGGGGTAAGGGTATGCTGGCAGATGTCAAAGTGGATCAGAAGGTTGAGTGCACGTTTCTTCCTGGCCCCAGGGTGCAAACAGCTCTACTGACCCTGCTGCCAGGGTGGTGACCTCTTCTTGCCTGCTGGCTCCTGGACACAAATCGTCTAAAGTGCTTGGCAGCAGAGGTATCTTGGACTTCAAGAGGACATGATGGTGGCCTCTGACAAAAGCTTATGATCTGTAAGCATTCAGGCCCAGAGTTACAAGGACAGAAAGCACAAAATCTCCACAGGGTCATTGGGAGTGATTTCCCACTGACCTACTCACATTTCCCAGACTCACATGTTTTTCCTATTGGAGACACAATATCATAGAGAGGGCTGTGATTTAATGTCTGAACTGCAACTTAAAGGACAGCCCTCCAGCCTTTCAGAGAGCTGCCTCCAGTGCATCGGCCATGCCTTTGAATGATTGCAGGACTTTGTGAGGTCAGCTCCTTCTGAATGATGGATGGTGTAGAATGCAGGAAGATTGGCAGAAACTGTGGCCCTAATCCCACTCCCACTCCTCCTTTGCTATAAAGTTGGATCCAAAATAGTATCCTTATCTGTCATTCAAGCTTTTTTGTGAGTCTCTGGTTAATGGTGCTGGCTGAGATTGTGCAGACAGGAAAAGCAAATATATACCTAGAGTCGATATCTACCCTGTGAGGATGAGCCACTGGCCTTGCAAGGACAGGCCCACGTAGCCACTTTGCCACCAAGTGGCCAGATAGACTCCTCAAAAGATGCCTTGTTATAGGGGCTCAGATCTGGTTCTCTTGCAGACAGGGAGGGCATGTAGAGGCAGCAAGGGCTACATATAATGGCGCACAGCTCATGGTCACTACTTGGTCTACACTGCCAAACGCATTGCACTACCTTGGACAAATCACATGGCCTCTCTGCATCTCAGCCTCCTTTTGTGAGTAATAAGGGAGACTGGGCTAAACGTTCCCTGAAATTCCTTCCATGCCCAACACTATAAACTACTAGGACATGCTCATCTGACATACTGCTAAACAGGGATGGGGTGGTTGTTTAACCATGAGTCCATACACAGCAAGCCCTCCCCTGAATTACCTGAATTACTACTTACTGGGGAGAAGTGTATGGGCAGAAATTCACAACAATCTGAGAGGTAAAATATTTGAGGCTTTGTTACTCTCAAGTAAACAAAGCTAACGACTGGTAAAGAACCTACTTTAATCGAGAGAAATATGTGTTTATTTTTCATGTCACTGATTTGCACTCCAGCAACTAAAACACAAAGCAACAACTCTCTCAACCTCTGCCTCAAATACACTACTCAGTCAGGTTTGTAATCACCACCAGCGGGGCTCTTAGTCTAACTAAGACAGGGTATCGCCAGGGTGACACATGTAACCAGGAGGATAAAATCCAGATGTTTACGGGTCAAGGCTGAGATTTGAGGGCCTCGGCTAATTGCTTGTTTTCCTGCCTGCTCAGCCCCTGCTTCTTCTCTTCCTGAGAACTTCCTGGCTTCTCTTGTCAAGCTTGACCTTCAACAAATTACTTAACTTCTCTGTAACCTTGGTCCATGTCTTCACCTATGAAATGGACAGAATTATGTCTACCTCACAACGTGGGTGTGAAGATATAAATGAGATAAAGCACATCAAGTGGTTAGCCCAGATCCGGAGTGTGTGAGGTGTTAACTCATAATCCTTTTCATGAGTTAGATTTGCTGAGAATTGAAATGGCGCATTCTGCTTGTCCCATGCCACTAGACATCCGTGGCTCTATTTGCCTAGGCTGTGGGTACCCTTCACCCTTTCTCAGCATTCAGGAGGAAGTAAATCTTAACTTCCACTCGTCTTCTGTTCTAAACATTGGCCATGTCACTTGTGTCTCAACCTTTGTGGTTTCCCAGCGCCTAGGACCTCGTGGCAGCTTCATATTCTCCAAAGTGAGGGTACTTACTTAAAAGGAGTTTAATTTCAAGTATCCTAAAGAGTCTCCCCTTCCTTCACTCAGAAGCACAGTTACTTTTCCATGCATAACCTGCACAATCTACGAAGGAAGGCTTCGTGTGCCCAACAAAGAAAAGCCATAGCTCAGACGTGGTCCAAAATACCACAGTCTAATTTGGGGGTGATGTCCAATATGCGCTCAAAGCAAATAATGTGATGAAGAGGGCTGTCCCTAAAATAAGATCACTACAAAATAAAAGCCTGTGTCAAATTTAAAAGCAGCCCCATCACAACCCTTATTTTTCAATGGAAAGAGGCTACATGTTTTTGATGATACCACCAACTAATGTCTATTTGCAGGTGCTGGTTTTCAGACCTTCCCCCATTTGCTTTTATTTGTGAGACTGCCAGGTCTAAACACCCCAAAGTCACAGAGAAGAAGAAAGCAGGCTCCGAGCAGACATGCAGTTTGCCTGGGATCACAGAGGTGACGGAACCGCTCTATATCCTTCCTTACTTAGACTAGATTGGAGTCAGCAAAATTCTTCTGGAAGGAGAAAGATAGTAAATATTTTAGGCTTTGCAACCACACATGCCCTCTGTTGCATAGTCTTCTTTATCATATTTTTACAACACTTTATGAATGTAAAAACCATAGCTCACATGCCATATTAAAACAGGTGGTGGGCTGGATGTGGTCCGCAGCCCACAGTGTGTCAACCTCTGGACTAGAACAACTTTGCTGATGAATTATTTGCATCTTAGTTTTTACCCTGTCCCATGAACCAGACAAAATTAAAAGTGCCTTCAGATTTTACAACTAGTTTTTGTTTTTGTTTAGGGGAGGTGGTATTTTTTGTTTGTCCAATAGCAATTACAGGATTTGGGGTTCTTTTTTCATAGTTAACTCTTTTCCCAAAGGTTCTAAGACTAAATTTAGAATTTATAGGTCTCTAAACTAACATACTTCTGCATAAATTGCTAAATAATTTGTCTAGATTTCTATGAAGAGTAAAAATTGTGAGTCTGACCCCTTTGATTTAAAAATATCTTAAATAGGCTAAACTTCCAAAGATTTTACAGTGTGATTTCCAAAAATTTCTGGATATAAAAGGGGGAGATAATGGGGCTTTTTGAGCTTCTTAAGAGGGCTTGTCAGCCCTCTGTACTTAACCAGTGAGTCTCTCTCTGAAAAATTCATCAACCAGTATGAATAGCACACAGAGAAGTCGAAATGAATATAGAGAATCAGAGTCTTTTCATCCACATTCATTTGTCTGACTAGTCCGCGTAACTTTTTTAGGGGTTAAAGATCATTTTCCATGTTGACTCAGAAAAAGCAAACAGGAAATCAATACCATGTTAATAAATACAAGGGTCACCCTGGGTCAAAATAAGTCATTCTTCAAATGTTATTGGCCTTAATCTGTTATGGGAATTGTTCTTCTTATGTCCTAGAGTTATAGGAAATGTGGGGTTTCAGTAAACCAGATGCTAAGATGACTTTCTTCATAATCTATTCCATATGCTAATTGTTTCGCAAACCCACTCGTTTCTCAGCCAGGTGGGTCAGAATTTTTTTGGCGTAGTGTTGATGAAAAGCATACCCCATATGTTATACATTACACAACTGGCATCTATACAAGAGTCAGGGTCCATCCCGCTCCTCCTTCCCTCCACCTTCCTTTAGAAAATTAAGGATTGGCAACAGCCAGAAGCTGGAAACTGTGTGTGCTCCATCAGTTCCTGCAAGAGCACTTCTAACCCAGGCCCCAGGTTACAGTCAGTCTTTGCCTGCTGTTCTACACAGCCACCTGTTTCTTCTTCATGGCCTTCGGGGTCACCCTCCAATCTCTTTTGCATCTTTATACACTTCCTTAGTATTTTCCTCATTGCCCTTAAAAGAATTATAGTACAAAGTTCCATCTATAAAATATGTCATGGGGATGTAACGTACAGCATGGTGACTATAGTTAATAATATTGTACTGCATATTTGAAAGGTGCTAAGAGTTTACCTTAAAAAAATCATCACAGGAAAAAAGTTGTAACCAAGTATGGGATGTACACCAGATTCACTGCGGTGATCGACTTGCAATATATACAATTATCGAATCACTATGTTGTACACCTGAAGCTAAAATAATGTTATATGTCAATTATAACCTTAGAATTTTTTTTAAATTATACTTTGGGCTATTTTCTATGATGTTTTAAATTTGAATCTTTCATACACTCCAATCCAATGAAAACAACCAGATTCCCTATTTAAAAGAAATAAAGTCTACCTATAAGTCATATTGAAAAGAAAATGTATAATACAGAAATTATCATCTAAGTATGTTACTCCTACTGCTGAATTCTTTTTTGGTCGCTATTGGGGGTTTTAGTTATAAGAGGCTCTTCTTGGGGCACCTGTGTGGCTCGGTAGGTTACGTGTCTGACTTCAGCTCAGGTTGTGATCTCGCAGTTCAAGGGTTTGTGCACCGCATCGGGCTCTGTGCTGACAGCTCAGAGCCTGGAGCCTGCTTCAGATTCTATGTCTCCCTCTCCTTCTGCCCCTCTGCATCCCCTCTCTCTCAAAAATAAACAAGAATTTAAAACTTTTTTTTAATTTTAAAAAAGAGGCTCTTTGCTAGTACTTTCACTGTGTAGGCAAATAAAAAACACATCATAGAAATCAGTGGTTCTCAAAGTTTTATGTGCACTAGAATCAGAAGAACTGGTCAAAGATACAGATTAGCTAGCCCCAGATTTGATTCAAAATGTCTCAAGTCAAGTCCGGAAATGTGAATTTTAGCAAGTTCCCCGAGTAACTCATGCAGACAATCCACTGGACAGGTCCATAGTCTAACAGGTTAGGATCCTTTGGGAAACACTCTAAAAATCATTGGATAAATGTTGGGGTGAGTTTGCTTAATGATGCCACAAGATGAGAGTAACATAATAATCATCAGTTTGTAAAATTATAGGTCTTATTTGGGGTTCTCCGGGGGTGGGGGGACCAACAGGATGTATATATAGAGAGAGAGATTTATCCCAAGGAACTGGCTTATGGAATTGTGGAGGTGTGGCAACTCCACAATCAAATGGAGAGTCTGGCAGCTGGAGACTCAAGGAGCTGCAGTCTGAGTCCAGAGATAGCCCACTGTAGAACCAGAAAAGCCAATGTAGCATATAAAGTCTGAAGGTAGTCTGAAGAAGAATTCTCTCTTGGTCAGGTAAGGTTAACTTTTGTTTTCTTCAAGTGTTCAACTGTTTGGATGAGGCTCACCCACATCAGAGAGTACAATAAGGTTTACTCAAAGTCCACCAATTTAAACATAAATCTCATCTAAAAAAAATCCTCACAGAAACATCCAGAACAATGTTTTACCAAATATCTGGGCACTGAGGTCTAGTCAAGTTGATACATAAAATTAACCATCACAGTCAGAGTATCCAAAACAAGGGGCTAAGATTTGGGAGTCCTGGGTCATAATCCTGTACCTCTCTGATTATATGATTTGTCAGTTTTCCAGCCTTAGTACAATCTTTAGGACATAACTGCTAAAGTAAAATTCCCACCTTTAATAGGCAAATACACTGATTGACTATTTTTGAGTGTTACTGCACTGATCATACTCTCCCCCACCCCCACTCTAAATTGCCGGGAGAACAGTAGTCAACGCTTCTAAATAACTCAGTGTGGCTAAGGATATCCTCAGTTAACTTCTTCGTTTAGGAATCAAAGCCTTCAAATTCCTTAGTATCAGGCTCTAATTAATTGGATAAGCTAATATTATAAAGAAAAAGAGCACCACAGGCTTTAGGAATGGGTATAAGGTTTTCTCATTACTTTAAATGTATAGGTTGTAAGCTGAGGGTTCAGGAGGTACTTTCACTTTCTCTGCCATTCAATCACTTAATCATCACTTAACTTCTGTTAAGCTACTACCGTACTCTAGGTTTAATGTGCTAGGCTAATGTACTCTAATATGGGTAAGACAGTCTCTGACCTCACGTGGGTCAGATATAATGAGAAAAAAACATACATATGGAAAAAATCACCCTAACCATTTACTGAGTGTCTACTGTATGATAGTGACCACGCTGTGTATTATTTTCTTCTAGGCCTCACAAACTTCCTGAAGGCTAGTAAATCCCACTTTACTTTGAGAACACTGAGCCTTAGTGGTCCCATTTCTTGCTTAAGACTTCAGAGCCAGTTTCCAAGAGTGAGCTGTAAATCTACTATAGCATATTTCTGTCTCAAAAATCTACATTCTCATGCTACTATGGAACTATATTGGTCAACAGAAGTCCAATAATCATACCATAGTCAACACGGCATGAAGAAAAAACACAAGGATGATTGATTTGGAGAACATGACATTTAAACCGGCCCAAATGGGCAAAATTTTGCCATAATGAATTAAGAAGGAGTATTCTAAATATACCTAACAGCATAAAAACTGGTATGGTAAAATGAAAGTGTCTGTTTTTCTGTTACCAGGGGAAGACTGCTATACAGAATGTAGGGACATAAAGAAGAATTCGGAGATGGTGCTCAGAAGTATCAACCCTTGAATACAGATTTTTCTCTGCAGGTATGGGGTCTTTTAAATTAAGACTTTGTCATCAGAGGGGCACCTGGGTGGCTCAGTCATTTGAGCATCTGGCTCTTGATTTCAGCTCAGATCATGACCCTAGGGTTGTGAGATGGAGCCCTGGACAGGGCTCCACGCTGAGCATGAAGAATGCTTGGGATTCTCTCTCTCTCTTTCTCTCTCCCTTCCTCCCTTCCTCTACCCTCCTCCCTGCTCACACACGTGTAGGCACATACATACTCTCTCTCACGTAAAAAACAAAATTTTTTTACGAGTTTGCCATCGCAATGTGGATGGCATCCTGTCATATTGATATCATAGTCTGAACAGCCAAGATTCAACTATAGTTATTATTCAACTGAATTACTAACACTTTTCCATTCAATCAGCATTTACAAGGGAATAGAAAGCTCCTAATTTTAAAAATATAACAATATTAAAATCAGCCTGTCCATGAGTAACGTGATCATTCCAATTTTAAAAGGATCAGGTTATCATAAAATGTTTAAAATGGTATTTGTTTTAAAGGAGGAAAAATCTGTTAAAGGCAAGAGACATTCACATTTGCATAATAAAATGTTTTTATGGTTCAATAAACAAAGCATCTTCTGTGTATATTTTGTTATTGCAAGCTACAAATAAGTTGGTTGAACAAAGGTAAATACTTTCTTATCAGCCTTTCCTTCCACACACTCAGAGGACTCCACACTCAGAGGACTCCATATCATGTCTGTCACCTCTGCCCTCGACAATGTAGCTGGCAATTCCATCACAAACACCAATGTGAAACAGAGAAACCCAGATCAGCTATTCAACAAAGTACTTCAACTTTTTCTGGAGAGCTGTGATTTATTTGGGGATGCTGGTTACAAGTTTCACACATATTCCAGACGATGGGTCCACATCATTCAATTTCTGTCTTTTAATTAATTGACATTATAAATGATTTGCAAGGTAACAACTTGCATTATGGAAGCTCACGCTTTAAGAGAAATGCCTATACAGCACTCTGTAAGATACTTTTAAAGTGAGGCTTAAAATAATTATCTGTGTATAATTCAAAAGCTTACTTACTTCTCTTTAATCTTTAAGTCTTTCAGATGAGAAACCATTAGTTCTTTCCCACCATTTACTTAATTGAGATTCAAAACGTTCCCTTTTGGAGGGTAGAGTTCAACAGAACTCATTTAGAGGTATAAACTTTGTTCTCCACTTCCTTCATAACTTTGATTATAAAGAACTACCACACAATTGCTAGATGTTTCCTCAACTGATCATCAGAAGAAGCATGGGTCCTTGATATTCCCTTTTTAAAGATATTTTCATTAGTTAAAACTTCAATTCCTTTTTTTAAGCTTATTTATTTATTTTGAGAGAGACAGAAAGTACAAGCAGGGGAGGGCCAGAAAAAGGGAGAGAGAGAGAGAGAGAGAGAGAGAGAATCCCAAGCAGGCTCCACACTGACAGGGTGGAGCCCAATGCAGGACTCAAACTCACGAACCATGAGATGATGACCTGAGCCGAGACCAAGAGTTGGATGCTCAACCAACTGAACCATCTAGGTGTCCCTAAAACTTTAATTTCTTAAGTCAATGTCCATCAAACTGGGTTCTGGGGATCTCCATGGGAATACTGAGGAATTTTCTTTTGCTTTTAAAAGAAGCCTTAATGATTTCCAAGCTTAATGATTTCCAAACTAGCAAATTTAACACACCAAACATCTTTGTTATTTTGGGGGCAATAAAGTGGGAAATGCAAGTTTTGTGCAGATATTCCAAATTATCTTGAGATTTACATGTACATTTTAATGATGAAATTTCCACAGGTAGAGTCAGGAAGAGGATATCCAAATACCAACACAAACAAATATTAGCAGAGCCTACATCGTTTCGGCAAGCACTGCCTAGTGAAGTTACTCCACACTAGAGTATTCAGTGTGAAAATGTATATGAGAAAATTCTATAACAGGTCAAAAACTATGACGACAGTCTCTAAGATAAAAGTCCAAGTTCTTCACTCCCGCGCCCCCCCCCGCCCCGCAAATTTTGCTGTATCAAACACTGTTACACATAATTCAGCCACCACCTGGGGTTCAGAGACACACTTTAGAGAAGTACTAGTTTTGTTCAGCAAGGCATTCAACTTCATTGGGTATTAATGCGCCCACAGACATACACACGGAACAGCAGCTTTAGAAACCAGGGGTAACATAAAGCAAGTATCTAGAGCTCTTTTTGGATATACAAATCGAATAATGAATGTTATTTGCTCACTCAGAGTTTTTTTTCCCATAAAATGTTATGGAAGCTTTCCATTCTAAGGGCTCCTCTCCTCAGAGATCTTAGATCTGTCCAAACCTTCATTCTACGTGTTTCCCATTCTCTCCAGCACAGAGTAAACTTCTTATTACATAATCATCAGAAACTTTCATGGGTCTCTCAAATTTGTGTGTGTTTCTGTTCATGTGTATATTTTTTTTTCGCTTCCAAAATGCTAAGAGATTCCGTTTGGTCTCCTGAAAAACTGAATAAATTCTTGGATTGAATCAGATCAAACTGCCAGTTCCAAATGTTGCCTAGAGCTCCAGAACATATCTTTGCTTGGAGAAAGCGTCCTGCATTATTGGTCAGACTCGCTTTGGGTGTTCAGCTGGTTCCTTGCCTAGCACCTTGGGAAAGGTCGATACTTGTTAGGAGGGGAAAAAGTCCTTTTCAGAACCACCTATTCCTTAAAAAGTGAAGAGTATCATTTATATTCTGAAAAGGGGTGACTGGTTCAACTATTGTAAACCAATTGTACAAAAGGTTTGTACAAAGTGTTATGCTTTGTAGCATGAAGCCGAAACATTTGTCCATCTAAATCTTCTTTGAGCGTCTGTGCTCTGTGATGAGGATAAACAGATGAAATGGATGTATTTTCTCCCCTCTAAGTGCTAAAATGTACTGGAAGAGACAGCTATATAAATAGATAATTACAGTACTATGTCATACGTGCTACAAGGATATGTGAATATAGTGAAGTGGAACCCAAAGAAGCGAAGGATTTGTGTGTGTGTGTGTGTGTGTGTGTGTGTGTGTGTGTGTGTGTGTAATTTTTCCCTATTGCTGGCATCTCTTTCAAGAAGCCTCATGAGACAGAGGCAAAACAAACAAGTTCTGAATATGCATCTGGAGGTAGCACAGAGGGGCAAGGGCTTCATTGTTCTGGGATTGAAGACGATGCTGATTACATAAGCACCATTACCTGCCGGTACTGAGCTTTGACTATTTCTAGCACATTGCTAAGAACTGAGGCTTCTCAGTGGCAGTGCCAAGGAAACTGTTGGAGGTTGCCAGTCATTTTAGAGAAACGCCACAGAACACTGCGTGCCAGATGGCTACTGATGAAAGTGATGAAGGTTCCCGCTTGGAAATGAAGTCCAATTCCATATTTGGTCCTTCTTTCCTTCTTTCTCTTTTGAATGCATAAGAGAGTACAAACCCAGCCTTATTCTACTCTTGTCGCACAAAATCCCCATTGTCCTTTCTTCTTTTAAGAATGTGCTGGAGAGATGGAACCAAGTTAAATCCACTTTATCCCAAAGCCTGAGAGGTCCTAGAGCCCTGCCTCTCACTGAGTCAGGCCTTTTCTCTTTTACCTCTTCTTATTCATGACTCCCAGAAACGACTGTCAGTGGAACCCACTCAGGGTTGGCCTGCCAGGGACTCAAGTTTCTGTGAGGTAAGTTTTTCCCATCTCAACATCTCACAGAAGGGAAAAAAAGAAATGCCCAGCTTGAAATGTTTTATAATGGTTCTTCTTGGTAGAAGAAGTTCACCCAGTCTCTGTTGAGGACATTGCGAGCTTTTCTTTCTCTGACCAGTGCATAAGAGGACAATTGCTTCTTCATCACTTCTAACATCCTAAGTGGAGGGGGCTCCACTGAGACAGCAATCCTGGTCTATCTGCCCTTGTTTTCTTACTCTACCTCAGGGAAGTGAAGTGGTATTCAGAAAAATAAACTTAGCCTGTTTCTCCCAGCACCTTGCTTCTTTCACACTAGGAGCTAAGTCACCACTGCTTCTCCATGCCAGCACCTGGGTGGGTGAGTCTGCTTAGTCTGCTAAGCATCAGTTAGCCATCTTGCCGAGACACCTACAACCACTGTCCAAACTGTTTTAACAGAGTAGAGGTGACATTTTGGCACTCTATCTGCTAGAAGGTTCTTTCAAAGACCCCTGGCAGATAAGAAGTAGTGACGTGAACTCCAAAAAATAGTCTTCACTTTTTCAGAGGTGATTTTCATTTGACAGAAAGCAGTGTGTTACTTTCTGTTCTTTGCCCTTGAAGTATAGAAGGCCTTACTAGGAGAAAGGGAAATGGCAGCAGATTTCTCAATCCACCATGAGGATTGATAAGAAAACCCTAAGATAGAGCAGATCAAGTTGGGAAACTCTACTTTTTGATGGCCTTCACTTGACTCTTGTCCTTAAAGATAGGTAAAAAGCATTCTGACATTCAGACATTCTGAGTTCACAACTGTCTTGGGCCTTCTCCTTCCTTCTACCTGCCGTGTTCCCATAACTGTATCTCCAAAAATCCTTCCTAAGCTTCCCAAGAAGTGTGCTCTGGTCTCTGACAGCCAGAATGATGTTACTCTTTAGTTTTCCACTGTGCCTTGTATAAAGGCATTTGAATGAATGAATGAATAAATAAATGAATGAATGAATGAATGAATGAATAATGATAAAAGAAATGGACTCTCCCTTGCTTACCCATCTGTAAAAGATGGAAACTTCTCTGCTCTTCCTCAGGATTACTTTTCTGCCCTAATGAAATGCCTCTGGGGCAGCTGGAGCCCAGAAACTACTCATTTGATAACCTAATAAAAAGTGTGAAGAACACGAAACTTGATTTTCATCACACTGGACTTTGTTCTGCAATGCCTTGGACATTGGGGTTAGCATAAGGTCTGTCATATTTAGGTTTCAAGTATTTTCAATGGAGCCAGACAGCTGGACCGCCCAGCCTGAGACCAGGTCTCTACCGGCACAGGATGGTGAGGGAGAGGGCAGTGTTCCAGGCAATTTGGAGGAAGAGAGACTGAGCTTGGCTAGAAAAGACCTGAGAAAAGCAATTTTGATGCCTGGATAATCGCCCCCGTTGCTTGCAAAGCATGCCAGTGGAAACCTGTCCCAGGGGTTTCCAAGCTTAGAAAGTAAAATGATTGAAGCTCGATCCAGAATGAGGGTAGTGAGGCAGTTAAGCAAGGGGAACAAGTGGGGCCTTTGCCTGGAGCAACTTCTGTCCCATCAATTGAGAGAATTTACTTGCCCTCAAAGGAAGGTTATTTCAGCACCTGGCACCAGAATTCTCAATGTATGAGCTCTACAGTCTCCTTTGATCTGCACTTACTAGTTCCTGGATTATCAGGCAGTAACTAAGGGAAAGCACATGTTGTCTGGCTGCACTTGGCCCATGGGCTGTGATCAGCAATGAGGGCTGCAGATACCACGTAGTCAGCCTGCTTCATGTACAGGCTCACTCATCAGGGCCCCCTTCCAAAGAGTCAACTGAAGAGATCTTAGTCGCCTGAAGTTCAGACTACATCTATACCTATGCTGTGCGTTACTTTTAGCTTCCCGCATCTTTCATCTCCTAGCCCCCATGACAAGAGGCCACCCAAAGCATCAAGGTACTATTTTTTTTTTTGGTTTTGTTTTGTTAGAAGGGGAGAGACTGAGGGTTCCGGCAGTCCTGAATTCAAATCTATGTGTGATTCAGAAAAAAAGTCATTTCATTTCTCAACTTCCTCACCTAAAAAAATGGAAATAGGAAGGCGTAATGTCATAGGTTTGTTATAAGGGCCAAATGAAACATTATCTATCAAGGACCACATCAGCATACTATAGGACTGGCATATTGTAAGTGCAGAATAAGTGATCACTCTCTTCCCCGACCTCTCCCGCAGGCAGGACCTAGAGAGCCATTATAGACCAACGGTCCCCGTTCTGGTGGCATGATCAAGAGAGCCAATTGTTTAATTCCAGGAATTTTGTGAGCCAGATGATGCATGTTGGGAGCTTAACAATAGCCACAGTGGGAGTATTCACAGTGCAGAAATAGGTAGACGCTGTAAATCAGGCTTTCCATCCACCTAGCCAGATATCTGGTTTATCAACATACTACCAGTGGTTGTCAAGGTATGATCCTAAAACATCAGCAATCACATTACCTGGAATCTTTTGGACATGCAAATTATCCAGTCACACCTCAGTCCTAATAAAACCCAAACTCTGGGTGTGGGGCAAAGAAATGTGCTTTAATAACCCCTTCTAGGGACAGTTGTATGTGGCATGTTAAATAACTCGCAGGCAGGTCAGTGTGGCTGGAGCCAAGTAAGCCACACAGAGAGTGGTAAGAGGACAGTGGTAGTGAGGGCTACAGAACACTTTGAAGATTTTTACTGGAGTACCAGTGATAAGGAAACCACCAGAAAGTTCCAAGCAGAACACGTCTTTTAAATCTCACTTTAAAGGACTGTTCTGATTGCTATGTTGAGAACAGATAGTAGGTACCAGGGTAGTAAGAGAAGACAGTAGCTGGTAAGAGAACAGGATGATAGAAATATACATGTTAAGAGGTGGTAGGCTTCCAGCTATATTTTGGAGCCAGAGCCAATAGGTTTGTTGTTGAAAGTTTAGATGTAGAAAGAAAAAGAGAGGAGTCAAGAATGACTCAAAAATTCTTTAGCCTGAGTCACTGGAAAGACAGATTTTCACTGAGATAGAAAAAGAACAAATGAGCTGATGAAAAGCAGCAGGTTGGAGATAAGGAAATCAGTCCATTTTGGACATGATAAGTTTGGGATTCTATTAGACATCAAGAGGAAATGTCAAAGAGGCCATTAGAACTCATCTGTAGCTTGGGGGAGGAGTTGGGCTGAAGACAGCTTTGGAAGTCATCAGCTTCCAGACAGTACTTGCTGAGTTGGTGTAAAATAGTGAATGGAGATGGAAGAAGTGGGTCCTGACCTTAGGAAGTGTAGAGTCTGGATGATGTGAGGGAAGCAGCAAAGGACACAGAGAAAAAAAGTCAGTGAATATTATTAGTTCAATACAAATTATGGATGCCTTCAGAGAGTTGAAGTAATACACTGCAGGGGTGCCTGGGTGGCTGAGTCAGTTGGGCGTCCAACTTAGGCTCAGGTCATGATCTTGTGGTTCATGGGTTTGAGCCCCACATCGGGCTCTGTGCTGACAGCTCGCAGCCCTGCAGCCTGCTTCAGATTCTGTGTCTGTCTCTCTCTACCCCTACCCTACTCATGCTCTGTCTGTCTCTCTAAAAAATAAACAGAAAGAAAGAAAGAAAGAAAGAAAGAAAGAAAGAAAGAAAGAAAGAAAGAAAGAAAGAAGAAAGAAAGAAAGAAAGAAGAGAGAAAGAACGAGAAAGAAAAAAGAGAAAGAAAGAAATAAAGAAAGAGAAAGAAAGAAAGAAAGAAAGAGAGAGAGAGAAAGAAAGAAAGAAGAAAGAAAGAAAGAAAGAAAGAAAGAAAGAAAGAAAGAAAGAAAGAAAGAAAGAAAGAAAGAAAGACGGACAGACAAGACAAGACTGCAAGTAGCTATACAACTTCAGTTGATGTTTCCCAGGGCCTCCTAAGTCCTTTCTTAGCCATCAGTGAGTAACAAAGTCTTTACTTACAGCCTTGTAAGTTCAGGCAGTGTTGAGTTGCATGTGAAGGGTGGCCCACTAAGCTCGCCTTCTCTTCCTTCACCCACTAAGATCCTTCCGGACTTA
The DNA here is from genome assembly GCF_014898765.1 of Herpailurus yagouaroundi. Lineage (NCBI taxonomy): Eukaryota > Metazoa > Chordata > Mammalia > Carnivora > Felidae > Herpailurus > Herpailurus yagouaroundi. The sequence continues at coordinate 105,799,627 of NW_024412377.1, forward strand.
CTTCTCCCTAGGGAGTAGAAGAGTTGTTACCACAAGCTAACCACAGCTGGCAGCCAGCTCAACACACCAGTCTGAAACCACACCTGCGTTTGTGAATGTTTTTGCTTTATCAAAAGGAACATGTAATCATCTTAAAAATGTAATTCTTCGTCTTTAAAATAAGCTGGAACAGTCAAACCTTCTTGATCTCACAGCGCTTTTACAAGGACAGTTTAATCAATTACTTTTAAGCTTTTAAAAGTCTCTGACTCATTTGAGCAAGTGGGGAAAAAAAGACAAAACATCAGTATCTCGCTGGAAAAATACTGTGGTTAATGGTACTGAAACAAAAATAACACTCAGATAAAGGCACCGTGTTCCCCAAACCAAGCGTATGCCTCATCTTTTTCTAAAGCAATCTTTCTGCACTGGGGACTTCATGCGTCGTAAATGTTTGCAACCTGCACGATATGCCCTTGGACTGGCTCCTCTCTCTGATCATTTGTTTCTTCCCGGCTAAAGTGAGGATAATGATACCTATGCAATAATGTGTGTGTGGGAGGCACCTAACACAATGCTGGATACTCAAGGCTCCCTTCCACTGTCCTGGAAACAAACATGGCCCCAAGTAGCTGTAATGACCACTTCATACTTTCAAGAACCGCGGTTGACAGTGCTTGCAAGAGAAGATGTACTTGGGAGGGTTTTCACCCAAGTGGAATATTCTGACTCAGTTGTTTATTTGCAGAGAATATTAGGGACACAGCCTCATCAAAACTCCTATGGACAAAATGTAGAAATGACTTTTTAAAAAGTTACAAAGTAACATGCAAAGCAGATATCATTGACCTTCTATCCCATCCATGACTTTCACCATGACTCTGAAGCTCTTCCTCAAGAGATGGATTAAGGTAGCTATTTCCCACATTATTTGAGGTTTTCTAAACTGAAAATTTAGTGCTTAGCTTTGTAACCTAGTCCAAACGTACAGGTCAAAAAGTATTATACATTTGTGCAAACCTATATGAACGCACAACACCAAGAGTGAACCCTCATGTAAACCATGGACTTTGGGTGAAAATTGGTGCCAGTGTTCATCAATTATAACAAATATATCAGGCTGTAGGGGACGCTGATAGTGGGGGAGGCTGTTGGCTGTGTGAGGCAGGGTACATATGAGAAACCTCCGTACCTTCCTCTTAATTTTGCTGTGAACCTAAAACTGAGCTAACAAATAAAATCCACCTAAAGATTTTAAAAGCAAAACAAATTATATTCAGAAACATTATTTTAAAAAAAAAGTCACCTTGAAGAAACATGTACCCATCTTTGTGGTCAGTAGGAGGCTCAATGATAGAAGGAAAGAGTTCTCAAATATGGAGCCAAACTTAAGGAAGCTGTCTTGCTCAAGGTAGAAAGCCAATGAAATAATATCCCCAGGCATGAAGGTCTGAGAGGAGCTGACTGAGCCTCCCATACACAGATAAAATTTGGTACGTGAATCACGTTAAATGCAGTTTCTCCAAGTAGCCAACTCCCCCATGTGTTAGACTTCCCCAAGGAAAACCTTCCATCTTACTTTACACTACCTCCTTCTAGAAACTTCATTAAAAATAAATAACCTAGAAAACAACAAGCAATAGGGCAATTATGGTCACTGTCTTCTGTGAGAACATATCCAAGGCAACCCTCATTTTACCAGCTCTGAAGGAAATTCACAGTTGTTTCTTGAACACCCTCTTGTTCCTGAAGCTCTCCTACCTTAGCTTCTGTGACAATGTTCTTCTGGAGCTCCCCCTGCTTTTCTGAAAGGTCCTTTTCTGTTTCCCCAGTGAGTTCCTCTGCCTCCAGCTGCCTCTAAAAGGTAAGGGCTATTCTGCTTTTCTCATGCTACACATGCTCACTCTTGGATTCCCTTTCTAGGCACAAAGAGGCACCTGGGTACCACATCTGTCTGTGCTGGGGTTTCAGGAGATGGTGCTGGACCCTGGGACCAGAAAGACCTGGCTTGAAACTTTGAAGCAAAGGGGTAGCAGAGTTGAATGGGGGACCTGTGCCTGCACTACCAGCTATAAAGAAAATTAAGAGCCAATTTTTCTGTTGTTCTGACTTCATTTACCACTTCTTTGGTGAGGAATCCTCAGACCTCTATCTCCAGCACAATATTTCTCACAAGCCTTACAACCTTGTATCTCCACCTGAATATCCTTCAGGGAACTCCAACCAAAAACATCTAAAATCCCATTATTCACCTTCTAATTTCAAATCAACTTCTCATTGTTTTGGGGGTTTTTTTTGCACTTTTTTGGGGACCACCATTTACCTAGTTATCCAATGTAGAAACCTATTCCCAATCTCCCCCACTCTCATGCCCTAAATCCAATCAGAAATCTTATAAATGCTGCATCCAAAATGTTTTGTGGGTCCATCACATCTTTCCAACACCAAGTAAAAGCAGCATGAAGTTCTATAAGCTGTGCTGATCTGGCCCCAGGCCAGCTCTAGTGATTAAATCCAGGATACAGAGGACGTGACGGTGTCCTTTAAGGAGAGCTCAACGGACACATCACCCTTCTGGCCGCACACATTTTTTTTCTTTCAGTCATTAGTTTCTACCCCTGTAGTAAATTGCCAGGCAGTTTTAATTTTCCCTGACATCTTGTATTCTTCTTACCCTCCCAATTTCCCTTTTGGCATGTAATCGTCTCTTGAGAATCCTAGGATTTGGGTCTTTGCTAGGCCAATGCCATCATCATCTATGAGCTATGGTGAAGGGGTCTCCTGAGAAGCAAAATGATACTGCGGCTCCAGGACTGTGACAAGTTGTACTTGCAGAGGTTTCCAACACCAAGGGCAGATATGGCCTTGGGCCCTCTGTCTCTTGGGAGGACAGGACCACAGAAGAGATGTGCATATAAACTAGGGCAAACACTGGAACAGGTTATTAGGCATTTCCTAAATTGATTAAGGAAGGACCTAGGAGTCCAGTTTCCATTTGAGTTCTCCAAAGAAATAAAAAGATGTCGAATATAAGGATAGTCAGGGGTTGGGAAAAAGGAAGGCTACAGCGTAAGTACATCTCCATCCCAATCAACAGAAATAAAATCTAGAAAGAATTGTCAACTCTCATGAAGCTGAGGCATAATCTCATGAATCATTCTATGTATTTTTAATGAGAATCTACTCTGGCTAGGCAATAGGATAGATGGATAGAGCTGCAAATAAGATAACCATGATTGCTGTCATCAACAGGTTTACAGCATAAAGGTAGCTAAAAATAAGGAAACAAACACAAAGCATTGTCATTAGAAATGTAATAAGTGAGATGTAGGGGAAGTGAGAAGGAGATTATATGTGGACATATAAAATGGGTACAGAAGTGGATTTAGAAGAGAATGAAGAAAATCTTGCTAAAGGAAATGATCTCTAAGTTGAAACCAGAAGGTGCTTAACAGTTAATCATGGTGCAGCAAGAGCAATATGGATGGGGGTGAAAGGCTCTGGAAGAAGGGAACAGTATGAGCAAAGGCCCAGAGATGAGAAACAGCTTGGTTCAGCCTCCAAAAGAAGTTCAAACTGGCTGCTGTAAAATTCAGACACAACAAAATGAGACAGGAGACCAGACAAACAAGGTTTGGGCTTTGATGTCTCTTATTAGCCACATGAAGAAATTTCGACTTTGTCATGTTTTGTGTCAGAGAAATATCCCTCTTCAGTGGGGAGAATGGATTACAGTGGAGAAGGGTTATTTATTAGGAGGTTTACTACAGAAATTTGGAGGAGAAATCATGATGACTTCCATTAGGGGAATAACAACAAGGATGTAAGTGAGTCGCTATGTTTAAAAGATATTTAGGAGCTGAAATCTAAGAATTGATGAGTACATGTGAAAGCTGAAAAGAGAAATGAAGGGTGACTCCAAACATCTGTGCTTAGCAATTTGTCGGGAGGGAATCATATCTGCTACGATAGGAAACTAGAGAGAAAAGAAAATTTAGGGAATGAGAAGAAGAAGAAGAAGAAGAAGAAGAAGAAGAAGAAGAAGAAGAAG
>NW_024412377.1:105803666-105832381 GCF_014898765.1 Herpailurus yagouaroundi
AGAAGAAGAAGAAGAAGAAGAAGAAGAAGAAGAAGAAGAAGAAGAAGAAGGCGGCGGAGGAGGAGGAGGAGAAGCAGCAGCAGCAGCTGAGTTTTTGATGTGCTAACTTGCACATTGGGCAGGACATTCTTGTGGAAGTGTGCAGTAGACACGTAAGTATGGCTGTCAGGAAAGACAAGTGGACAAAAGGTAAACATGGGTCAATCAATAGCACATGACAGTGCATGGGAGAGGACACCTACCATGGAGAAGGGGAGGGCTGAGACTCTGACCCCTTAAACGGGGCTAGGAGTGGGCCTTGCCAAGGGGACTGAGGAGATGCCTTCAGAGGAAGAAGGGGAGTGCTGTGGTCTAGAGAGCAAAACCTCTCAGAAGGAGGGAATTTTCAACAAGACACTTGAATTTTCAAAATCCAGAATCTATATGTGTTGAGAGGTGAGGATGTTCAACATAAATCACATGACAAGAGCGGGTTGAAGAACAGTGTGTGAGGCATAATTTCCTTGGGTGTGGGTTTTTTTTTTCCATATTGAATTGAATATTTCTGCAAGGACAAACAAGAAACTATCAAAAAGAGGTCCTTAAGAAAGTGATCCTGGGGGTGCCTGGGTGGCTCAGTCGGGTGGGCATCTGACTTCAGCTCAGGTCATGATCTCACAGTCCGTGGGTTCGAGCCCCACATCGGGCTCTGTGCTGACAGCTCAGGGCCTGGAGCCTGCTTCGGATTCTGTGTCTCCCTCTCTCTCTGCCCCTCCCCTACTCATGCTCTGTCTCTCTCTGACTCAAAAGTAAATAAAAACATTTAAAAAAAAAGAAAGAAAGAAAGTGATCCTGGAGAGTCACAGACAGCAGGAGGTGACTGAATCACCACTCAGTGATGGAACAGTGCACCTCGAGTATGTCTTGTTTTTGTAAGTAAGTTCAAGTCAGTTGAAAAGGGTGAGCGTGGCTGATAGTATCAATGGGGCAGAGAAAGTAAAATCAAAATGTAAGCCATTCATTAGCTTTGCAACAAGGAGATCGTTAGTGAGTTGTCAGAAGGGATGGGACTTGGAGAAAAGGCACAGGAGGTAAGCCTGGACAGTAGGAGAGGCATCTCTCTCACTGCAAAGAACGTGAAAAGCAAAGCGTGAAGACAACACAGTTAAGTCTGTCAGGTTGCCAACATTCATATGCACCAGTGGCCTATGCTCCAGAAATTTCTCTGGGCCCAAGAAAAATATAATAAAATTCTACATTGCAGGCCTATAGCAGAGGAATTTGGAGTTTCAATATTAATATCTACAATAAAAACATCCTCTCCTGTGTTTGTGGAAGATCTTATATACAATTAGTGCTTTGGAAGGGGTGGTCATTTGTATGTGGGTAAGTTGTACGAATTGTAAACTTTATTTACACCCAAGAAATCATGCAATATGCCAATATTAAATTATTTTACGAGTAATAATATGAGTCTATGTCTTGTTTGTCTTTATGTACTTATATTCAGCACAGGACCCAGCAAAGTGTCACTGCTCAATTAAGGTTTAATAAACAAATGAAGTGTAATTCTGAAAAAAAGTTGGTGCTTTATTCTGACCTGTACCACCACCAAAATTTTTTGAATGTATCTGTATACATATATAAACTGCCATGCAGACTTTATTACTGAAAGCCTATAAAGAAGCAAATGTGAGACACCTGGGTGGCTTACTCGGTTAAGCATCCGACTTCTGCTCAGGTCACGCGTGATCTCACAGTTCGTGAGTTTGAGCCCTGCGTCGGGCTCTGTGCTGACAACTCAGAGCCCAGAGTCTGCTTCACATTCGTGTCTCCTCTTTCTCTGCCCCTGCCCTGCTCAAGCTGTCTCTCTCTGTCTCTCAAAAATAAATAAACATTAAAAAATGTTTTTTAATAAAAATAAACATAAAGAAGCAATTGCAAGGGTGCTTTGGGAAATGGAAAAAAGAAGTGACTGCAAAATCTTTTAGTGCACACTGGACTGCGTATATTTAACTCTATCTTGCTCACTTTGGTGTTGGTCATGACTTCAAAATAATGGCACAACTTAATGCCTTTTCACACCTCAAAAGAAGGTTACACCCCTCATGCCAGCCTGCAGTGCACAATTATAGGAGAGAAACCACAGGGAGTAACCAGTTGCTAACAAGCAAGCCCCAGAACATCTGAGGATTTGTACCAATATATTCACTCCCCAGAGCTGCCCAGTGCAAATTCAATCAGACCTTTCATTTATGCATCCTGATGGCAGACTGTTCCGAAGGACCAGACTGCTCCAAGGATTGCAGCGATGAAGTTTTGTACGTTGAAATAACTGGCTCCATTATTTTCTTTTTCTCCTCCTTGGCTACAATTAGAAGTCATTACCATCTGAGGGCTATTTACCAGTCTGTACAAAAGGAGTTAAACTGTTGAGCTAACAGATTGGAAATATGTCCACGTAACACAATTTGCCCTCCCCACTGGCGCACATAATGGCAGCCTAGAAAAAGGGCCAGGAAGGTAAAACACATCACAGCCACTTAGCGGCATCCCAGGTGGGCCAGCTCTGACGGGGTTACGGCAGACTGACCAGAAAGCCATTACTGATCTGAGCTCTCTGATTTTACTCAACAGGAAGAAGACCTTTTGGAAGTAGTAGATTTACTTTTTCAAGTAAATTGAAAGGCTGGCCCTCTACACAGAGCAGTCCCCATCTCAATTATAGAGATGGCCACACACTAAGACTGGCGCCGTTCGGTGGAGACATCCCTTCTGAAATCCCAGGTGCTTCATTTTGCTCTCCTTCTCACTGCACACCCCAGCACTTTGACAAGCTAACCTCTAGCAAGGTTCTCTCTTCTCCCAGGCTTAAGAGATTTGACAAGAAAAAAAAAAAAAAGAACAGAAAGAAAAGGACAAAAGGAAAAGAGTGAGCAATGAGGCAAAGTTAGAGGGTGAGCAGGACAGGATAGAGGTCTCCATGTGGGTGGGTGTGACATCTCCATTCTGGAGAGTGAAGGAGATGTACAAACTCACTTATGCTCCCCAATATATTCATGAGATAGGCATTTGTTTTTGCTTTGCAAAAGCAAGGAAGCAATTACCTGACATTTTGTCCCACCTTTTAAGCCTCAACTTCTGCATCTGCAAAATGGGAATAACATATAGATTATGGGAAAGTGCTAAGGACTAAATGAGATCACCAAGCAATGTGTTTGGCATGGTTCCTGGAAAGCACTCAATCCACTGTGATCAAAATTGTGATTAAGTACAGTAGGAATCTTGCCTTTACATTGTAAGATACACTGGCACATTATCTGGACCCATGAGATACAAGGTTGCTCATCACATCAACCTCCATGTGAAGTCTTGGGCATTGGGCGCCTGGGTGGCTCAGGGGGTTAAGCGACCAACTCTTGGTTTTGGCTCAGGTCATGATCTCACGGCTCCTGGGTTCAAGCCCCCCATTGGGCTCCACACTAACAGTGTGGAACCTGCTTGGGATGCTCTCTCTCTCCCTCTCTCTGTCCCTCCCCTGCTCGTACTTGCTCACTTGCTTTCTCTCTCTCTCTCTCTCTCTCTCTCTCTCTCTCAAAATGAATAAAATAACTTAAAAAATTTTTAAAAAGGTCTTAGGCATTGATTTATGGCAGTTACCAATGGGATCTTGTTGTTATGAAAAGATGCAAATGATTGAATCATCCTCAAATGCATAAAGCTGCAGCATAGCTGTAAAATGCAAGTGCGTGGGCATTTTTCCAGAGGCACCAACCCCAGACCATAGCTGGAAAGTCAATCCCCTGTATTAGGCCACCCAGTAGAGCTGAGGCCACCCTGCGGGCACCTCACCTATGTCCCCTTGGCACTAACCAACCCAGTACTTCCAGCTGCATGAACCACGGCTGTTGGGCTGATGACTTTCTCTGGCCCACTCAGTAGAAGGCGGGGCAGGAAGAAGTGCCAGGGAGTTAACACCTCCTGGAGCATACCTCTACCAATAACTGGTAGAAGTTGGTGGATTGCTATCTCCTTGAATGGAACAACCTGAGACATTTCCATGTGGTCTCCCAGAACTCCTCAGGAGGATTGGCTACGCATCACAGTAACCTGCTCAATAACACCCTCATTGGCTTCCTTCTCTTCTCTCAATTCCCCACTTTCTACCGGTGTTTTTCAGGATCACCTCCCAAACAGGCTACTTGTCCTCAGAGTCTTCTCCAGTCTAAACCTCCAAAACAGTTCCTTCTTTCAGGGTCCACCGGGAGCTCCTGCAGCTCCTCAGTGCCACCCCATTCCATCATGGGCATTATTGCAACTGCCATTTCTACTTGTGGATTTGTGATTTAGGAACATCATACAGAGCTTTCAAAACAACTTCTGTGGGAAATGACCCTGGTCAGTGTTTCTTGAGAGCTCACCTTGTACCACACATCATAAAAATCAGTTCTCACGTACTATGTCAAACCATCACAATAAAGTAGGCAGTATTATCGTTCCCCCTCAAGACGTGTGGAAATCCAAGTTCAAGGAAGTTAAGTCACTTGTCAAAATCTAACAGCAAGTGCTAGGGAGAGGGGTTGGCAGCTATGTTGGTTTGGCATCAATGTCCATGATGCTTAATTCCTCACGCTCCCCACAGAACCTGGTGAGTGGTAGTTCTGGGGTCAGTATATGTATACATATGCATTAGGCAACTGATAAATTGGGACTTACTGAAAGTTTCTTCCCTTCCTTATTCTTCCCCATTTGCAACTTTCAGTCTGGTCTGTTTTGCCCCAGTGTTCAATCATTTTCAACACAGAGTTTAACAGCATAAGTGGTATGGCAGGAATGGCTATTTATCTCCTCACATCGCTCACTACTCCTTTCCTTTAATAACAGAGCCCTTTAGTTTTAAGTGAACCCTTGGCTGCTTAGCTAGACACGAGCTCTCCCAACCTGATCTGCAGCTAGATGTGGCCACAAGGATGTGAGTGGAAGTGCTGAAGATAAATCTCAGGACCTACCTGCTTGTGCTTTATCTCTACATCACCCTTGCCCCTTCCTTTGGGAGAGAAATCAGACATAGGGGGGCATGGAATGTCAACACTGGCCAAGAACACAGACACAGCAAGACAAACTAGAAGAAGCTTGAGTCCCCAGCCTGTCACATGGAGCCGACCTGACCAGTCCTCCTCATCACCCACCGGCACATACTGTCATTTGAGAGAGAAACATTTATCTACTTTGAGCCACGTGTCTTTGTTCTACTCTGAGACAGCCAAACCCAAGTCCTAACTCCTAAAAAGAGAGAAAAGAGAATGAGGAGCTAAGAAGAAAGTCAGCAAGAAAAAGGGGGGAAACACCAGAGGAGGGGAAGGATCACAAGGAGATGACCTGTAGTATTTTATTTGTTTGGTTGTTTTAAAGTTTTCAGAAACACAAAGAGGAGGAAATCAAAGCCAGAGAAGAAAGGAAAAGCAATGACATTCTCTTTTATCCTGCCTCTTGGGAGGCTGTGGGTGGCAGGAAAACAGAAGGGGAAAGGAATCCCCAGCTGTTATCAGAACCCATAAAAAGTTCAAACTCAACTTCTACTGCAGAGCAGAAGATCTCACTGACTCCGAAGCAGAGGGGGTCCTGGGGATCAAGTAGGTGCCCACAGAGGCCTTTGCACGTCCAAGTAGCTCATGCAACCCTGGGCCCCCCTCACCCTGGAACAGAGCAAACCTCTTCACGTGAAGGGGAGGGTACGGGTCAGTCACCACAGTTGACCATGTTTGCACTTTCCTCTCAGGTATGATAATCACGCGATGCAAATGTGTGCAAATTTCCAGTTATTTTCTAAGAGGACACATGCTTTAAAACATTCATTTGCAGAGTCCACTCAACAGGACATTGTCAGTTATTTACATGAAAGCCAATACAGCTACTCTGAATTAAAGAACACTTTAAAAACTCGCATGCTAATTACCCTTGTAGGCAATGCCTTGCCACGGCCGGCACTTGTGCTAGGGAACATCACCGACTGCCTTGCGAGACTTGGCAAAGCCCCAGTCCCACACGAGTCCCACACACAGTGGTGGTGAAGCTGGCTGCCAGACCTCAACAGCTGAGCTGAGCGTTGCTCCTGCAGTGCTTTTTCCTGTGGCACTTTAGGAGCAACACGCAGATCAGGTGGAGAAGCCAATTAGCCTTGGTCAGTGAAGAGCGGTAATTGAGGGGGAAAATGCAACAGCAGACAATGGGAATCAGGATACACTGAACGTGAAAACCCAGCAGCTCTGGAAGAATATGAATGAGTGTGCACTCCAGGTTTCCTACCTCTTGAGTTGTCATGACTCATTCCTGCCTTCATCACCCTGAGATCTCTTTTTGCAGAACTTCAAGAAGCCCACTCTTTGGACAATTTTCCTCCCTCAACTATTTCTGAATCTTTCTGGAGATACATCCACATGAGTCTGTCGTGACTGTCACCTGCCACCTCTATGAGCCAAGCTGCTCTCAGTGACTTAGCCCTTCTGTGGGTCATTACTTGCTGCCTCACAGCTAGTTTTTCTGGTCTCTTTTTCCCTGAACATGAACACCTCCTCAAGAGTGGCTGAGACCAGAATATGTCTAACGATAAAGAGGCTAGGGGATACTCAAGGGAAAAAGAATGCAGAGAGAAAACTTCCAATTGGCTACTAGACATCACCCATCCAAGGGTGCACAGGCCAGGCCACTCCTTAGGTGGTGTGACCTGCTTGCCTCCTGGTCCTCTCAGGCTTGCCAAAATGTTGTGGGAGAAGAAAAGGCTATCATACTCTACTCTGACCGAACTTCAAATACTACAAGCCCCCTGGGCATCTCCACCAGAACATGGCTTCCTTTTTGCCCTTGGTCATTGGTTGGCCAATCCCTCAGAAATGCAACTCTGGTCTCAAGAAAGGTGACTTCCATATCGTCAGGCAGAGCTTCTTGACTTTTCATTGTCCTATACTTATTTTGGGCTTTATCTTGCATAAACCAGTTTCAAATTTGAAGAGTTTACTAAAACCTCTCACTAAACAGAAACTACCAACAGCTTACCAAGAGCAGCTATGTCTCCAGGCCCATATTGAGGGTTCAGAAATATAGGGATTTGAAGAGGCCTGGATTGAACTGTTGGAGAGCACTGATGACATTATAGTACCCCCCAACCCATACAAAATTCAAAATGAACACAATCCAAAACCATTGCTTAAGTACAAAGAAATCCGACTGAATTCTCCTTCCCCACCCCCTCCCCCCGCCCCCGATGATTTGGGAGCTTTTTTCAAATAAGTTTTTAGGGCAAAGATGCTCTCATTTTCTTTCGAATCCTTCCTTGTTGGTACCCCCAGCTCACTCAGCTTTTTGGGAATCCCACCACTAGGTCCAGCATCAGAGCACCCCACCCCCACCACCGCTGCACATGGGGAGCTAATCCCAGAGCCCTGCTGACATCAGAGCTACTTGTGCTTAAAAATCTATACATCTTCCTATAGTAAAACACAGCGCTACTTCTCCAATGTCTTTCTACTAGAGTATTCCTGAGAACAATGGGCTTTTGCACTCAGCAGACAGAATGAACTGCCCCAAGATTATTTAGAACCGTAGGTAGCTGCTCTCTTTCTTTCTGTCCTCTATTTGTTCTGGGGCTTAAACCTGAAGGTCAAAGGAAATCTCATAGGACTCACTTATTCAACAATGTTTGTTGAGAGTCTGTAGTAGGTTGAACAGCGCTTCCCCCAGAATGCACATTCACCCATTGGTGCCCCTGGGTGGCTCAACTGGTTAAGTGTTTGACTCTTGATTTCACCTGAGGTGATGATCTCACAGGTTCATGAGCTCGAGCTCCACATCAGGCTCCATGCTGATGGTGCAATGGTGCAATGCCTGCTGGGGATTTTTTTTCTGTCTCTCTCTGCCCCCTCCCCTGTGCTCACTCACTCTCTCTCTCTAAGTAAATAAACATTAAAAAAAAAAAAAAAAAAGAATCCACATCCACCCAGAATGACAGAATACAAATTTATTTGAAAATAGGGTCTTTGCAAATGTAATTAGTTAAGATGAGGTCATGCTGGAATAGGGTAGACTCTAAGTCCAATGACTGATGTCCTTATAAAAAGAGAAGAGGACACACAGAGATACACATGGGGAAAAAGGCCATGTGACACTGGAGGGAGAGACTGGAGTGACACAGCCACAACCATGGAGCTAACTCCAGGTAATGCCAGCGACCACCAGAGGTGAGAGGCATGGACGGGAGTGTGCCAGAGAGTCTCCACAAGGATCTGACGCTGCCCACACCTTGACTTCTGACTTCTGGCCTCCTGAACTGGGAGAGAATAAATTCCTGCTGTGTGAAGCCACCCATTTGTGGTAACTCGTTACGGCGGCCAACTTGTTATAGCTGCTGGTATTTTGCAGTCACAGTACCAAGCACAAAAAGTATACAAATGCACAAGACAAGTTAGGTCCCTGTTCTCATGCAGCTAAAGTTCTGGTGGAGAAGACAAACACTAAGCGAGTAACGAAATAAATAGGGTTACTCCAGAAGGTGATGAATTTTATGAAAAAACAAAAATTAATTAAGTGACAAGGCATGACCAGGCTGGAGTTGGGGCGATGCTGCCTCTAGCCATGGGATGTTTCTGGGACGTTCGCACAGATGGTGTTGACACTGCCCACGACGTCCCTCTCCAATCCAGCCAGCACTTTCCAGGGAGGGTGTCCCCCTTCACCCCAGCATGTTCCTCTCCTGCCAACCAGACATCCGGCCTTTCCTCCCCACTCTTCAGCTCAGCCCCTGGGAGTCACAAAGGCAGGTCTGCTTCCCACACAGCACTCTGATTTCACCCACAGAACTCCTTCTTCCTTCACATGCTCCCCAGCTTGAACATGTATCAAAACTGACAAGAATTGCTTTTCTCCCCGCACCCCGCCGGTACATAATGGATGTCAGTATATGCCCTCACCATACTAAGAGAGCAGATCCAATTTGACTTAATTACCGCCAGAGCTCTGTAAACAGCCGCTAGTTACTGCCGAGCCCTGTGGTTTATGAAGAGAACACCACAAATGACAGGAAGCTGCAGGGGGAAAAATAGTCTGAGCGGCCTTTGGCATGTTCATTTCTGACTACAGATACTTCCACTCATCAATGGGGACATTCATGAAATCTGGGCTGTCAAGGTGATATTCCAGAAAGAAGCAACAGAGAGCCAAAGCGTGGTAATCACGCGGCCATCTCAGAGCAGAAACCCGAGGACAAGAATGCGAGATACCACACCAGAGCCACAGTGAGCCAGACCCTGCACGCCAACCGGAGCGAGAGTCCGGGGCTGGCGGGGGGGGGGCCCCCCCGCCCCGTCACCGCACCTGGCACTCGCGAATCAGTGCAGACCCAAAAGCACATTCATTTAAGCAGAACGTGGCTTCGCAAGAGAAAAATTTCCACCCAACAAGTGTGTGGTTTCACAGGATGAATCATGCTACCCCACCATCTGACAGAATGAAACTTGCAGCATGAGGACAGAGAGGAAAGGCAAGTAAGAGGGCAGCAGGCACGTCTGTTCTCCTCAACAGGGACACTGGGGCCCTGAGTTCTGGGCCTCTACACACACGGCGAGGGCATGACAGATGTGGTTCTTGGAGAGTGACATACTCAGAAGTGAAAGGGAGGATCTCATGAAAATGCAGATTCTGCTTCCATAGGTCTGGGACAGGGCCCTAGAACTCTGCATCTGGAACAAGCTCCCGGAGACACCCACAGGCTGTCTAGGACCTGGAGAACGAGCTGCTGTGTGTGAAGGGACTGAGGGAGGGAGGGGTCCACTTCGGAGGCCTCTACAAGTGCCTGGGTATCCAGGTAAAAAGCAATTCCACTCTGGGGTGGTTCAGTCAGTTGAGCAGCCAGCTCTCGATTTCAGCTCAGATTATGATCTCACGGGTTCATGAGTTCGAGCCCCATACGGGGCTCTATGCTCACAGTGTGGAGCCTGCTTCAGATCCTCTGTCTCCCTCTCTCTGCCCCTCCCCTGCTCACTCATTTTCTCCCTCCCTCTCTCTCTCTCTCTCAAAAATAAACAAATATTAAAAAAAATTAAAAACCTTTAAAAAAAAAGCAGTTTTACTCCACTTCTCGTAGAAGAGCCATCTTGTTAGATACAATGTCTCTTCAACAAAAATAATTCATGAATAATTCACAAGCATGTAACAGTTCTATGTGTTGAATTAAGACAGGATCAAAGATAACTATGAAGTCATTTTTAAAAAATGATAAACTACACTCCTCATCAGGGAAATACAAATCAAAACCACACTGCAATACCACCTCACACCGGTCAGAGTGGCTAAAATTAACAACTCGGGAAATGACAGATGCTGGCAAGGATGTGGACAAACGGGAACCCTCTCGTAATGCTGGTGGGAATGCAAACCTGTGCAGCCGCTCCAGACAACAATGTGGAGGTTCCTCAAAAAAAACAACAATGGGACTACTCTACAACCCGGCAATAGCACTACTAGGAATTTATCCAAAGGACACAGGAGTGCTGATGCATAGGGGCACATGTACCCCAATGTTTATAGCAGCACTTTCAACAATAGCCAAATTATAGAAAGAACCCAAATGTCCATCAACTGATGAAGGGATAAAGAAGATGTGGTTTATATATACAATGGAAAACTACTTGGCAACAAGAAAGAATGAAATCCTGCCATTTGCAACAATGTGGATGGAACTGGAGGGTATTATGCTGAGTGAAGTCAGTCAGAGAAAGACAGGTATCATACGTTTTCACTCATATGTGGATCTTGAGAAACTTAACAGAAGACCATGGGGGAAGGGAAGGGGGAGAAAATAATTTCAAGAAGAGAGGGACAGAGGTAAACTGTAAGAGACTCTTAAATACAGAAAACAAACTGAGGGTGGATGGGGGGTTGGGGAGACGGGGAAATGGGGTGATGGGTACTGAGGAGGGCACTTGTTGGGATGAGCACTGGATGTTGTATGCAAGCGATGAATCATGCGAATCTACCCCCAAAACCAAGAGCACGCTGTATACACTGTTAGCCAGCTTGACAATAAATTATATTTTTGAAAAAATAAAAAATACAAGATGATAAATGAGTGAATCTCAAGTTGATTTGCATGTGAGAAACATCTGGAGAATGGTGACAAAGACCTCCATCCAGGTTCTGGACCATGATTACTGAATCCAGACCTCTTGGCCGTGTGTGTATAAAGGGAGTCGGGGGGAGGGGAGCGAAGAGGTGGACAGCCCTGAAGTGAAAGAAGAGAAAAATCCAGAACAAGAGGGACTGGAGAGAAAGATGAAATCCACTCATTTCTCACTTCAATTCCCAGTCCTTTCAAATTCCACTTGTTTCTCCCATTGTGAGACTCTTCTTCCCAATATTCTGCCAATCAAAACGTGTTCCATGGATCGATCAGCAGCACCAGCAACACCTGGAGCTTATTAGAAACAGAATCCGAAGCCCCTCCCCAGGCCTACTGAACCAGAATCTGCATTTTAACAAGATCCCCAGGTAATCACTGGGCAGGGTAAGCTCTGAAAGCAGGGCTCTCCGTGGATCTGAGCCCAAGCTCTTGTGCACAGACATATGCTAGGTACAAAGGCAATCATTAAGCTGCAGAAGCAATTCACAGTGGGGTCAGCTGTTGCTTATATCCCCACCAGGCGACCATAGGAGAGGGTGCCTGTGAACCGGTAATTGATTTACAACATCATCTGGCTGTAACCCAGTGAAAGCCAAGTTGTCTCTTTCCCTATATTGATATAATTATGAACATGAGGGGAAGCAGGTTCTTTCTTCAGATCAAGTAACCTTGTTATTCATCAGCCTGTGCTAGCTCCACTTCTGATTAGCAATTTATTCTGGGGGGTTATTGACTGACCCCACTTGGCTCTCATTATTCATCTTTTTCCCTGTAGGAACAATTATTTAGCCCTAAGGATGACAGAAATGTAGGTGCAGTTATACCTACTTGCATTTTTTGTACATTTTTCTATTTTTCTTGCCTGCCTCCATAGATAGAACATTACTTAAGGACCATGATTGCTTTTTTAACTCCTCACAATACCTAGCAAAGGAGCACTTAGTGAAAAAATGTAACTGACGCTTCTGGGTGAGGCCAGGAAGCATTTGTAACACTGTTCATCTCAACGTTTCATCTCCTGAGATAGAAACAAAATTGTTTTAAAACCTCACTGGAGGAGCCCCTGGGTGGCTCAGTCAGTTAAGGGTCCAACTTCAGCTCAGGTCATGATCGTGCAGTTTGTGATTTCAGGCCCCATGTCCATCTCTCTGCTGACAGCTCAGTCTGGATTCTGCTTTGGATTCTCTCTCTCTCTCTCTCTCTCTCTCTCTCTCTCTCTCATTAACCCTCCCCTGCTTGTGCTCTCTCTTGTTTTTCTTTAAAAAAAAAAAACAAGCAGGGGCGCCTGGGTGGCGCAGTCGGTTAAGCGTCCGACTTCAACCAGGTCACGATCTCGCGGTCCATGAGTTCGAGCCCCGCGTCAGGCTCTGCGCTGATGGCTCGGAGCCTGGAGCCTGTTTCCGATTCTGTGTCTCCCTCTCTCTCTGCCCCTCCCCCGTTCATGCTCTGTCTCTCTCTGTCCCAATAATAAATAAACGTTGAAAAAAAATAAAATAAAATAAAATAAATAAAAATAAATAAAAAAAAAAAAAACAAGCAAAATTGGGGCAGCCTGGGTGGCTCAGTCGATTGAGCATCCTGCCTCGGCTCAGGGCATGATCTCACAGATGGTGGGTTCGAGCCCCCGTCAGGGGCTGTGCTGACAGCTTAGAGCCAAGAGCCTGCTTCTGATTCTGTGTCTTCCTCTCTCTCTGCCCCTCCCCTGCCTGCACTCTATCTCTCAAAAATAAATAAATGTAAAAAAAAAAAAACAAAAAAACAAGCCACATTGGAATACCCTCAGTCCCACAAAACCCACCACTTGCCTCCATGTGCCGATTCTATATTGTAATTCAATCATGAAAAGCAGATGCTGCCACTAGCTTAGAAGCTATTCCCAAGAATTCATTTCAAAGTCATTTATTGGAACTTCAAGTGTATTATCCCAAAACAATCCCTTCACAGCCAAGGTGGACCCTGGGTGTGGGAAGCCATACTCTTACAATACTATTAATCAATGGCAACAACGTTAAATTAAATCCAAAAGTGCTTTCATTCACTTGATGTTGGCGCCTAAGGAAGATTTTGAATCTGAAGACTACCGGAACTGGATAGATGACGTTACAGATTCTGGTAAGAGCTTTAAGGATGACTAAGATTAATTTTTCAGGGCAAATTTTTTTTTTTATTAAAACTTTTGATTTTCCTTTTTCTTGCACAACATGTAGATGTGCCTTAATTTTTGCACTTATTTTCCAGGAGCATCACCATTCTGTGACTCACAGATGGCTCTTAGATGAGCGGAGAAGAAGGGGGAAAAAAAGAAAAAGTCAAAGAGGGAAAGAAAAGTGAATGGGATCACGGTGTAGAGATGCAAACATAACAAACAGAATGAAAAGGTTAGGTATATTAATGAGAGAAGGACTGCTTGAATAGATATAAAATAACCAAATTTTAGAGGTGGAAGGGACCACATTCACAATTACCACATTTTCCCTTAGGGCACTATTTTTCAAATGGGGGAAGAAGGGACTTTGACCCCCCGGGTGACAGCGGGCAGTGGGCAGTGTCTGGAAACAGTTTTGTTTTTCACAACTGGTGGGGGAGTACTACTGACATCTGGAGACATCTGGGGCCAGGAGCGGGGCTAAGCACCCTACAGTGCACAGGGGAGCCCCCGAACAAAGGCTTGTGCAGCCCAAAATGTCTGTGGTGCTGAGACCACGAAACTGCCTGGGAGGTACTGCGCAGCAGGTGAAACGATCACGCTCTGGCTGAATAGGGACAGGCATTCCTCAGACTCTTCTACAGCAGGATTAAGGGGGAGAGGACTGGAGTGTCTGATCTGACAACCCAAGGGTCAGCACAGTTGAGGAGATAATATTTTAGGTCACATACTAAAAAGGAGACAAAAGCAGAAAAGATCCAATTGTTGGGAGAGAGGTGGGTAGGGAGAAACAAAATGCAAAGAGTGGGCCAAGGAGTAGTTCCAGACTGAGCGGCTGTGATGCTGTGGAAGGAGACAGGAGAGTTTACGAGAGCTGGATGAGGCTGGTCACCAGCTTCCTCCATGTGGGGCCTGACATCTTGGTTGGCCTTCAAGCTGGATGAGGCTGGTCACCAGCTTCCTCCATGTGGGGCCTGACATCTTGGTTGGGCTTCAAGCTTGGCAGAAGTGGGGACTGGGCCAACTTCTACGCAGGAACTCATTTATATGAACATGGGATGTCTGTAGGGAAGGTCCTTGCAACCTGGTGGGCAACACTGTATGAAATGACCTCCAGGAACTAATAATCTCATTCAGAAAAAATTCACAGATACATGCTGATGACTCCCAAATTTTCATCTTTAGCCACATCTCCTCCCCTGAACTTCTACAGCATGTATCAAATGCCAACTTCCCTTCTCTACTTAAATATCTAATAGGCATCTCAAATTAGCATTTCTAAAAATAAATTTTTTCTAATTTTTTAATGTCTATTTATTTTTGAGAGAGAGAAAGAGACACAATGTAAGTGGGGGAGGAGCAGAGAGAGAGGGAGACACAGAATCCGAAGCACACTCCAGGCTCTGAGCTGCCAGCACAGAGCCCGACGTGGAGCTTGAACCCACGAACCGCAAGATCATGACCTGAGCCACCCAGGTGCTCCTAAAAGTAAACTCCCGATAATTCCCCAACCCTGTACTTTCTACAGTTTTCCCCATCTCAGTTGCCCAAATGAAAGGAGATTGAGCAGTGACGGCTAAGGGATACTTTAAGGTGATGAAAATGTTCTAAAATTGGTCATGGTAATAATTGCACAAATCTGTGAATATACTAAAAACCAGTGAGTACACTTTAACTGGGTGTTGTGGATAGTATATCTAAATAAACCTGTTATTTCTTAAAAAACATACATATACAGTATCTCTACACCCCGAACTCTTCTCAGTATCTGTTCAATGTCCAACCCTGGCCCAAACCATCACCCCGCCCCTACAGTATCACAGCAGCCTCTAGACCAGACAGGCCACTGGTTTCTCTTGCTGCTCAACCTGGAACCTTCTCCACACGCAGCCACAGTGACACTTTGAAAATTAAGTCAGATTACATTACTGCTCTTCTCCAGCCCTTACAATGGCACCCATCTCACTGGCGTGAATGCCAAAGTGGGTCCCACACAAACTGGCCCCCACTTGGCACCCCAGTGTTATCTTCTGTAACCCCCATTATTCACTGCTGTCAGCACCTGCTTCCTCCCTGCTTGGCAAACACACCAGGCCTGCTCCCTAGATGACTCTGAACTTGCTATTTCCTATGCCTTTTCTCCCAGATCCAAGTGTCCTGCTCCCCCCCCCACCTCCATCAGTCTTTGCTGTAAGGCCTTCCCAAATGATCCTATTTAAACTGCAACCCCCCACCCGCACATCCTAGCCCTCTTTCCTGTTTTATTTTTCTCTTTAACACTTAACACCATCCAAAAAAGTGTTTATATTACTTCTTTTTACTGTCTTGGGTTCTTAAAATAGAAGCTTCACAAGAGCAATAATTTTTACCTATGTGTTCACTACTATATTCCTAGCACCTAGAACACAGCCTAACAGTAGATGTTTAATACAGATTTGTTGAATGAATGAAAGCAACAAGTCAATGCAAGATGGAGTATAACTAAATGTTAAATTACATAAAATTGAAAACATATGCTGTATAAGTTTCATAGCAAAATCACTTCATAGCTTTTTTAATAAAATTTATTGTCAAGTTAGGTAACATAGATGGTATACAGTGTGCTCACGCTTCTTAGATTCCCATGATTCATCGCTTACATACAACACCAGTGTTCAGCCCAACAAGTGCCCTCCTCAATGCCCATCACCCATTTTCCCCACCTCCCTCATCAACCCTCAGTTTGTTCCCTGAAATCACTTCATAACTCTATATTTAAACCTTGGTACCTTTTATTATAGCCACTGGCCCTATTTTCAAAACAAATAATTAGCAAACACAGAAGAGGAATATATTGTCTTTCAAGAAGCAAAACTGTTAAAAAATGGTAAGAATAATATACCTTTAATAATTTACTGAATAAAAGCATTAGGAGAGGCAAGAAAAGCGGAAAAGTTCCTTCTAATCTGGACATCATTCTCTGGTTACATTACCTTCTATGGATTTTGGCTTAGCCCCCAAAACAAAAAGGCAATTCTCTCATAAGTACTTAAAAAAAAAAAAAAAAAAAAACACTAAGAGACTATAAGAAAGAGAAGAACTGAGGCCCCAGGCAAGGCTGGAAAAAAAAAGTCACCATTAAGAGCCAATAAAACTCTTTGATTCAGATCTGACCACAGGGTTTTGCCACCTCCCAGGGTTACCTCAAATCCTACAGTTCCTCATCTTTCCCCAAAATAACTTTTGAATCAGACACATGACTGTAGAGGAATTACAAGAAACATGCTAATAATCCTGGGAGAAAATCCTGATTTGATTAAGGAATCAATAATGATTAGTGAATAACCATCAGTTTGTACCCGTTTTTAAGCATTTCTCTCAGCCTTGCTCCAAAATATTTCTGATTTAAATAGATTTTAAAGTAGAATAGTTATACTTAGCCACACTGAGTATAAAGCCATGCTAAATTCTCAGCTCACTGTGCTTTGGGATAGCCTAGACTCTGGGGCCACTGTATTCCAAGTGTGCACAGGAAAAGAAGAGTGACCTGGAGGGAGCCACATCTACAAATGAGTAATAGTATCACTTTTCTGAAAAAGAGATTTGAATAACTAAGGAAAACTTCGTGGGAAAAGAAGAATTTCAGGTAATGGAGGGTTGGATAGGTAGAGTGGTGAAAACAGATTTAAGTGAATAAAAGGGAATTCTAGGTAGACAAGAGCAAAGACAAGGCCTCTATTTTGACAGCAGAGAAGTCCCTCTACTCAGACCTCTCAAGGAATTTAAAAGACACTCTGTGTCCCAAGAAAAGTCAGCATACGCATGGCCATAGCTGTCATCTGGACGGCATGGCATTCCAGAGTGCTGGAGGTGAGAAGCAGATATGGCCAAAAGCCCCAACATTTTCTCCACCTAGTTTTGTGCATAAACAGATATTTTTGGCTATCTCAAATATTTTCAGAGCCCAGGGCAAGAGTATAAATAGAGGTCCCCATGTCATATATCTCAATTATAAAGCCCAGCAAACTCTCCAACTATGTTCTATACTCCTTTCTTAACAGCTACACCTTTCCAACAACCTGAATAGCCAGACTCGAAATGAGAATTCTCAGAATTGGACCAGAACATGACATCAGTGAGTGGCCTCGACGGGAGAAGCAATCCCAGCCTCTGAGCTGTGGACTGTCCCCTTGCCTTCCCAAACCTAGCTTGCTCCTGCACATCTATCCACACATATGTAGACACCCAGACTGCATATACAGATTCTGTCCACAGTAGCCATTAATTACCCCTAGGCCTAGAAATTTGCCTATCAGTGGCCCAGTCTTTCTTCTGGAGACAGACCTGAAGAAGAGGACCACAGAGGTCCTGGAAGTGGGCTCGGGGCCATCTGAGCAGAGAATTCCAGGGTCCTGGATACCAGAAGGTATGATCTTGAAGGAGTGGTACAGGCTCTAGGTGGGTACATGGGGAAAACATGCTTGAACGAAGGCCAGAGAGGATCTAAAAAATATGCCCCTTTTGTCTCAGTGGTGCAGAAATGACTACCTCAGAAATGTCCTCCTGTCTCTTAATGATCCCAAAGAACCCCAAAGAAAAATCCAAGTTTCTACATATACCAAGCAAAGAACAATGGACCTCTTACTGACTCAGAGGATTTCCATTACATCCACACCTCAAAAAATCACTTAGGAGAGAGGGGACGAATCTTTCTCGTAAAGGAATTCAAAACACTGTAAGGAGATATTCCCCTCTCTGGGAAGTAGAGCTTAAATCACACCCTGAGCATGAGCTGGACTCAGTGATTTGCATAAAAAAAAGTATAGACAAGGAAAAATAATAACCTTACAGTGGAGAAGCTCGCAAAACCTACCATAACAGAACGATCAAGCTTAACCTCATCAGTGAAAATCATGTAGATACCATGTGCCCCCAATAACATGTCAAGTGGATGAGGAGGGCCCTTCTCTGTGGTTTTCTTCCCCAAACCCATAATCACAGTCTAAGCATGAGAAACACATCAAACACATGCAAAATAAAGAGCATCAACAAAGTACCTGGCCATGAACCCAAGACCAGCAAGGTCCTAAACACCACAGAGAGACTGAGAAACTGTCACAGAGCACAGACTAAGAAGACGTGAAAACCAATTCCAGCGTGGTGCCCCGGATTGGATCCTGGCACAGAAAAAGAACATGAATGTGGAAACTTGTGAAATACAAATAAAATCTGGAGTTTACTTAATAGTACTGTAACAATGGTGATTTGTTAGTTGTGACAAATGTCCTGTGGTGACGTAAAATGTTAACAATGGGGGAAAAATGAGTGAGGAATGTTTGGAAACTCTGTGTGTTCTCTTGGCAGTTGTAGGTTTCTACAAATCTAACATTCTTCCAAAATACAAAGTTATTTTTAAAAACTGTTCCTCCGTAGCATCAAAGAATCACGGCATATCCATCATCCTGTCTCTGTGTGGCCTACATTCACTCAGTGGAACAATGGGATGGCATTTCCCAGGTCCAGACGGCTGATGTAGAGCCATTTTCCATGAGATCTCAAAGATGCCCATTCTCATGGTCAAAATCACTCTGATCCCAGAGGGACACATAACCGACAGCTCCTCAGAACATAAGACGTGTCTGTGAGCATTCCAAAGAAAATAAATAAGGTTGAAAAGAAGAAGAGAAAAGGAAATTACTTGTGGCATGTTTAAAATTTGGAACAGCATAAAATGGGAAACAAATGACATATATAAAACTGTTAATAAACTTGAGAAGGAATCCTAAAACAGACCAAGGAGACCTTAACACACCAGAATAGAACATTCAGCTGTAAAACCTCCCTCTGGCATGCACACAGTAGGCACTGCCCAACTGACTCAAAATAAAATCAACTATAAACATATGCTTTAACCTGCCTCTACTGCTAAGGAGGGGATATTATGAGTTTGCCAAAATGCGACAGGTCAACTATTTCTAAGAAAAGCGTCTGGTTATCATGGGAAAGAATCACAAAGACCTAGATCTTGCCATGTACCCAGGTCCATTTTCTCAAAGGTCCAGAAGAAAACCTGTTGAGTCTCCTCACCATAAACGTAAAGAATTTGATACTGAATAAAACATATGATTTCAAGTATTTTCCACAGTTTTAAACTTGCTCCAGGCAAAATAATGATATCTTTTGGAATTAATTTAGGTACCCTCCAATTAGCCCCCTATGTTTTAGGGGAGCAAAATCATGTCACTGTATCACAGCTGCTCTACTTGAAAAGACACTATCAGGAAATTCATCAGTATCTCTTTCGAAAGCCAAATTTTTCTCTTTCACTGGGATTCTTACTACTCAGAAGTTGTTTGAGAAAGTGTTTTCATTAATTGTAGAAAAACTCTAGGCCTTCCAAAATGTGGCAGAAATTTAGAAACACCATTTACATAAGATTAGCTACTTTTGAATAAATGTTTCAACATCCATCTAGGACTTGCTAAACGGTACTTTCTCAGTCACCAAAGCAAGAGAAAGAGAACATACGTGTGTGCTGAGCACATGCTAGGGGCTACGAATTGCGTGTGCTTGTTTTATTCAACTCCCCACTTTTTCTGTGAGACAGGGATTATCTTTCTTTTACACACAGGTAACCAAGATTGTGAGTGCTTCAGTGTCATAGATAAAAGGTCACATCCCAGGACTGCTAACATAGGGACCTGAACTCAGCACCGTTTTCCATGAAAGTGAAAGACACTGTCATTAACCCATATTGCCCCTGAAAACACTCTGGAAGACAGAAGAGTGAGAGGCTGAAAGTGAAAGGGACAGAGAACATGAAAGGAGGGAGATAAGGAGGAAGAAGAGAGAGGGGTGGGAGAGCGGGCCAGTTGGAATGAAGATCATCTGTAGACAGAATGTGAAATGAGCAAAGTTCCTCTGTGTCTGGCCATGCGCTGAGCACGTGCTTTGCCCTCCTCCTTTCCTCTCCTCCTCCACACTTCCCTACCTTGGAAATCACGTCGACAGGTTTACAGTCATTTCAGGTGCAGTTAACAGCAACCCTAGCCCAAAATGGGAGAGAGGACATTTTTTAAATCAATTACTAGAAGATCCAGAAATGGGGCAGATTTCAAACCAGTGTCTATCCTGGGCTCACACAGAGGGGGCTCTCTCTGGTCTCTCATTTCTTTTTTTTCTTTCTTTTTTTTTTTTTTTTTTTTTCACATTCTCACTGCTGTCTCCATCCTGAGACTGCCCTTTCTGAGTGCAGTTCCCCAGGAGAAATGCTTCCTAATTTGCATCCAAGGGGAGCTATGTGAGAGAGCAAGATGAGACAGTGACATGGCAATATAGCCAGAATAATACAGAAAGGTTCCAGTTCCGTCTTGGCCCAGTAAGCACTGCTCCTCATTCTCATCCCCACCCCACCCTATCCCTTACCTCCAGCTCTGTTCTTTCCTATGGCAGATGTGTACATAGGACAATGGAAAACCGGAAATAAAACTCCACCTTACTACTTGCCAGGTGCACATTACCCACAGAGTCCCCTGGTAGACATGACAAGACTCGTAACAGAGTCTGAAGACTGCAGGATGGCCTTTCCTTGCCAGCCACCAGGTTAAATGTCATGAAAACTTTCTAATACTTAAACGTTTCTGTGAGAAGAGGGAAAAGATCCCACTTACCTGGCAACATGGCGACAGAAGAGCAAGAGAAACAAATCTAGGAATAAGCTCTTGTTCTAAACATCATTCACATGGAGGAAGCAGCAGACAGCTATGCCCACGTGTGATGCTTTTCCCACTAGAAAACGTGGCTCCTTCAATGTCCTGAAATCTGAGTCACTTCAGCATTACTTCCTCTTAGAAAGGGAGATACATGATTATCAGGCATCGCCTCCAAGACTCAGAAGCTACTTCTTCCACAGCTTTCAGCTTCTTAGGTGGGAGGGACGAGTGACATTTGTTTTATGACTGAACTAGGACAGGAAAAGTCACCCAAGGACTAGCTGGGGACACTGCTAGAGAAATGTCACCTTAAGCAGCAGGTCAGCTCTCCTTGATTTTCCCACAGTGAAAGATCCATATGGATTTGTAGTGTAGGAATTTGTTGAAAAATGTCTACAAGGTAAGTCCAGTCTTCACAAGAGGCTATCGCCTAGTGGGTAACTCTACACAAAACACCTTCCTTCTCTCTGCTTTAGTTTTCTCATGTACACAGCAGGAGGAGGTGGGATTGACTTTATCTCTGAGGTTTTTTCCAGAGGTCTCAAACATTGAAAAGGAAGGCTATTTATATACAGATGTGGATTCAAGTGTTACCTGTTAAGAAGTAGCACTTATTTGTGCATTACCTTGCTTAACAACAGATGCAAATCTACTATTATGTTTTAACCTCAACAGAGAAGACGCTGTGTCTCTAAATTATATAAAGCGCCTTGTATTCAGAAGATCCAAGGTAAATATTTAGTAATGGTTCCCATGGGGACAGAGTCACACTCAAGAGTCTACTAAAGAAAGATCTTGGTCACCAACTCAGGTATGTAAACTATTCCTATACTTGTGTGAATTAATAGACTCAAACAAAACTAGTTCACAAAAATTAATGTATTTGGATCTACAGAAACATTCTAATAATAGTCTATGTCCAGTTTAGCTTTTGGTTCACCACACAGGTGAAAAATGCTCCTTCTGGTTTGTTTTCTTTTTCATCAAAGACCGCATTATTCTTCCACCCCTCAGTATAAGCTATGTATTCAATATAGCCTTGATTCTGGTGCTCCCTCCTCCATCATCAGTAAGTTTAAAAATCAGCCACGTGGTGTGGTGAAACAAGCATGGGACCAAAACAACTAGGGTCAGGGCCCAATTCCTCTAGGTGTGGGATCTAGGCAACTGACTTCTCTCAGATAAAGAGAATGACTACATTTACCATGGTGGGTAACTGTGAGCGTTATTTTTATTTCCTTACATCTCATGCTCTTTCAGAAAGGAGTTAAGACAACCACTGTGACTGTAAAAGATGGCATAAGAAATGGGACTGAGAAAAGACAGAAAAAACAAGACGTGATATCAAATAGATTTGGGAATAAAGTTAAAACAGTTCATCACATAAAGACCTCAATATTTGCTACAATAAGGGAAGCCACACACTGGACGGCTGGGAACAGTGAGGGCTATCACAGACAGAAAAATGCCTGGGAAGGTATCATGCGCGGCAGGACTGTTCCTTGCTTCTCTACAAAAAGCCCAGGCTTTGAAATCATGCCAATCTCAGTGTGACCACTGGCTCTGTTTTACTTTTACAACCTCTGAGAACCTTGACTTTTCTCATCGCTACAACGAGAAGAATAAATCCCACTTTGGGGAGCTCTGAACTGCCTTGTATGTGTCAGGGACCCAGTGAATGTTAGCTTCCTGCCCCTTCTTATCCCCTCCCTCTCCCTCCTCACTTCCGGTTCTCCTTTCTACTTACTTCAGGTAGTAAATGCTCCTGTGAGAAATTTTTTCTGGTTTACTAAATTACCCTCTGTGTGCCATCATTTTACTTCTAATTATCAACAGCAATACAATACCCACAGAAAGTTCAGAGAGTTGCATACATCTGTATTTGCTAGAAAACTGTTTGCTCTCAAGGTGTCAACAGTAACAACAAAACAGAAAAGTACCTTTAAAAAATTGCCCTGAAACACACAGAGCCATTAATGTCACATACAATATAGGAGAGTTGATTTCTTGACAGAAGGTTAATTAGTTCTCTCCCATAGGATGGCATTGCCATAATTAAACCAATAGCAACAAGGAAAAAAATACACCCCTGGGCAATTGAAGACATTCCGACAATAATGAGAAACGGCAGTGGGCACTGGGTATTAGCGCTGTTTTCTAGCTGCTGCTGTTTAATCATCGTTGGCACGAGAAAGCAAGCCCTCCCGTGCCAGATAACGTCTGCTCCTGCGAGAACCCTGTTTTAAACAGAAAGCAGGTATTTTAGCTTTCATACTAGGCTTTCCTTTACAATCTCTTTGTAAATGAAAGCAAGAAGCTCCAAGTGCGGATAAGACCTTGTACGGTAGTTATATGGTACCATACATCATTTCCCCTGGTAATGATATGATTAATAACATCTGCTTTGTGACCTAATTATAGCCAAATTCATGCATATTCATGACAGGGCAGGGTGGGGGGTGGGGAGCCTACTTGCCGGGGCGGGTTCCCCAAATGGGGAGTGCTGATTAAGACCCCTGCAAAGGCTGCTGTGGTAAGTGCTCACGCTGCTGCCACTGCTGGAGGGTACATTTTTCTTTTCTTCAAGGGGGCATGGTTGAAGTGCACAGTTTCCTCTGGGACGCTTTTCTCAAAACCCTAGAGAGGAACTCACTGGGCTATCCTTCAAAAGGGTTTGGAGAGCTCAAAGTTGAAAGAAGAAGAAAAGTAGTACCATGTGGTCACACATATCCCTATACCACCACCCCCCTAGAGGTTGGATCTGTTGGTGATAATACAGCCGCCTTCTTCCTGCCCATCCAAGACTCCAGTGGGCTGAGAGGTCACCTGGGTGTCCAATTCTACCTTGTCCAGTACCACCTTTAATGCTTAGCTGAGTATCTGGGGACTCATGGCTCAAAACAACCACGAGAAACAAAACCAAACAAACAGAGATGACTGCCCAGAACATGTAAGAACTACTTTAAAAGTCTTCAGTCTGAATTCCACAACACTGTCTCTCTACAAAGTCTTATCTCTTACCATGACTTTGGAAGGTCACAGGCGCTAACAGTACCCAGGACCTTTACCAGAAGCCTACCATAGAAAAGCTGGTGCTGAACATGCAAGATCAAAAGAGTAGCAGTACTTCTCAACCTAAAACTTGGCTCCAGGCCATCTGGATATTCTGTTTTTCTTTCCAGAAGCATTTCTGAACGCTCTCTGTCGGATACCCGGGCTCAGCCTAGTTTTCAGGGTAGCACAAGAACCAGTGTTTGCCAAGCAAATAAAGAAGTCTGCTCAGAGGAAGCAGATATGCACAGGGTTATGCTTTCCTCAAAGATCTAAGACATTAGCAGACATTATCAATGTGCTCTGGAATGAGGCAACCTGGGAATGTACCTCTGGTAGCACTGAGAAGTGCTAAGTCAATGTCTTTCCCAGATGATTCCTCACATGTGACACTCAAAAACGTTCACCTGCTCGGAAATAATTTATAAGAATCTTCAATGAGATGTGATTCAAGGCAAGGTGTCAGAATACTTTTAAAAGGCTACAGAGTTCTGTGGTGATTTAAACACGTCCTTAGCCAATTCTGGAGAATTTACTAGAAATGTCAGTTCTTATACAACCAAAACTCTCAAATTATTAAATTTAGAACTGTGTGAGGGCTACAGCGGAAATTGGGCTATAATCATGGACCTTTTAGAGCTTAAAACCTAGGAGAAAAAAATGAGTGATGTAAAATGAACAGCCTTAAAATGAAACAGGATGTGATAAATAACCATAGGATACTAAGAAAATAAGTGCTGATCATATGTAGGCATGGAAAAATAAGAAAGCAAACAAAACCCAGAGATATATTATTCCATCTCCAAATAATATGAAACTCCTTCTACGCACACAAAAACATAAATTTTCTCATTCTTCATTGATTGGGTCTTAATCAATACACATTTCATATCAATTATTCATTTTGTGGCCTAATGCTATCATTTTCTCAAGTAGCCACAGCTATAAATTCACCAAGATGACTAGGCCACTTAAACAGATGAGAAGATCTGGTGGCCTCATAAACCAAGAAAGCGAACCTAGTCTTCAAGATGGAAAGCGTCTGACATGTAAGAATTTAATTTTGCTATCTTATATTTAACTGATTGTGCTCATGAGAGAAATGTCAGATTCTCTAAATGAAAAAGTTCATTGATTGAATCTAACCTCAAAGTTTAAAAATATAACACCAAGATGAAACCCCTGGTTTGGGTCTAAAACCAAAGGCCATTTAAAACTGAATTTAGTGCAGGGCGCCTGGGTGGCTCAGTCAGTTAAGTATCCGACTTCATCTCAGGTCATGATCTCGCGGTCCGTGAGTTCAAGCCCTGCTTCAGGCTCTGTGCTGACAGCTCAGAGCCTGCAGCCTGTTTCGGATTCTGTGTCTCCCTCTTTCTCTCTCCTCCCCCACTCATGCTCTGTCTCTCTCTTCTCAAAAATAAATAAACGTTAAAAAAAAGTAAAAAAAAAAAAAAAAAAAAAGAAAGATAGTTAAAAAAACCTGAATTTAGTGCTTAGTAAATATTTATTGGTGACTGAGAAAAGGTCATTGTCATTCACATATGATATTTTTTCATTCAAGTTTTCCACAGTCAATTATTACTTATCCCCAAAAATAGCATGGTACATGTGAACTAAGACATTACAGATGGGAAGGGTATGGATCCCAGGGCTCCTGACTCAGATATACTGCGTGTGCTGCTGCTAAAAGCTGAACACTTGGAACGCCTATGTCTCAATACGTGTGCTGAGCCCTCACAACTTATAACTCATTTGTGCTATCACATTTGTACCGATGTAAACACAATCACTACCAAGGAACACTGACTTTTTTTTTTTT
Source organism: Herpailurus yagouaroundi (assembly GCF_014898765.1). Classification (NCBI taxonomy): domain Eukaryota; kingdom Metazoa; phylum Chordata; class Mammalia; order Carnivora; family Felidae; genus Herpailurus; species Herpailurus yagouaroundi. Next base: position 105,829,523 of record NW_024412377.1, read on the forward strand.
TTTTTAGACAGAATGAGCATCTGAGCAGGGGAGATGGCAGAGGGAAGGAGAGGGAGAATTTCAAGCAGGCTGCATGCTCAGCAGGGAGTATGACACGGGGCTCGATCCCAGGACCCTGAGATCAAGAACTGAGCCAAAGTCAAGAGTCAGACACTAAACCAACTGGGCCACCCAGGCGTACCTGCTACCATGGAACATTTAAACAGTAAGTCCCCTTTCCTTTATTCTTCCACCTTCTATATTCCCTCTTTTTACCTTGACAAGGGAATTCCTCTTCAAGACGAATGTGATCAAGCTTTGGGGATGATTGCTAATCTTGGATAGGTCCCTTTCCACTGTGTGGGGAGATAAAAACCAGATCACTTATCTTTAAGTATTCTAATTGAATGACTTCAAGTTTCCTTATGAGGAATGAGTGACTGTCTCCTCTACCTGGGATAAGCCCAAAATGCTAAGAATGCTTACCCAGCAGGGAATCAGTCCTGATAATCACCCCATGGAAAGAAAATCCCCAAATCAATCTTTGCATCCTCCATGGAATGGCCAACTTGTCTGCTGCTGCCATTGCCGGAACCATTACTTGGTGTTAATGAAATAGCTCAGCACAATCTCTACCAACTGCTATAACAATGCCAGAACTAAGCATGACAATGGGCATCCCGACAGCTTGATGCAAGATAAAGGTCTTGAGGAGCTGCAGTAATCCAAACATGTGCCCACCAGCGCTAGCCTTTCTGTGCCGCTCAAGTCTGAGGTCTTAGACACATGTCTTGTCCATTGGTTTCTAGCCACAGAGCCTCAGCCATGTCCCCATAAGTGCAACATCTGCCCCTACTGGTGCTATTGTCACCACCATGACCAACGGGCCTCCATGCCAAAACCAGCAAGGAGAGACTCCTGCACTGGATGGCTGTACCCCCAGAAGCACGGGCTGCTCCAGCTGTTTCCCATCATGACCAGTTACACAAGAAGTGCAGGGGGTGAGCAGCTCTGAGATGCCTATTCATAAGGTTGCTTTGAAGACATCACATGTGTTGGAGAAGTCACCTGTGCTTGGAACTTAGTGCTTGGAGCTGCTCTCTGCTCTGTAACACAGCCCCTTGTATCTTTCTCTCCCTCCCTCCCTGCCTCACAACTTCTTAGGTCCTCACTCCTGCTTCCCTGAAATGGTGCCCTGCCCATAAAGCACAAAACTTTTCCCTCAAGCTAATTTCTAGTAAATCTGGGCTAAGATTCCACCTCCACTGATTAAAGTGAAACATCTTGGTTTCTCAGTAAATGGAGGAAATCTCTCTCCCTACATGCTACACCAGCTCTGTTTACTCTACATCATTGTAACCAGGGCTCCCAACACTACTGTAGTGTGTTACACTATACTTTCAGTACACGCACACACACACACACACACACCCACACCCACACACAATGCACCCGTGCATGCACACCTGCACACACTCATACCATTTCCAAGAAAATAGGACACCTTCACCCCAATGCCACAGTAGCTGGGACAGAAGGAACTTCAATCCTTAACCATATTATGTTGAGAAGTGCACTCCCCTCCAACCCCAAAATGTTGATGTCACCTCTGAGCCTAGAAGAGACAAAATCTCTGGCACAAAAACAGACACATAGACCAATGGAATAGAATAGAAACCCCAGAACTAGACCCACAAACGTATGGCCAACTCATCTTTGACAAAGCAGGAAAGAACATCCAATGGAAAAAAGACAGTCTCTTTAACAAATGGTGCTGGGAGAACTGGACAGCAACATGCAGAAGGTTGAAACTAGACCACTTTCTCACACCATTCACAAAAATAAACTCAAAATGGATAAAGGACCTGAATGTGAGACAGGAAACCATCAAAACCCTAGAGGAGAAAGCAGGAAAAGACCTCTCTGACCTCAGCCGTAGCAATCTCTTACTCGACACATCCCCAAAGGCAAGGGAATTAAAAGCAAAAGTGAATTACTGGGACCTTATGAAGATAAAAAGCTTCTGCACAGCAAAGGAAACAACCAACAAAACTAAAAGGCAACCAACGGAATGGGAAAAGATATTTGCCAATGACATATCGGACAAAGGGCTAGTCTCCAAAATCTATAAAGAGCTCACCAAACTCCACACCCGAAAAGCAAATAACCCAGTGAAGAAATGGGCAGAAAACATGAATAGACACTTCTCTAAAGAAGACATCCGGATGGCCAACAGGCACATGAAAAGATGTTCAGCGTCGCTCCTTATCAGGGAAATACAAATCAAAACCACACTCAGGTATCACCTCACGCCAGTCAGAGTGGCCAAAATGAACAAATCAGGAGACTATAGATGCTGGAGAGGATGTGGAGAAACGGGAACCCTCTTGCACTGTTGGTGGGAATGCAAATTGGTGCAGCCGCTCTGGAAAGCAGTGTGGAGGTTCCTCCGAAAATTAAAAATAGACCTACCCTATGACCCAGCAATAGCACTGCTAGGAATTTATCCAAGGGACACAGGAGTACTGATGCATAGGGGCACTTGTACCCCAATGTTCATAGCAGCACTCTCAACAATAGCCAAATGATGGAAAGAGCCTAAATGTCCATCAACTGATGAATGGATAAAGAAATTGTGGTTTATATACACTATGGAATACTACGTGGCAATGAGAAAAAATGAAATATGGCCTTTTGTAGCAACGTGGATGGAACTGGAGAGTGTGATGCTAAGTGAAATAAGCCATACAGAGAAAGACAGATACCATATGTGTTCACTCTTATGTGGATCCTGAGAAACTTAACAGGAACCCATGGGGGAGGGGAAGGGAAAAAAAAAAAAAAAAGAGGTTAGAGTGGGAGAGAGCCAAAGCATAAGAG
>NW_024412377.1:105832481-105835618 GCF_014898765.1 Herpailurus yagouaroundi
TGAGCACTGGGTGTTGTATGGAAACCAATTTGACAATAAATTTCATACATAAAAATAAATAAATAAATAAATAAATAAATAAATAAATAAATAAATAAATATTAAAAAAACAATAATAATAAAATAAAAAAAAAAAAAAAAGAAGAGACAAAATCTCTCCCTCCCTCTTCTAGTCTCAAGAGCCATCCTATTTCCTGCTTTAAAATGAATGCCTTCGTGGGGCGCCTGGGTGGCGCAGTCGGTTAAGCGTCCGACTTCAGCCAGGTCACGATCTCGCGGTCCGTGAGTTCGAGCCCCGCGTCAGGCTCTGGGCTGATGGCTCAGAGCCTGGAGCCTGTTTCCGATTCTGTGTCTCCCTCTCTCTCTGCCCCTCCCCCGTTCATGCTCTGTCTCTCTCTGTCCCAAAAATAAATAAACATTGAAAAAAAAATTTAAAAAAAATAAATAAATAAAATAAAATGAATGCCTTCTTTTTTTTCTTCTTCAAGAAACTCTCAGCTTATCACATGAGGTTATGAGAAAATCATGCTCATTCAGAAGTCTGAGTTAGACAATGGCATGGCTCTCCCTTCCCTGTGAGTCATAACAGGACATCACAAGGCAGATCATGACAAAGAGATGCCATGACAGGACATCATGACAAGTCTACTAGACTTGTCTAGACTTGTCTAGGCTCTACTAGTACGAGGCCCACTAGAAGACATTTACTCAGTTGACTTCACTGTATAATTTGAACGGCAAATAAAGGACTTTCTCACCAAAACCAGCCAGGCCCTTTTTCCACTCTTGACATATTGTTTTTAATTCCTTTCTTAAGAGCCTTGTAGATGTATCTGAATCCAACATGGATAAAAGTATTAAGTAGGGAAGGTAGGGAGGGGTATGGCTGTATATTAGTTGGTCAATATACTTGGCACAGCTTCAATGGCAGAAAGCCTGCTCCTAATGTGACTGGATTTCATTTGACTTTTAGCCAACGTATGCTGAGCACTTACTATCTTCCACGTGCTAGGCAAAGAGAGAAGTAAAAATCCCTCTCTCTATCCTGGAGAGACATACTGGAAAGCAGTGGTGTCTTGTTTTGTTTGCTTTGTTATTACCAATGTCATCATAAAGCTTCCTGTTCTATAATAAATATGGAAACAAATTCACATCATTGTTCATCACTCTGAGTGCATTCTGGAGAGTCATATAGAAATGATAAATATCTGTTTACACAGTTATAATCATTGCTTATATTTTTCAATAAAGATTATGTCACGTATATCATATGTTTGCATGAACCTAAGTATTAACATTTCAATAGTTGTTTATAACAGTAATTTTTAATCTTTCTGTTACAATATGCCTTATTAAGGTGACAGCCACCTACCAGGGTCAATGGCTTGTTAGAGTAGTGGCCAAGCAGGCCTTCAATCTGGCTCCCTATTCTGAGCCTCACCAGAATTTAACATTTCACAGTGATGGGGAACCAGAGTTATATTACTCTACCGTACTGTGTGTGTGTGTGTGTGTGTGTGTGTGTGTGTGTGTGTGTGTGTGTCTCCTTAGCCCATTACGGATGAGAAGTTATTTCTGCTAACTTAAGCTGTCTGCATTTTCATTTCCTCAATTATTTTCAAAGTTCTGCATTTATTCCATGTGATGTTTGACTTACTAAATTTTCTTCTAGGTAAACTGTGTGTTCAAATTCTTTCACACTTAGAAAAAGTGAGTTTTTATCTGAAAGAGGAGTGAGAAGAGACTTAGGACATGGTAGGGCTCGTGGGCTCTGAGTGGCAATGGTAGAGTACAAACCATGGGGGTCAGGTCCCAAGAGGAAGCGGAAAAGAAGAGGGGAATTCTGTAGCAAGCCAGCCCTGCCTTCTACATGGAAGACCACTCCAGCCAAGAAAGGGAAATTCCCCAACATCTGTGTCAGTCCCCAAACCATACACTAGACAGCCATTCTACACGAGCTGGCATTTGCAAAGGACTTTTCAAACGAGCCTCAAAGCTCCCACATTAATCTGACCACCCTCAACTTGCAAAGAAAAGAGCTGAGTCACAGGCGGTTTAGCTGACCTACTCAGAAGGGCCAAGGCCCTTTAGTGGGAGAGCTGACAGCAGGAGGCAAAGCTCCTGAATGCTTGTCCTGGGCTTGGGGTAAAGAGGCCACCCTGCCTCCTTAGCGTGTCTGTCAAGAAACAGACAGCCAATTGTGACCTCCCCAACTTCCACAAAAGAGCAATTTGCTGCTTTGCCAACAGTGGGAGCCGAATAAACTGGCCCTTGTGTGGAGAGTAGGCTGAGCCTGATTCTGTGAATCGAGCCAAGCGCCGCCCAACACGCTCACAGGTCGAATCACATGCAGGTTGGATCCCCTGGGTAGTAGGAAGCACTCTCATGTAACCAGGAATGGCTTGGTATAAAAAGCGGAGCCAGTTGCTTGGCCATTCCCTTCATGTTCTGAAAGAAGAAAAGGAAGAATGCATAATGCATAATGCATAAAAGCCCATTTTTTTAAGAGTAAATTTGTTCTAATTTCTGAATTAGACATTTGGATTCAGTGATTCTCCAGAAGCTTAAGGATAGTATCAAAACACCTGGTCAATTTCACAGAACCCTCAATTTGCCTAACCAACTTGTGCTGTACAATGACATTACTGGTACCCAGCAGACCAAGTGTTTGGCAATAAAGGAACATTTTCTTAAAAAGCTGGGAACTCTGAAAACCAGTTCTTCAATGTTCTGACTTTTATATTTCATATCACCTGGAAGTGAGAAAAGAAGGCAGACCGGTCTGCTCCCAAACTGACTCTTTCCAACTCATTGCAAGGCAGTTTGGATGCTAGTCTATTCTCCCATTTAAAACTAAATGAGATTCTATTGTCAGGGTTTTATTTCACTTTCTGGCTATTACTGAATATATTTTTTTAAAGGGATAATGGATAATGGAAAGAAGACCAAGATTTTATGAAACCAATGTTCACACACTCCCTTGGAAATTTACTGCCAAGTGTATACTGTGGGCATCTTGTGAATGGAGGCATCTCTTTAAAAGCCCTTCCTTTTAAGTGTTGTAATCATTCCTTTTTTTAAAAAAAAAGATTATTTTATTTTATTTTATTTTATTTTATTTTATTTTATTTTATTTT
>NW_024412377.1:105835628-105915588 GCF_014898765.1 Herpailurus yagouaroundi
TTATTTTATTTTATTTTATTTTATTTTATTTTATTTTATTTTATTTTATGTATTTAGAGAGCATGAGCAAGGAAGGGGCAGAGAGAAGAGACAGAGAATCCCAAGCAGGTTCTGGTTCTGCACTATCATTGAAGAGTCCAAGATGGGGCTCAAACCCATGAACCATGTGGTCATGATGTGAGCCCAGATCAAGAATCAGACACATAACAACTGAGCCATCCAGGCACCCCAAGTGCTGTAATCATTCTATGCAATTAAATAAAGCATCATTTACTCTGAGCCATGTCTACATCCAGAGGCAGAGAGGCACAAAGACTGCCCATGCTCCTGGGGTCCTACGCCAGCTCATCCTGTCTCCTGTTTGCTGCCCTACTGTTCACAGGCAGACTGTGAATTTACTGCTGGAAAATCCCCCAAACTGTACCTTGACTTTACCTTGAATGCATTCCTGAATTCATTCTATGAGTTTCATCCTCCAGATGTAGGAACCAATAGGGGAAATGCCTCTAATTTGATTAGGCTCCCAACAAACCAGCTCCTGAAAGCATACTGTGCCCAGAAGGGCAGGTGCATGGGCAGCTGATTGCTTACTATGGCATTGGGTATGGCTCACAGATGCCCAGGCTGCTGTTCCCTTTACCTTCCATATACCCTCGTATAGGAGGCAATAATTCAACCAGTATTTATTGAGAACCATGTGTCAGGCTTGGTTTTAAGCATGGGAGCTAAAAGAATGAACGACAAAGACAAGGTCCTTTCTCCAGGGCAGTTTATTTTCTGGAAGGGGAAACATACAATAAACAGTAAACTAATAAAGAAATGTGACCATTGCAAGAACGATTAGGGCCCTAGTGAAGGTGAAAGTAGATGACATGAGAGTGAGCAAACTGTGTTACACTGGACTTCAAGGAAGTCCTGTCTGGGGACATGACAATGGAGCTTCTTGAAACCCAGTGATGAAGGCAGAAGGAATAAAATGCACAAAGACTGTGGAGACAGAATGGGTAGATGGCAGAAGTGCTTGTGGCCTTACAGAAAGATCCATGAACTCTACCATCATCATCTCAGGATGTTAGCCTTACCAGAATAGGTACCTAGGACACCAGCTCTCCTTTGAGACGCAGAGCAGAGGGCCAGCTGTGGCCCTGGAGGCCATCTCACCCAATCCCTTGTTTTAAAATTAGAGAGCAAAGGCCCCAAAATACAAAGGCAAATTGCCCTAAGTGGCATGGCCTCAGCCAGGTGTGGAAAGCTTGGGAGCAGGGTGGGGGCTATGGTGAGGTAGTGATATTCTAAACTAGAATTGCCTTTCTAGAAACTCTAAAAACACAGAATACAGGGAAAGAAGACCCTGGATTCTCATAAAAGGTAACTGCCTTCCTTGGTCAGGATAGGCCAGGTTATGATGCCCTAACAAGTAAACTCCAAAATCTGAGCCACTTACAAGCAATGCAGGTCTCTGTCACAGGTGAGCAGAAAGGGTCCCTTTATCAGAGTCAAGTTACCATCTTGGGTGCTTCCCAGAAGGGAGAGCTCTGGAATGTCTCACATTGGCACTGAGATCTTCCAACTGGGAGGTGATACGTGTCCCTTTACTCACAACTCATTTGCCAGGTCTACTCAAATGGTCTCTCCCGACCATCAGGGAGCTAGGACAAGCAGCCTACACACATGCCCAGGACAGAGAATGAGAAGCATTGGGCAAAGTGTGCTTATGACTGAACGCAGTGTTCACTGTGCTACAGGCTGTGCCAGCAAACAGAACCCCACAGGACCAAGTGACGGTTCTTTCTTCTTCGGCCCCAGAATTGCTGAGGCTCTACCCAGAATGAAAGCAACCAGAAAACAGGATGAGGAGAGACATACCCAAGAGGCAATCACTCAGTGTTACTGTCAACAGTAGGAGGGATGGGAAAAGTGTGGTTGGCCGAGGAGGAAGCATGCCATGCTAAAAGCTGGAAGTCAGTTCCTGGGGCTCTCAGGGCTTTGGACCCTGGATCTAAGACACTCTGTCCAATTAGCAATAGGAACCCTCAATAGGAACCCTGTGTCTTAATACACAGTTAGTAAGTAGTAAGTCTTCATGTTGTTTTGGAAGACAGCTTCAGTGGTGAGCTGGCTCCTGAAGAGAGTCTTGGCTCTAACACAGAATCTGTTCACCTCAAAACTTCTAGAGCTTTTACCTTTGCCTGGTAAGGCTATCCCAACAGGTAAACTCAGGCCTGCACAGTGTCTAGAACAATAAATACCGAAACAATACCTACCCGCATGCTCATACCAACTAGACCCTACCTTAGAAGTAGGCATACACAGACGTGCTGTCTGTGTATACCTCAGCACCGGCAGCTCACTTCGTTTATACCTACTGCCTCTCCTGGCCTTGGTGATCTTGTACAACCTGAGATGACTGCAGGACTGCTGCATCTGCGACAAGCCACAGAAAAATGCCACGGACATACACTCATACACACAGCTTCTCAAGTGAGAGCTCACCCTCTCTCGTCCAATCCTAGTGCTACTATCGAGGAATAGAATTATTTTCTGTTCTCTTTTGCTGCTGCAAGAACCATGACAAAGACTTAGTGATCTGTTCACAAAGGCCACAGTAAGAAGAGGCTGAAAATTCAGTCCAAGAACCCAGCACTTCAAACCACACAATAGAGTTCTAGTCACATGTACCCCAAGAATGCGTGTTATTTTCAAATTTTCAAAATCTGCCTGCTTTTTCCACATAGCTCACTGTCTTAGAATCCTCTTTACCAGTGCCCCTCTGCTAGAAGGCAAGGCGGTCCAAAATCACAGAAACTTAATGGCTACAGAACTTTTCACCACTTTTCCATGGAAATTGTGCAAAAAACACTGGCTTTAGAGCAGGACGTCAAAATGGCCTCTGCTTGCTGAACTCTGTGTATGAAACACTGGAATTCTTCTTAAGGAAATTCCACCCAGGGACCTTTCTCAGCACATAATTGGAGTGTGAGGTTTTCTTAAGCCCTGTGCTAAGATGTTTCTGGTATAAACCCACTGGCCATCTGAAATCTCCTGTGATTACTGGAGTTTGCTGTGCCACTTCTTAGAGTTCAAAAGGCAAGCAGGGGAATACTGCTGGGCTTTGGGACACGCAGCACAGATGTGTTTGCCAAACTAAAACGCTTTCTCATTAGAACTATACTAAGTCTGCAATTACTGGTCTATACTAAGTCTGCTGAGGCTTTGGAGAGAATTCCTATACATTTTCTTCACCTCACAAAGAATCTGTAGTTCCCAGACCACCCCTACCCTCTGCCCCCTGTCTGGCTCAACTTTGTCAAGGCTTGTTTTAATCGCATTAAAATGTCACATCTGGAGGATAAACTTTCTCATGGGGTCGCACATCTGGCCTTTTGGGGGGACTTTTCATGTTAATTCATGAGCTGTCTTCTGTTTGAGATAGACTTCTGGTTCGGTTTCTAGCCAGGGCTTCTCTCTCCCACCTGCCCCCTCCTTTCCCCCTCTGTGCCAGCCCCTTACCTCCTTCCCCTGACGCTAGGTCTATAGCGTTACCAGTCCCACAGGAGGGGACGAAACTGCTCCTCGTTATGGACCGTGCAGCTCACTTCTGCCAATGAGTCATCCAAGAGCGTGAGGCTCACCAGCTAGGAAGTAATTTTTCAGGAGTGGTACACCCTCACCCCTCCAGGCAAGTTCTTGCTCTTTATAAGATCAACTCCCACCAACACAACCCTCCTCGGTGTCACCTTCCCAGTTGCTTATGAGAAATGCCTCTTTGCTAATGTGAAACTGGGTATAGACTCTGAGGTCATTATCACCATCCTATTGGCGACTAACATTTCTGAGGGCATACTCTATGTCAGGCACTAATAGAGTCCTCTTCCTGTATCATCTCATTCAATCCTAAAAACAAATGCATGAAGTAGAAACTATTATCATTAGCCCTTTTTAGAGATGAGGACACTGAGGGTCAGAGAAAGTTGATAACTTACCCAAGCTCAGGCATGCAGGTAGCAATACAGCCAGGATAAAACTCAGACATTCTGACTCCAGAACCCCTTTTCGGATCAGCAGTCTTTCAAAGTTGCTCCAGAGAAAAACACAAAACACATCTCCCCAGAAAAAGATGCTCTCATGACCTGTGCTCCACCCAATTTTTGCTTTCTCCTTCTTTCCTTCTGAGGAATGAAAGCACTCATCTGCTTCAAAGAATGCCAGGGATCTCAGTGAGGGAGAAGGCGGCCCAGCTTCAAGGCCGGCATATCCTGGACTTCCATACAAAGTCTGTCTATCAGATTCGCATCCGCCATCAGGGTGAAAAGAAGGCAGAAAACCTCCAGCCTTCACAGTCTCGGGCTTCTCTGGGACCTGTCAGGGTCTCCATTTAGCACATAGGTAGGCTTGCACCCCAAGGGAAAGACCAGCCCCCATTTCACGTTATACCAAGATGAATACCAAAGCCAGTTCTACCTAAGTTCCCACATGACCACTAAACAGATCCGAGACTGAGTCTGAGCTCCAAGCTTGGTAGAGTCAGGATGTGTGTGGTTCAGGGCAAGTGACCAAAGCTCTCTGAGGCTTGGTGACATGGTGCTCAAGCTGCTTGAGGGCTGCATGGAACCCATGGGCTAGAGCACAAGCCCCCTAACAGGCCCAACACGGGATGCTTCTTTATCTGGAGACCGCTGCTCTGCCCTCATGGCCTGGTTCTAGGGAGCCCCACCATAAGGCTCTCCAAAACCCACAGGATCCATGGTTCTTGACTGGTTCTGACTCTGTGACCGGTGACATTCTCTCTGGTTGCAGTTTTGTCTGTAACCTCATCCCCGACCTTTGTTTTACCTTCCTTACTCCTGGTACCACGTTCTCCCTCCCCAATCAACCTCTGCCCATGGCTCAGCCTTGCCAGCCCATCACGTGTGTATGTGTATGGGGCTCCTCCAGGGCACAAGGGTGACAACCACCAAGTGTCTGAGGAGCAAACTCACAGCAGATTCAAGGCAAAGTGACTCGGGTAGGTGATCTGTTTGGGCACACACACCCAATGTGTCCAGTCTGTGCCACTCCTGGCTTCTCTCCTGGACAAATCATGCCATTGCTTCCCTCACTCTCACATGCTGAGATGTTGAATAATATTTTATGGCTCATGGAATGAAGCTCAAATTCTTGCTGATGCGCTCCTAAGTGCCCCCAGCCTTTTCCTCGACCCACCTTTGGCTTTATTCTCACTGCACCTGTCCACAGAGACCTGCTGCAGCCAAGCAGAAGCACTGCCAGCCCCTGTCTGGATAGCACGTCTACATAGCACGCCATATCTGCTTGTGGACAACTACAGAGGTTCTCTAAATCCCTTTCCCTAAAATACCTAATCCTCAGACATGAAAATGTAGGGGCTCATTTCACAGCAACAGGTCTAGGTAGCCATAACAGTTTTGTTTTTTTTTTTTAAACCTTGCTAAGGGTTACTTTGAGTTTGCATTACCTTAAAAAACTGCCACTTCATTTTTTCTGGCACCACGTCAACCTCTGTTTCAGGATGAATGTCTATCTCTGGCCCCTGGAGTGGCCCTACACTGTGGAATAACAAGTGTCCTCACATCCCTTGAGATCATGCCAAAGACTCTTTAGGGTCTGGAATGACCCAGTAATAAAAACCTCCTAAAGCTAAAGTGGCTGCAAGTGAGAGAACATTTATGAATGAGACTTTTCCCACTGTACCAATGTCAGAAAGTGAGTCATTCAACTGCCCACCTGCCACAAATTCCTCCCTTCAGATCGGCAGGGCTCACCATCCGACAGTTTTTATATCCAGTGGGAGAACAGGAAGGTAGTCCCCCAATGGTGGGTGTTCAAATAAACAGGCTCTGGCAGTGCGAAGAACCTCTTATTTCTCTAAGAAGAATCGGAGACAGAGAAGAAAGTGTGTGGACATGACGTGTGGGTTTTTATACACCGCCCTAGTGTGTAAGTCAAAACCCATTTACAAATTATGACGTGAATGCTAATACCTGTTTCTATACAAAGCCATAAACCCTTTTGTTTTGTTTTGTTTTTTAAGTTTATGACACTATTCACTACAGGCTACAAGACAGGAACTGAGAAAAAGCAAACATCAGTGAATTTACAGATGCTGCAGAAACCTCCCAAATCCTGTTTTTATGAGTTATATGTATTCTTTGCTCAAAGGCAAGCAAGTCCTGGCGCACACTTAGCGACTTCCAGAAACCGCATTTCTCCATGTTTTACTGTTCATGCCTGGAAATGGAGCTCAAATGACACATGAATCCCCTGAAAAGAATCCACATCCTTGCATTTACGTGTATATCTATATTCCTTTAGGAAGGGAACTTGTAAATTTCATCAAACGCCAGAAGGATTTGGAAACCCAACGAAGATCGAGGACTCACAATTGTAAAAGGAGGCCCTCGTTAATCCTTTAGGGCAAATAAATCGAATGGAGCCCATATAGACGTCCCTAGGTTCCATGGATTATTTACATCAGGAGAGACTCTAAACAGATGTCTGCAATTTGTACCTTCAATGCTCAATTAGGACCTTGGCTGCATTAAATTCAAATTATCTGGTTTAAACTCAAAAAATAAAAGGATTTATTGGACACCTACTTGTGCCAGGATTGTGCTAAGCATCAGTGATATAATTGGCATGCACCACCACAGGTGTGTACGCTATTAAAATATTGAAGCTCTTCCATACTCTCCCACGCAATGTCTCCTCCCTCTGGAACCCTTGGATTTCCCCCAAATCATTGAACTAAAGAGTTAACGTAGAAATGCAGAAGGTCTCCAGGATCCTACCCAGTGCTCAAGGCAGTGTCCGTGTGGATTCATTGGGCCACAGCAATGGTTAACATTCTGAATATCAAACCTGGATATAACAGCGAGCCAACACTGGACCAGTTAGTTCCCGCTCTTTTGCTTACAGTCTGTATTAATCAGGCTAGTTAATAGAAGCTGCTGCGAGAAACAATCCCCAAATCTTAGGTACTTAATACAATATAGGTTTGTTCTCATAGTCTCATACAAGCTGGCAGTGTCTCTCTCAGGATCCATGGATTCCATGACATCCCATTGGCCAAAACCCAACCGTATAGCCAACTACACTTCAAGAAAGGCTGGGAAACATAGACTTCCTCTGTGCCCGGTAAACATCTAGCCATCCTTGGCACATGGCGTGCATTTAAAGCCTAGTACATGGCTATTAGTCAAACAGTCACACTAACAAATGTAAAATTTTACCTGTGACAAGCTTCTTTCTCATTCTGTTAGCAGAGATAACCTATATGGCCCTGTCTATTTTACAGCCATGCTTCTCAAAGATTAAAGATTAGGTGCATGCAAAACCTGGACAGCTTGCTAAAACCTGTTTGGTTAGTCCCCAGCCCAGCACTTCCGATTTAGTAGATGTGGTAGAAGGTCTGAGCAGGAGATTTCTGAGAAGTTCCCAAGTGATGCTGATACCAGGAGAACATTCTGATTCCCAAGCTAGAGTTTTTCTTACCAGATCGGCAAAGATGGCCTGAACCCAGAGTAACTCTCCCCCTTTCCCCGCTTGTCATGTCAGAAGGCTTTCTCTGCCCTCTCTCAGATTTCAGCTCCCCTGCTGAGATTCTGGCTTTCAGATGGTATCCTCCTGAGGTCAGGAGGTTCCTGGGCCCTTCAAGGCTAATTACATCTTGTTAACAGCTGCCTAGGGCCCCTTCTCTCACTCTGCCCAGTGTCCTTGCCCAAAATCAGATCTCTCCTAAGACAATCAAGGCCACTGAGGCCACACTGTGGGGAAGTCCTCTCGACCAGCCTCCTCTCCCTTGGGGCTCCCATCCTTTCGTCACTCATAGAAAACCCCTGTGTACAACAACCCTCTCTTTCTTTCAGAATGTTAACTCTGGCCAAAAGGAAATAGACGCTAACAATTTTACTGTAACTAGGAACCAGCAAATCAAATTTGATCCTAAATGTTTACTCTTCAGTTTTTCTGAGAATACTGACTCCCCGTCAATGTTGGTGAATGATGAACACACGCCTGCTTTATCTGTTTCACGTTCATATATCTGTTTGTCTATGTGCCACAGGCAGCTAATACAGGATGGGTCAGGTAGAGTTGTATCCAAACCCTACTGCAGTCTCTGGCAGCTGTAAGACCTTGGGTCTCGGTTTTCTCATTGGCAAAATGGGGATAGCCATTGGTAATAGCCAACATCATGACACTCTCACGGGGGTGAAATCAGCCACGCAGAAGCCCCAAGCATAAAAAGGCTGAGCCCCAATCTGCAGCCTGGGGTGTATTCTTTAGGTATACCATACACAGAGATTAGGAGTCACTTGAGATGCATTATCAATGTCAAGTACCAGCTGCACTGAACAGTGCATGAGAATGTGTGTTTTTACACCAGATCCCAACTATAGTTGTGGTGCCCCCAACAAATCACTTAATCTCTAACTTCAGGGCCTTGGCCACCTATAACAAGGGAAATTGGGTTACCATCTTGTTTCTTCTGAAGGCATTCCGCAACTAGATAGGAAAGAAGATGAAATTCTTTGACCTTTGTGTAAAGAAGTATCTTAAATATTCAAATCTATGACCATATAATCCTATTGTATCAAAAAAGGGAAGGAAGTAAATGGACTATTTGACACAAACTTGTTTTTCTACGTGAAAGATTCCTATCCTAAGAAGGGTTAGGATTTTTTAAACATTTTTTTAAACGTTTACTTACTTTTGAGAGAGGGAGAGAGTGCGGGAGGGGTAGGGACAGAGAGGGGGGAGAGGGAATCCCAAGAAAGGTCCAAGCTGTCACTACAGAGCCCGATGCAGGACTCGAACTCACAAACCACATCGTGACCTGAGCCAAAGTCAGACATTCAACGGACTGAGCCACCCAGATGTCGCGCACCCACTGCAATGTTAAGTGGGAGTTTGGTTTTTGGTACCGGTTTTGTTTCAGTTGATTTACGCCCTGGTAAGCCTGTACCTTCCAGTTTTAACCTGAGATCCAATGCCTAAATATTTAGAAAGATTCTATAGCAACCTGAGGATTAAACATCGCTACAGCTCTCAGGGAAAAGCTGACGTCACGATGTTAATCCAGGGCTGAGGTAGCGTAATATCCTCTCTCCCCTCTGACTGCACACAGAGCACCTGAACCACTTAGTATGTGCTCCATCGGCCTCCAGAATCTCAAACATCCAAAAGCAGCGCTGCTGCTGAGAGGAAATTAGGAGGGCTGATGCCATCCATCAGGAAATTGAGTATTTAGCATAATGTGCTTTTCCAGCTTAAAGAACTCTGTGAACGACATCTTTCTCACTCTGTTAATGACAGGAAATGAATCATTCCGCGCTTCAGTTGGCCAGAGATGTAGGTTCCATTTTTTCCAGCCTCAGGGAGGTAGCCTGCAGCAGGATTTCTCTCTCCTGAGGGCAGCACTACAAAGGTCCCCCAGGATTCAGGATTCCACAACAGGCCTGCAGCAGACAGGGAAGGGGGGTGCAGGGGAGCACGTGAGGAACACATGTGCGCCAGGCTGGGAATTAAAAAACGTGGTTCCCTTTGCACACGGTGGAACAATGAATCATCAGAAATTTGTATGTATGCGTGTGTTTCTTTGTTCCCCGTCCCTCTCTGCCTCCCACAATCAGAGACGAGATTTAACTAACTCAGTATCAATCACGATGCAGAGTAAAAAGAGAACCTTCCAGCACAGAATCTAGTAAACAATATTCTGTCACCAAGTGGATTCTAGTGAGATTGAGTTCACACGGTTTGTAATCTACCTCCCTCCCTATGCCACCTTCAAGCACTCCTTCCACCAGGGAAGCCTGAGCAGGCCTTAAGCGTGTGTGGAGAAAAATAAGTTAGAGAGTAATTAAAAGAAGAGAAATATCATTGCTGACTCCCTAAATATGCCCACCCTCTCCTCGCAAGACCCGCTGGGCATTATCTTCTATAATCTGAACACATCAGTCCTAGGACTCCTCCAGTTCTACAAAGTAATGACTTCCTCCATCCCAGGGTACTGTCCTACTTCTCAGGAGCAACCTTGACATAGTATCACTGATTTTAAGTAGGGACATTTGGTTGGAAGCAAAAACGCAGATGCACAGAACCAGGAAGGACTTCGTCACCCCTTTAACAAACAGGGGACCATGGAAGGCTGGCTGGAGAAAACAGTTTCCTATCCACCAGGAAGCCTGTCCCCAAGCCACTGTTTAGCACATATTTCATATCAAACATTGTATCCTAAGTAGTAGTGCGAGAGAAAACTCGCAGGCATGGATATAAGGGGCATGCCTTCTTGATGAGGAGAGAATACACAACGTGGAAAAAATGATCCCAGAGCAAAAGCACAGGTCTGTAAACCCAATGAACAAGAGCAGTGACATAGAGAGAACTCGAGGTTAAATGTATATAAAGAGGGAAGGAGAAAAGGGAGAGAACAGACAGGAAGAGAGTCAAGAGAAAGACCTATAGCTATACATCAGTTTATGCTATATTTCAAATGACAAGATCCTTTTTCTTCTCTCCAAAGTATAAGCATTCTGCTAGGATTTGAACCTGGGTTTCTAGGGAGTCAGAGCATTTCAAACCCTCAGGCAGAAAAGCACTAAACTTTTGCTGTGTATGGGGGAGAGGGGATGCCTACGTAAGTAGCATAGAAGAAAAGGAATAAAATCAAATCCACTTTCTTTTTTTTAAGTTTATTTAGTTTGAGAGAGAGAGAGAGAGGTAGGGACCATGAATGGGGAAGGGGCAGAGACAAAGAGAGAGGGAAAGAGAGAATCCCAAGCAGGCTCCAAGCTGTCAGCACAGAGCCCTACAAGGCGCTTGAACTCAGGGATCAGGAGATCATGAGCTGAGCAGAAACCAAGAGTCGGACGCTTAACC
Organism: Herpailurus yagouaroundi; assembly: GCF_014898765.1. Classification (NCBI taxonomy): domain Eukaryota; kingdom Metazoa; phylum Chordata; class Mammalia; order Carnivora; family Felidae; genus Herpailurus; species Herpailurus yagouaroundi. Next base: position 105,846,522 of record NW_024412377.1, read on the forward strand.
GACTGAGCCACCCTGGTGCCCTCAAATCCACTTTCAACATCAGGGTTGACCAACATCAGGGTATAGTCATCATTCTGCTTATACTTTGGAAAGAAAAAGGACCTTGTCATTTGAAATATAGTATAAACTGATGTATAGCTATAGGTCTTTCTCTTTTCCTCTCTGTTCTCTCCCTTTTCTCGCTCCCTCTTTCCTTCTCTTGTAAAAACAAATGATTAACTGTAACTATCACATGAAAACAAGGCCATTGCTAGTGGTTCCAGAGCCCATTAGTGGTCATGATCATGAGCTCTGGAACAGGACAAACCGAGTTCTCTCGATCATGAGCAAAAGACATCTGACCCAGCTGCTTCCCACCCCTGCTCCATCACTTACTGAGTGGTATGATCTTGGCCAAGGTACCTAACCTCTGTGCTTCAGTTTCCTCATGTATAAATAAGTTGGGGAAAAAGTAGTACAAAGATTACTCTGTTGATGAAATAATTAAAATAAATGGTTCAATACATGTGCAGCAATGAGGGACATAGTATAAACCTGAGGCTGATAGTTCTCATGACATCCAACATATTTATATAGGGATAGATTTTCAAGGAACAGGGACCACAAAGGTCACTATCATCCATACTGTTGTCTGAGGGTGAGAGCATCATTACCCAAAATAGGAACTGCTAAAAGGGACATGTGTACCTATGTGAATGGTGTGAAGGTTTAAAAACAACAAACAAAGAAAAAAAAACCCAGAAACCAAAACAAAGGCATTCATTAGTTTAGCATTTAACCATGAATGTTAACCATGCAAAGATACAAAGCGGAAAGAAGTTATTTCATTTCCAACAACACTTATCTTCCAGGCCCTACTAGCTGAATAGGAGACACAAATAGAAAGAAAATCGTGATCCTCACAGTATACAAAGGCACAGCCTAAAAAAGAAAAGATGCATCACAACATAATGCCGCAAGCACAGGGAACCAGGAGGAATACATGTGCTGGGTCCTGAAAGACAGGCATTAGTTCTCTAGGGTACAAGAAAGTCCGCCAAGGGCAAACTGGGACAAGACTATGAAAGGCTTTATGAGAGACTCTGAAGAGGATGAACTTTATCCAGCAGACACTGGGGAACCTGTCAAGAAGTCACTCAGGAAAGTGGCATGACTATGTCTGTGTTTCAGAAAGATACCTTCAAGGGCAATGTGGAGGACAAGTTTGATGGGGGAGAGAAGGGGCGTGACGAGAGAGGACAGGCAAAAACTATTGAAAAAGCCCAAGCATGAAATCCTGAAGTAGGACAAAGTCAACAGGGATGGAGAGCTGGAAGATGGCTAGATAAAGGGAAGTAGGAATAGCAGGACATGGAGACCGTGTGGATGTCATTTAGATGCCAGGCGTCAACATTATTCCAAGGGCTCTATTTTGCACTACCAGCTGGATGGTGGTGTCTGACTCAAAAGACTATGAAGTACAAACAAATGTTCTGGTTTTGGCTTTGATGGGAGCAGATATAAATTCATTTGGGCAGGCTGAATTTGAGAAGCCTCTGAGGTAATCAATGAAGGTGTCCACAGGTAGTTGGGACCAAGTCCTGGAGTTTATGGCAAAAGGCAGGAATCTGAAACCTAGACCTAAACACCACTGGCATTCGGGCTGTCGTTGAAGACACAGTCAAGGAGTGCAAGTGAAGCAAGGGGAAGGTCAAGGATGGAATCCATGGGCCCAATTGTGGAAAAACTCAGATTCTAGCTGTGGGGTCTCAGGCTAAACTGACTCCCCGAGATTCTCCTTTTCATTATGTATATCGATGAGAGGAGTGTTTACCCCTATCTGATCTCATGATGAACAGCTAAGTAGACATTTGTGAAGAATACAGAGCCTGGAAGTTTCTGGCACTGGAAAAATTACTGATGTCTAATGCGGACACTGCTTTCTGTCTCCCTATCCTTTTGACAGCTTGGACTCTGGCACAAAACCGTACACACCCTTTGTACAATATGTCTCCATTGAAGCATTAGCCTTTTCACCCCCACTGTGTCCCCAGAAGTGCCACCCCACTTCTGGCTCTGTGCCAGATCACGTTGGCTACACACGGTATTCTCAGCACTCCACACTGCCACGTGTTGGGTTTCAAAAGATCCATAAGCCTTTACAATCTTCTGAAAGAATCTTGCTCCAACCATACCTTCATGATCAGAATATTTGCAAAAGACCAAGCCAACTATGTATTTAGCGGTTTCAGAAATGTGTAATCATTGGAGTCACATGAATCATAGATTACAATTTTGCCTCTGCCCCTTGCTAGCCACAGGACATCAGATACTTCACTTAAATTTTGTGATTGCCAGTTTCCTCATCTGAAAAATAGGGATGATCCTTTCATTGGATGCTACTGGGTGCCAAACCTGCTTCCATTCTTCCTTCTTAATAAGACCCCAGTTTTGCCAGGTATCCACCCACTCTCATCAAGCATGGCAGCTAATGCCACTCTTAACTCCAAGAGTGAACCTGACTGAGCTAAGAGTAATTCCATTTGTTTTTTTCAATGATTGGTTCAGAAAGGGGCAAAATTCTGAAGAATAAAATGTAAAAGAAAACCCACTATAGACACTGAGGGGAATTATTCTCACTTCTGAGAGAGAGCCACACAAAGACACAATCTCACTCTGGACTTCGTGGTCTTTGACTGTGATGTGTGGGACTCCTGCCACCATCTTGCTTCTAGCTTGAGACTGAAGCCAACGTACGGGATGGCAGTTGAGAGGCAAAGAGTCAGGGCTGCACTTGACATTCTGGGTCAGTGTGTCAACCAACTTTGCAGACTGCTCTAATTCATGAACTTCCTATCATGAGAGAAAATGAATTTTTTTTTTATCATTTAAGCCTTTGGGATTTCAATTATTCAAAGTGACAAAGCGATGGTGTCCACTTCACAGGATTGTAGCAAAAATTAAATGAAACCCTGTGAAATGCTCAGGATAGAGGAAGTACTCATACAGATACTGCTACTATTGGATTGGTCTATGAATTCCACTTCAATTCATCGTCAGGTCAGTTATTATTTGCAGGAGAGTTCCACCTTTATGGTTCACCTTGGGAGAATATCCTTTGAATACTGCATATTACTTGGTTCTATGGTCTTACAGTTGGTGAACCATTGCATTCATAAAGCAGGTACTCTCAGTATCACATGCACTATGCTAAGCACACTTTCCTATTTATCGCATTGAATCTTTACAATAATCCTGAGCCAAGGTCTTGCTTTTAATATCCTATCTAGTAGATGCAAAAAACCGTGGCTAAAGAAATGGACCTGAACCTATGCTTTTATCTCCAAGCCTAATATTACGCTACTTTGTTTTTGAATGTTGAAATGATCCATTTCACAGGCACCTGTGAAGGAACAGGAGGGGTCTCCTGCTGCTGCTTATCCACATAGCAAAACTTTTGCAAACAGGCCCTCCTGTCTGAGAAGCTCCCAGTGGGGCCAGGTGAGGCACAGAGAATTGAGGCAGTTTCCACTTAAGTAACTGGTCAAGAAGGCATCCTGAAAGAGGGTAAGTAGGGATGCAAATACTGAGAGGCACGTGTCCAAGCTGAGAAAAACAGTGACATCACCGCAAAGGTGCATAGGCTCTGAGAACATTGGAAAGACCAGAGAAAGATACCAACTAAGTTCACTCTGTCAGAAGGAAAAATACACACACACACACACACACACACACACACACACTTCACTTTAGCCTAAGCAGAAGTATCAACAATGGGCAGGCATATGGTCATTTGTGGTCTAAACCATGTTATACAGGTATGTGTGTAGCCACACAAAGACAAGTGGAGAGACACAGCAATATTTTAGCAAGGACTTCTCTGTATCATAAGATTATGAATATGTTATTTATCTCCTTTGGATTTGTCCATGTTTTCCACACTTCCCAACCACAATTATTTCATATGCATTAATTATGCAACAAAAGTAATTATATAAGCAATTATGTGTGTGCATGTGCGCACATACACACACACAGGCACGCACGCACACACATACCAATTATATTAACCAAACTTCAACTGACGGGTCAGGTCAGCTTTAATGGATTCCTCTCTTCTTTGCCTGCCTTCTCCTCTTCTCTAGCCCTTGCCACCTTTTTACTCATTCCCTGCTTCTCTTCCCTGAGAAAATGAGCTCCTACCTTGAGCGGGGGGAAGCAGCAGTGAAGAGAAGCATTGTGAGGCCACCAATTGCCCTGTTGCAGGGACCACAGAGCCAGAAAGAAAGATGGAACCCTTGGGGGGATGCACAACAAGCATGTCTTCGAGGGAAGCAGCTTGCTATCAGATGACAGCTCCATGATCAGTCTGGGTCATGGAAGTGAAGATTTAAACACCCCTCGTTTCCCAAAACCCCTGGAAAAACCTACCCAATACACACACACACACACACACACACACACACACACACACACACACAGGCCTGGAGAAGTATTGGCAGGTTTATGGAATTGAAAAAGGATGAGTTCTGCATTGGAGTTGGCATGGGGGTGGGACCCAGGTATGCGAGGATGAGACCTTCCATAAACCGAATACATTTAGCAGAAGCCGGACCATGGATCCAGAAGTAACATCCACAGCAATCCTAAGGGCTGATCTGCAAAGCTGCCCTATGCTACATGGATGAAACCATTTAATCCTCATAACCACCCTCTGAAGGGAGGAACCTCTCTTATCTCCACACTGGACACAGAGAAGAGAAGGCACGGACAGGTTGATGAAATGCTCCACAGCCCACACTCAGAATCACCAATCTGAGCTACCTCTCCTGAAAACAAGATACGCCCCCAGGAAGTTAATAACTCTACTGGACTTTTCCTTACATCTTTGCGTAGGGGTGAGTTTCAAGGCAATCTTGTTTATTCATATCTGAAGTGGCAGAAGGGGTCCAACTGACACGTGCATTAAGGCAATAGAACATAGTAATAATTTGTAGTCACAAACCCCAGTTTTGCTTTCTAACTTCAATGTCTGTGACTGTGTAAAGTTGCCTTCTCTGATCCACAGTTTCCTCTCCAATAAAGTAATGGCCTAGTAAGAAGACCTGCCTCATAAGATCATGTAACTAATAAATCAGTTAATGAAACTAAAGCACTTCGCTGAGAGCCCAGCACATTAGAGCCCAATAAACAGAGCCTTTTACTTGTTCTCTGCAGTTAAAATCTACACTGATGCTGCGAGCAAACAGCTGGCCAGGAACAAACCTATGCAGACAGTCAGGTGCACCTTCTGGAAATGGAAAACATCTGCTTGACTTCATATAGGCCACTAGGGTTTCAGTCAAAGAAAATAAACATAAGCCTAAAAATTTTTGAGAAAAACATGCATCCAAAAGGTCACTTTAATGCATGCTTGTGTGAACTGAATATTAAAATGGAAACTAAAATGTTCCTGCCACTGTCTGAATATATTGTGATTAGTTGCAATCTGAAATTTACACAGTACTGTTTTTCCAACGATTAAAGTTTCTTATTCCAAGTTCAACACATATGTTAAAGCTTTGCTTTCTGTCTCCCACCAGGATTTTTATAGATGAGCCTGAATTAAGATTAAACAAACATATAACAAACCCATATCACATTTTCAGCTGGGGGGGGAAGAGAAAAAAAAGAAAGCCTGGATCAGCCAACCTACCTCTGTACTTCCGGCTAGACCATAAATGTGAGTTGTTCTACTTCAACAGAAACAGAGGGCCTGTCTCAGTTCTCTATAGGAGCCAAGTGAGATGAGAAACCAGAGAAAAGAGATGATTGTTTCGAAAACTGCAATGCTGGGTGTACTTGGAGTTCTCAAAAAGCAGTAATCGCTGAACACCAAATTTTTAGCTATCAAAGAGCCCCTTTCAAGAGTTAAACCTCGTCCCACAAGAGGGCTTTGATAACATGTGATGTGAATGGAAATGTTTCTATACATTTTTTTTTCTTAAAATACTCTAGAGAAAATGCTAAAGCTGGTAAAAGAGGATCATGAAGCGGAAGGGAAATAATGAACAGTCCCGACTTTCAAAACTCATTGAAATGCATCCTTCATAAATAGTGAACTGAACTGTGGGGCCACACACGTTCATGTTGCTATGTACCTGAAACACTAAGGATAAGAAGTGTAAGATGGAATCCACCAATTTGTAGCCACAAATAATTCCTTTTAAAAAAATGCATTTGACATGTCTTAGATGGAGAAGAACTTCAGGGAAGGGAGGGAGGGAAGGAAGGAGGAAGGAGAGAAAAGAAATTCCAGGGTTTTCAGAATTCCAACTGGCTTACATTCAACTTGCTATCCTCCAAAAACAAAATGACAGTGGCTCATAAGAGACACAGGAATGTCTATCACACCCTCGCTCATGCTTTTAGCAACCTGTGCCGAGCACAGACAAGCCAACACTTAACAGCACTGATCTAGAAGCTTCTATGTCAGCTCACCTCACCCTGTGCCTTAGAACCGGACAATCCCAGGTGCCATTTCAGGGAAACATTTTCCCCACAAATGAAGAAAAGCAAAGTTGTCAATGTCACCTAATAAACAGCAGTTGGTAATACAGGCAAAATTATCTCCACCCCCAACAACCCCACACTCCTACTCCTATGAAGAAGCCTGCACTCTGTCTGTGAACATCCCTGGAGCCTGGTATTGCACTGAGAAGGTCACACTCAGGGCAGAAGACACAGTTCTCAGAATACTCAGCAATCCCCTGCTGGGCGGGGCAAAATCCTTGGAACAAGAAACCTAAGGCACAAAAGTCACGTTGAAAGTGTTTTGAAACAGTGAATTTTGTGTATGCCGAACAGAGGACCATTTGATTGCATTTTGTTTCTTCAAATGCTCGTGGGCAGAACAGTCTGGTGTGCCACTCCTGTGGGCGTTCCCAGCAAGTTCACCCAGGGTGAAAATCTGCCCCAGGAACTCTCCTCTTCAAAAAGAACACACCGCTCCCTCTCCACCTTTTTCTATGCGTAGAAATAACTCAGCAGATGTTCCTTCACCAGAGGTGGAGGGTGTCCTAGACGTATTAAAATGCTCGCCTGCCCCAAGATTACTCCCCATTTACCTTTTCAAATGCAGTCAGTCATTTGAAGAAGGGAACGTGGAATGGGCAGATATGGGTGCAGGACAGGAAAGAGGGTGAAAGGGACCCAGCAGCAGCAGGTATAGAGCAGGACCACAGGGCTGCACAGTGGGGCCCCGTCTGAGCCCCCTGCTGGGCTGGGATGAAGGGACACAATCAGAAACTGGGAAGATTACAGGGGCTCAAGACTCCCATTTTCTACTTTTTTTTTTTTTTAATGTTTCTTTATTTTTGAGAGAGAGAAAGAGTGTGAGCCAGGGAGGGGCCAAGAGAGAGGGAGACACAGAATCTGGAGCAGGCTCTAGGATCTGAGCTGTCAGGTGCAAAGCCCAATGCGGGGCTTGAACACACAAACTAAGAGATCATGACCTGAGCTGAAGTCAGACGCTTTACCGACTGAGCTACCCAGGCGCCCCTCTTACTTCTTAATTATGCTTCCCCAGAGAGCCCAGCAGAGACCAGGCAACAAGAGTGGACCACAGTATGTACAACTCTTCTGAAGTTACATTGAAAACATAACAGGTTTAGGGAAAACACCATCACAGACCCCTCTCAGAATAAACCAGAATAATCTTTAAATCACAGATGTGCCACAGCATGTTCACAGACTGTTAAGATATTTGGGGACCCCGTTCAGGAGTTCTTAACATTTGGAGAGCTGTAGACCACTTTAGGGAATATGACAAAAGCAACGAGCCTTCTTCAGAAAAACATCCATATGCACAAAGACATAACACACTGCCAACTACTTTGGAGGTTTCAAAAGATCTCTGAAGCCCTCTGAATCAGGAGCAGAAGACATCTGGCCCTGCCACCTCCCACCCACTGCTACCCCATCATAAAATGAGAAAGCAGGAGCTCAATGGGTAAAACAATACCTCTAATTTTGAGTAGCCAAAATTGCCACAGGGCCAAAGCTAGTCCCATTTCCCTCAATTCCTACAGCACACTTCTTCCTACTGCTTTGTGAACCATGAAAACAAATTTCTATTCTTTTTTTTTAGTATCTGACCCCCAATGTAACTTCCATAAAAATCTGTACCTTTTCCTGTTCTCAAATCTAACGGGGCCACAGGGCAAAATATAAGCGGTCTAGACATTTCAACAGGAGCATCCTTGTCTTTATATACAGATTGCATTGTCTCTTGTGTTTCGTTTTTAATTCTGGGGGAAAAAATATTTTGGTAAGAACTGCCTTGATACTCTCAAAGAGAGCATCCCATTTGTCCCAGTCAGTCCGCTCCCGTACGTGACCGTGCTCGAACCGTCTGCCACACACACAAGTGTACTCATCGACTGTTGGCTGGACATCTTTATGAAGTAGCTTCATCTTATTTTCATTAGTGTTCAGCTGAGAACTCTGTCCCCTTTTCCCTCTCTCTATTCAGAACATGGGCTGTCCTTCTTTCCAAATCAAAGGCAAACCTTCCAAGTTGTCATGGGGCCAAACCCCCACTTGCCACTGACTAATAAATCCTCTTGAAACCCAGGCCTGAAGTGTAAGCTATTTTAAAGCCAAGGGCCCCTTTAGGCAATGAAGCAAAGATCTGGGTGGGCTCTCACACAGAACTCTGAAGCCTAGAATATATCTTTATCACTTGGCTTGGGGTGTTAATTCAAAGTTACTATGGACCACATTTTTTTTTCCCTTTGGATCCCTTTCTTTCTTCACTTTGTAAGAGGAAGGACTAGTCCTTAGAGAGGCAAAGATTCTAGGAAAAAGCAGAACACCAGTTGCATAAAAAAATGTTTTAACCAAGTATGCAGAATGCTAATCTTTCCAAGATTGTTCATTATCTCGGGTGCTGTAGTCATTGCCTAATGGGAGAGGCAGCACAGAAAAAGAATGCAGCTCCTTGAGGCACTGGCTGGGTCTGTCCCAAAGAGGGAGTGTCCTGGTGCCAGGTCGGATCATTCCGGGCCACCAACGCTGACTATCCTAAGCCTTTGCCCTAACTTGCAAGCTTGCGCCCATTTCATGTGCCCTCTCACCCGGTGGCTTTTCACAGCTGGGAGGTGGCACACAGCAGAGACCCCTTTTGGGGACCCCTGAGGAGACATGTGTTCAACTCCAGAGTCATGTGGCTCCAAAGGGGCAGGAGACATGCCCGTCCTTACCACCTCAGAACAGCTTAAAGATCAAAACACTCTGACGTCATCCTCACTTCTGATACGGAAGAACCAGGAGACACCATGGCATTGGACCGTCTCTGGGCAAGGCCAAAGGTATCTGTGGCAGGGCTTTCCCAGCAGCACAGGGGAGAAGAGCTGGTGTGGTTGCTCTGCAAGGAGACCTGGCAGTGTGCATTCGAATGGCTCCTGTAGGTGCTGACCCTGGCTCATCTCTTTGGAGCTCTCACTAAGCTGGCCACAACCTCACGAAGGACTTCTTAAAGATCTAATCTGGGGCACCTGGTTGGCTTAGTCGGTTAAGTGTCCAACTCTTGATTTTAGCTCAGGTCATGATCCCGCAATTCGTGGGATCAAGCCCCACGCAGGCTCTGCACTGACAGTGTGGAGACTGCTTGGGATTCTCTCTCTCCCTCTCTCTCTGAACCCCCTCTACAAATAAATAAACAAACATTGAAAAAAAAAAGATCTAATCCTCAAGTCATAGAGAGCTTGACCTCCTTGAAGATCAACCCCCAACCCTCTTGCCTTCCCCACTCTGCCTGGGCAACCACCTCCAGTAGTCCCTCTAGGTTCAAACTCCTGGACTACCTACCTCTGCCAGTGCTCTCCCACTGTGTTCATATAGTACAAATCGTATGACCTACTCCCTTCAGGACCTTCCCTTTTCATTCTTTTTTAGTCTTTTTTAGTTTGTTTTTCATGTTTATTTATTTATTTTGAGAGAGAAAGAGAGCACAAAGAGTGGAGGGACGGACACACACACACACACACACACACACACACACACACACACAGAGTGAGACAGAGAGAGAGAAGAGAGACAAAGAGAGAAAATCCCAAGCAGGCTCCATGCTGTCAGCACAGAGTCCAACATGGGGCTCGAACTCACAAACCATGAGATCATGACTTGAGCCGAAATCAAGAGCCAGGTGCTTAACCGACTGAGCCACTCAAGCTCCCCTGTTCCCTTTTCATCCTTAAGAGTCCACTTTTGGCAATTCCACTTCTGGACAGAAGCCTAAAAGAATTAGAAGCAGGGACTCAAACAGGTATTTATACACCCGTGTTCACAGCAGTATTATTCACAATAGCCAAAAGGAAGAAGTAGCCCATAACAAAATATGATATATATACATCCAAAGGATTATTATTCCACCTTAAAAAGAAAGGAGATTCTGAAACATGGCTACAACATGGAAGACGCTTGAGGACATTATGTTAAGTGATATAAGCCAAGACACAACAGAACAAATACTGTATGATTCCACTTATGTGAGTTATTTACAGTCGTCAAATTCATAGAGATAGAAAGTAGAATGGCGGCTGTCAGGGGCTGGGAGGGTGAGGGAAGCGGGGGGTTATTATTTAATGGGTAAAGAGTGTCAGTTTGGAAAGATGAAAAAGTTCTGGAGATGGACGGTGGTAATGGTTGCAGAATACTGTGAATGTATTTAATGGCACAGAACCATATACTGCCAAATGCTTAAAATGGTACATTCTATATGTATTTTACCCCCCAGTTAAATTTTTTTTCAGGCATCTTTTTTTGGAAGCATAACAAAACTGATAAAAAATAAACCTAAGTGTCACCACTTCGGGGTTTGTGTGCTGAATGTAGGACTAATGAACTTGAAGACAGACGTCACTTCTTAGGCTTTCCTTTCCTGTTCTCTGCCCTGCTGTGCCTCAACAGATGCCCTGAAGTTTCTGGGGGATCTGAAGGCCATGGAGTCAGTGACATGGCTCTGGGACCCAGAGCATCCCTGCAGACCCTGGAAGATGTCATCTTTTCCACGTGTTTCTGCTGAAATGGTAAGTAAGTATTCACAGCGTGATATTCTGAGAAAAAATTACATAAAAGCAATTTTCCTCAGTACTATTTCTGGACCTTATATGAGTCACTCACTGCCTTCTGAAGTGCTTGCATTGCTAATGAGGGTTTTCAATGCACAATACAGCAAGACTCCTTCAACATTCTACTGGGATCAAGAATAAAAAAAAATTTTTTTTTAAAAACAACAACTGCTGTTTCATTCTTAAGTTCATCCTGAAAAGGTCACAGATAACTAGATGTCAGAACCAACCACTTATATACACTAGGTTCTTTATCTGCAAAGCCCCCCACCTGGGAAGCACTAACTCTATGCATCTAGAACTGCCCCCACCAGGCCTGCTTCAGTGATGTTTAATGTGTCTTAGAGCTTGTCATGCCAGTAATGAATGACCCATTCCTTAGAGATAGGTCCAGCTCACACATGCAGAATGTTGCAGTGAGTAGTCCGAGTGATATTTATAATGACCACCTTATACCTGCTGAAAGTTTGAAGGACCTCAAGGCTGAAAGACTCCTCAAAGATGAAGCAGAAGTCACCCTAGATGGACTAGGACCATAGGCCAAAAGCTTCTCACCGACAGGCTTTTCACAAGACAGCCCATTTACCAAAGGATGGGTGCAAATTAGCACCTGCCTTCCTTCCTACCTTCCTCCCCGGTGGAGTGAAATAAGCAGGTCTATGAGGCCACTCCGAAGAATACAGGTCATTACCCACACATGCAGAATGTGATCAGTCCCCTTTTCAGGCACAAAGAAACAGAGACAGACACACCAAGACGTTAAAGAGTGTGATTCAAGGCTGCTTTTAGTGGCTGCAAGATTTGCTTTTTCTCCTCTGTTTTGCTTACATTCTAAACCCTCAAAATTCAAGCAACACCCATTTGCTGAAAGGTACTTAGACCCCTTGGCTATTCAGCGAAGGGACACATGGCCAAGACAACAGCCAGCCCAAGAGGAGAGTGCCTTTCTTCCCCTCCTGTAAATGACCTGCATGACAGAAGAGCATCTTACCGTGAAAGAAATAAATGACCGCTTTTCGAAGAAAACTGCCACTCCTAGTTAGTTCCCCCTGACAATGGGCTGCTTTCTCCTGGTGTCCAGGTGGACAATGTCTTATTTATGTCTTCTTACTCTTCCCTCTGGATAGTAGTGCCACCCAACAGAACATCCTTTCAGGAGTCATTTTTGCCACTGACCCCCAAGCTATCCTTCCATCCCTCTCCCCCATGTCTGTTGAATTCTTACACTATCAGAGCAAGAGCCAATACCAGAGATTTGGTCCAGTCCCAGAGAAGTTCAGTAGCTTGCCCAGGACTTAATTACTGACTCACCTAGTTCATGGCACATTATTTATTCCCATCATTCTATCCCTTATCTCTAGCTCTGTGTCTGAATGTTAGTCACTCAATCACTATTTGATATAATAACTGAACACCTACCGTATTTCACATGGCACCAATCACTCTGCTTCTTGATGCAAGGTAAGATACGGAACGGAAATGCAAACTGTTTTGATTACTGTTTGATCACTTGACCAGCAAATGAGAGGAACAAGTGCGTGGGGCTTCACGTTCTGAGAGGTGCACTTGATCTCAGTATGACAGTTGCCTTTCCTATCACGCGCTTGTCTACGTGCAATCACGCTGTGTAGTTTGTGGATGAGCATCATGGCTGGCCTTTGATCTTGGGTGGGAAATTATCAATTATGTGTGTGCGTGAAATTATGTATGTGCATGCACACGTGTGTGTGCGTGGATGTGTTGAAGAGACAAGGTAGGACAAACATGCAGGGACTAACTTTTGCAGGTGGGTGCAGCAGGTGGGGATAAAGAACAGGGGCATGTGCCCAGAACCACGCTCCCAATGCCACCAAGTCCCTCTGTGGCAAGTAGTGTGGCATAAGCCATCATGCCACGTTTGCAGGTGACAGTGGAATTGAAGAAGAGAAAATTCTTAGTCACTGTGAAGAAATCCCGAACCCCCTCAATACCCCTACACTCTGGACTATGAAAAACCTGTGCCGCACTCAAGGCTGTCTCCACCCACCTGTGAGTGTGTGGAACACACAAAAGCTGTTTCCCTTGTGTTGAAAATGACCCTGAACAGATAACAACTGGTAATAGCAAGAACAGCACAGGCGCCGAACTCTCTTTGGGGCTGCTGATTGCTTCCCAGCCTACTGGAGGCTCAGCGCGGCCCTGGGTTCTGCTGGGTGTCTGAGCAGAGCAGGCTGGGCCTTGCCTGCTGAAGTTCTGCATGTGAATGATAAAGCTTCTGAGCATTATCAGAGGCCAGGTGCCATCTGACTGGAGAACGACACTATGATTTTCGACCTAATTTACTATCAACTGTACTTCGAAATCCTTCACAAACCTCCATGCATGAAAATGGACAAAATTATTTCCTTCTGTCTTCCTCTGCCCAAGACCATCAGGGAGAGGCCACTGCTGGTGTAGTCCTCTTCTCTGCTAAAGGACAACAAAGTGTTGCAAGCTTATCTCCCAGCTCTTTTTTTAAGGACAGGATCCGTGCAGACAAAGGCGAAGGGAGCCCTTTGTGACCACTCTCACTTTTCTTTACCCCTCAATATTGGTCTTTTATTTGAGGTCAGGGGGCCTGCAATCCTCTGAGCAGAGGTAGCAAAATGAAAAGCATGTTAAAGGTGGCTAAGACCTAAGGAAAACAAAAATGACAAATTGTGGTTAAATTCTCACAAGAAATGTTATCCAAAGACCTTATTATATTTTCAAGTATGGAAGCATGTCTGACACAAAGATGTTCAAAAGTCTTTCTTTCATTTAAGGTTTCACAAAAGCAATATATGACAGTGAAAATGAAAAGACATCAGAGAAAGGTTTCCTTCTATGCAGAGATAAGAGCAGAGGAATGGACAAGACAAAGCTTTTAAGTGGTCTCCGCTGGGCGCCCAGCCTGGCTGAAGTAGCAGGGGAAAACCTCAAATGGCCCCGTCAGCATGTTGACATTCAGTGACTTTTCACACCCCAAAATCTATGACATGCTTCTCTCATTCAAACCACTACAATCCTCAAAACCAACAAAACTCTCAGTACAGGTGGCTAAGAAGGAACAAAATGCCTTAAAACCACAATGAACATGAGAAAAATGGCAGTCAAAAAAATTTTAAAAAAGATGTTTTAACTTGAATACGTGGTTCTCTGCAGACTTTGCAACCATTCGTTCATTCCACCAACAGGATGCTAGGGAAGTAAGGACGGCTTCAGAGAACAGATGAGAAAACTAAGACCAAGTCTAGCGATTCTGACCAAATGTCAGGACCTTTTATCTGGAAGGAACCCTGAAGCTACCTCCCCTTCCAAATTCCAAGTGACATGCACAGATGCTCTTAGACAAAGTTTAACACCTACAGCCCGTGGGCTAAATACAGCTTACAAGCCAAGAATGGTTTTTAAAATCAAAAGATTATCTTATCAACAGTAAAAATAACATGAAATTCAAATGTTTCAGTGTCCATAAATAAAGTTTTTTTGGAACACAGCCCCACTTGTTCATTAACATGTCGGCTGTGGCTGAGTTTTATGTTACAGTGGCAGAGTTGAATAGTTGCAAGAGAGATCTCGTGGCCCAGAGAGGCTAACATATTTACTATCTGGCTCTATCAAAAAAAAGTTGCCCATATCTATCTAAGATCACAGGAAGGAAAGAGTAAAGAAGAGGGAGCATTCTGAGTATCTCTTCCCAGGACCATGAAGGAAGAGACCTGGATTCCCTATTAAAGATTCTCTTACCAAGGCAGGAACCTGGACACCACCTTGCTATTAGACGCTGAGGGCCTAAGACAAAAGACTCTGTCATGGCATTCTGATCCCGCTGATCATTTCCAAGGTTGTGCAGTCATTATAGTAAATGATTTGTGCATTTTCAGCTCCTGCACTTAAGTCGCTCAGCCCCCACCCCTGACACTGTCATCTTATGGTAAATAACAGCCTGTAATCACACAAACGTGTCATTACATCAGCTAGACACTGAGGAGGGGGAAAAAAGGTAGATGGTCTCCCGGTGTGAGGCACTGGGCTGAGTAATGTGTCAGACGTTTCACACGTCCCCCAGATCAGACTTCTAGACTTGCCGTATTGATAAAGAACCTTCCCAAGATGAAAATTCTTTGGATCACATTTAAGGCTGCCCTCTTTTCATACTGTTCAGATCAAGTGTCAAGTAAGTCTGGATCTTGGGAGAGTTGGCATTTATCTACTGACTGCCCCAAAGAGCTTCACACCCAAGCCTTCAGTGCTTCTCAGAGTCCAGAGAATGTTGCCCCATTTGAGGGGACAGAGGGGAAGACAATGTGAGATTGTTTGCCAACAACAAGTTTGATTCATCCCTTTGTTCAAATGCATCTAAAAAGCTGCCGCATCTGTGTGTGCTGTGAAGTCAGCACAATTGCCATTGTTTATAGCCCTGTTTGTTGTGGGTGTTCCATGTGCACAGATTTGGCCAGGGGAGAGATTTCCATATTAAAAGTCATTCTTCTGAGTGTTGGCTGTTTGATTCCCTAGTTACATAAATCTCTCTTTGCCTACCACGCTCCTGGACTTGACAGCCCAGCTTGGAATGATCTGGGGACTGGGATAGCACATAGAGTGGCCAGTGCCTTGAGTCTGAGGATGAACAGTCATCTTGAGATGGAGGGAAAAGGCCAAAGGGCAGGTGGATGTGGAGAACATACGCTGACACGGTCCTACCTTAAGACGTGAATTGTTCCAATGAAAAGCAATCTAAAAATTCCACTCTGCACTTTGGAAACGCTCAAATTCTAAGTCTCAAAAAGTTCTGAGTCTTTTTGGGAACGAAGGAAGGGAAGGATGGAGGGAGGGGGGAGGAAGTGATGGTTTTTTGGTATGTCAGAATGGGTTGGCTAGATAATGAGGACAGACGAGGGGGGCAGCCATTTGTGGCATGCACACCCCTTTTCCTAGTTATTCAATCAAACACTAATCTAGGCACTGCCTTGAAGGGGTTTGTACATCGAATTAAAATCCCTAACCCAATGACTTTAAGTAAGATTATCTTGGTGGGTCTGGCCTAATCAGTGGAAGCCCTGTAAGGAAGACTCGGGCCCTCCCTGAAGCCTACTCCAAGCTGCCTCTGATCTATGATTGCCCTCCCTTCACAGGAGCTTCCCTCCTTGCCTCCCTTTAACGGCTTCAGCCTGTACCTGGGAGATTCCAACCTGTTCTTGATCTTTCCTCCCAGACCACCTCCTCATGGACTTCAGGTTCCACAAGAGTTAAACCAATCCCTTCTGGTAATATCTGTCTCCTACCAGTTCTGCTCTTCTGATAAAACCCGACTCACACAGAGGGCAAGCCAGTCTGGCGATGCAAATCGGCACAAGATCATAGACCTGTGGCATTATAAAGTCCACCAGCAAAGTTGTTCGTCATTTTTCTCACCCCCACCCTATCTCAGGGGTCTAACACTTTTTTTTAAGTTTATGTATTTATTGAGAGAGAGACAGAGAGAGCACACTAGCAAGGGAGGAGCAGAGAGAGAGGGAGACAGAGAATCCCAAGCAGGCTCCACTCGGTCAGCGCAGAGCCCAGCATGGAGCTTGAACTCACGACCCAAAAGATCATGACCTGAACTGAAACCAGCAGTTGGACACTTAATGACCGAGCCACCCAGGCGCCCCAACACTTTCCTATCAAAATCATTGCTCACTCAGGCTACACTTTTCAGTCAGGCAGTCAGCAGAGGGCTACTGCAGAAACTTGACACTTCCAGCATGTGAACAGGAATTTCTCACTTCCAGCATGCGAACAGGAATGGTTAGGCCTCACCAAGGCATTATTCATGTGTTAGTAATTCCTTGAGTTATCTACCCAGTACAGCATCCGTTGAAAACTTTCTTTCTGTATATTTAGATGATCTGGGCCCCACCACTCCCACTTGGCCTTGGGGCAGAAGGGAAGGAGGGTACAGATTTCCATGGTAAACTAAGGGAGTGCCTGGCCATCAACAGCAGCCCATCCTGGGATCCTCTGGTTCCCGAGAGAAGGACAAAGAGGGCCCCTCAGTGGTAGAAGAGGAGGAGGATAGGAGGAGGGAGAGGGACGACCAAGCATGAAGAAGAGCCCCATTTCTTTCAGCTTCCCCATCTACCTTCCAGAAGGCCCATCCATCCAGGCCTCAGAATCCAGGTGCAGGCCTGTGAAGCTAGAAACGCTGGTGTTTGGTTTTATGCTCATGTCAGGTACAGTCAGATCAGCAGACCCTTGGAAACACAATTTAGGAGGTTTCTGCTTACTGTTTAGGTCAGAAAAGACCAAGAATAATTTGCCACACAAGTAGTGTGTTTTTAATGAAGCACTCATTTAAACTCCTACGCATGATAAGACGCAGGGCACACATTGCCTATCAAAATCCATTAACCCTATGGTTCTGCATGAGAGAAAGCACAGGATTGCAGCTGACATAGTAATCACCGGGAATAACACATGTTCTTCTTTCAGGATCCCTGCGTGTGTGGACGCCAATGGGCTAAACGTGCTGCCCCACTCAAAACACTATATAAACAATATCGTTATATTTTCCTTGTGAAAATGCTTTCTTTAACAGAATCTTTATCTTCAGCAAAAAGTATTCCTTTGGGGACAAGACTATAGGATAATATCAATTTATAATTGAGAACAAAGTTTTGGCTAGGATTGAAGTTTTTTGCTTGGCTGGATCAAGTTTCCAGAAAGTATACTTTACAAAATAAAGAGAAAGAAAGAAAGAAAGAAAGAAAGAAAGAAAGAAAGAAAGAAAGAAAGAAAGCAAGCGAGCTTATCTGAGGCAAAGCACTCCTTTGTGTTTAGTTGATTCAAAATCAACTTTATCTCAAAGGAGGGAGAAATGAAACTGATCATGTAAATACTATTCCTGAAAGGAGAGAGAAGATTTTGCCAATTAAAAATATGTATGTAGAGGCCCCTGGGTGGTTCGGTTGATTAAGCGCTTGACTCTTGATTTTGGCTCAGGTCATGATCTCACAGTTTGTGGGTTCGAGCCCATATTGGGTTTTGAGTGCTGACAGCACACAGAGCCTGCTTGGGATTCTCTCTCTTCTCTCTCTCTGCTCCTCCCCCCACTTGCATGTGTGCTTTCTCTTCTCTCAAAATAAATATACTTAAAAAAATTTTACTGTATATATGTATATATATATGATATATATATATATACATATATATTCTCTCTCTCACACACACACACACACACACACACATACACACACCCTATGTGCCAAGCTTACCAGAAGTGAAAAAAGTACCATGTTCAAACAACTAGCCTTTCTCATCTTTCAAAACTAAAAAAATGTTAACATAATTACAGATATACCTAAACCCATTAACCTCAATGAAGCTTATGAACTTTCCTATAAAACAGGCATTATGTCTGTTTGTGAACCAAAAATCAAGACACTACATCTGACAGGTGGAATCTGCAGGGAAAAGGAAGACAGTTCCAGGAAACCCTGGACACAAGGCTGCTGTAATGACGCCACATGTAGAATAGCACCAATTTTTAAAGTTCTTCACTTGTAAGAATTCTGTTCCATTTATTCCTCACATCACTCCTCCCTCCAGGGCCTCAAATATTACTGGCCATACAGCAGGGCTTGATATACTTGGAAGGTTTACAAAATATTTTTACATTACTTATTTCATTTAATCATCAGAAGTGCCTTGAAATGAAAGCAAAGAAGCTGTTACGACTCTACCTGTTTTCTGGAAGTGCTATTAAATTCCCCATTTTGCCATTACAGAAAAGGGGCTGGAATGTCAAAGGATATATTAATAGTAAGTGACAGAGCTGAAACTCATAAACACTCATTGATTGATTAATGAATTGATTGATTCAATGAATTGTTGTTACCTGTGTAATTGGCAAGGATAAAAATACAAACACTTTGCTTGTATGGTTAGATGTGCAATCCCAGGTACTTCTGCTCCCAGCACACACAGAGACCCTCTCTGTAAAAGAATTCAGCAGTGTATACAAGTCTTTAAAACATCCCAATTTTCCCCCATACCCCAACTCTAGGAACCTTTCCTATATGCAATCCAATGTCCATCAACGGTGGACCAACTTCTGCATCCATACAATACAGTAGTCTGTAGCCGTTAATAATTTATCTGCAAATGATGTTTAAAGACAGAATAAAAAAGCTCTTGATAAAATATTAACTGACAAAATAGGATACGAACCTTGGGTGTAGACTGCATTTTTAAAAATAAGGAACAAAGAAATACAACAAAATGTTAGCGGTAGTGATGTTTGGGTGGCATGTTATAGGTGACTTTTATTTCCCTTTATTCTTTTCTTTATTTTCAAATCTTCCTGTGATCAGGAAATAGTCCCTTTTTCCCACTGAAATCAGAACGGTGGCTGGGGCTGACCACTAGGATCTTGAGTACCAACAATTCCCAGCAAGTGAAATTGTGGCGATAAGGATGTTCTGTGATAAGGAACGGCAGAGATGACATTCGGATGAGAGGCTTTACCTCCCGGGCCATGGGTAATAAGCAGTGATTGCAGGATGGGCGCTGCTAGGACAGAGAGAGTGGGAGGAGGGAGTCAGTCCCCTGCCTGCCTCCAGGCCAGCCCAGTACACGGGCCATGGAAATGCAATCAGAGACAGTCAGTGGGATGAGCCAGGAAAGGGAAGCTATACGATCCCTAGGCTTTCCTGAGTCTGAACCGAGCATAACCTATGGACACCATCAAGTCAGTTTTCAGAAAAAAGTACAGGGAACGGCAAGTGGAGAAACAGAGGGAGCCTCCTTGAACAGCTCTACCCTACTCAGCTTTTCCAAGCCCCACAGAGGCCCTGCTCTGCAGCCACTGTTCCCTAAACCCCAGACTTTCCCCAGGAGATGACTCCCAGAAAGATACTCATGCTCCTAGGCCTCCAGGCTACACATTCTGTGTAAGAGACACCTGAGAGGAGACTACTCAAAGCTCTTGTCTCTCAGACACATCTCCTCACTAGTCCCTTCTCCACCCACTGATGTGCTGCTTGCCTTTTCGCTACTTCATTCTTCCCTTTCTACCACTTTGTGCCCCCGGCTCTCTATCCCTCCTGTGACCTAAAGAATGTATGGGTTGGGGGTGTGGGTCCTCTACTAAGTACTTCATAGGAATCTTAGCTGCAAGCTCTACCAGCCCATAGATACTGCTCAGTCAACCTAAGGGAGCTTAACCTTCCAGGGTCTACAAGCCAAGTACAAAGTGAAAAGATGCTACCATCCACTTTACAACTCTGCCCACATTGGGTGGGACCTTTTCCCATGCCACTGAGTGCCAGCAAAAAGGTATTATGGGGAAAGCTACACCAGGCCTCACCCAGACTTGACACATCAAGAGACCAGTGAGGTCCGAAGTCCGTGGTCAGGTGAAGCTGCCCCCCACCATGCATGCTTCAAATCCCTCCTTACAGCATTATTTTGGACAAGCTACTTCATTCATCTAAACTTTGATTTCCTCACCTTTTACTGAAAAAGCACAAACTCTATATAGATGGTATGAGAAGGACTATGAGGCAAAATGTATCAAGTATATTTAAACACAGTTTCTAGGGGCACCGGGGTATCTCAGTTGGTTAAGCATCGGACTCTTGATTTTGGCTCAGGTCAGGATCTCACGGTTCATGGGATGGAGGCCTCCCTTGGACTTTGTGCTGAAGACACAGAGCCTGCTTGGAATTCTCTCTCACCCTCTCTCTCTGCCCCTTCCCCTCCCCTCCCTCCCTCCTCTCTCTCCCTATCTCTCTCAAATCAACTTAACCAATAAACAAATAAAAATAAAATAATATGATAAGCGATACAAAAGAACATCCAGGTGAAGACATACACAGGACAAGGTGTGCAGGAAGGGGTGTGGACCTGCATACCCTGTCCAGGTGCACCACTCTCGCAGCAGGGGATTTTTATGGAGGCTGTATCTCGATGGCATGATGGATCATTAACTCTATTTCCAGCCCCTCTCCCCTGTCTGAAGAATAAGGGGTGGAACACAAAATTCCAAGCTTCTGATCATGACTTGGTCTTTCTGGTGACCAGACCCAATCCAGGAGCCTATCCAGAGTCGCCTCATCAGAACAAAAGACACTCCTAGGAAATTACAAGGGATTTAGGGGCTCAGGTCTGGAACCAGGGTTAAAGACCAAATATTAGAACAAAAGATGCTCCTAGTGCTCTTATCACTTACAAAATTATAAGGGTTTCAAGGGATACAGGAGTGCTAATGTACAGGGCACATGTACCCCAGTGTTTACAGCAGCACTTTCAACAACAGCCAAATTATGGAAAGAGCCTAAATGTCCATCAACTAATGAATGGATAAGGAAGATATGGTTTATATATGCAATGGAATACTACTCACTCGGCAATGACAAAGAATGAAATCCTGCTGTTTGCAGTAACGTGGGTGGAACTGGAAGGTATTATGCTGAATAAAATAAGTCAGTCAGAGAAGGACAGATATCGTATGTTTTCACTCATATGTGGATCTTGAGAAACTTAACAGAAGACCATGGGGGTAGGAAGGGGAAAAAATAGTTACAAACAGAGAGGGAGGGACACAAACCACAAGAGGCTCTTGAATGCAGAGAACACACTGAGGGTGATTGGGGGGTGGGGGAGAGGGAAAAGAGGTGATGAGAATTGAGGAGGGCACTTGTTGAGATGAGCAGCGGGTGTTGTATGGAAACCAATCTGACGATAAATCATCTTAATAAAAAAATTACAAGGGTTTTAGGAGCGGTATGCTAGGATCCAGGGGCAGAGACCAATATGTATGCATATATGTATGTATGTACATATGTATGTATGTATCTGTGTGTGTGTTGTTTGTGTGTTTTTACTATTTCACAATAAAGAATTGTCATGTCTAATTTCAAGACTTCCTATAAAGCTACAATGCCCAAGATACTGTGTTACTGGCAAAAGGATAAATGCACTCAAGGAATAGGATCAAGTTCAGCAATAGACCTACACATATTTGGTCAACTGATTTTTGACAAAGGTGTCAAGGTAGGGAGAAAGGATTCTCAACAAATGATTCTGAAACGCTTCTGAAATAGTTATGTAAAAAAATGAACCCCAATCCATACCTCATACCACCTATAAAAAATGACTCTCAACAGATCACAGACCTAAGTGACAAATCCCAGTTCTATAAAATTTCTAAGAAAACACCACAGAAAATCTTCTAGACATTAGGTTAAACAAAGATTTCTTTGATATGAGACAAAAAGCATGAAAAAAAGAAAAAAGAAACTTGTCAGACATTACCAAAATTAAAAGTTTCTGTTGCATAAAACAGTTGCCACATACTGTGAGACAATATGCACAAAATGCTTACCTTATGATAGACTGGTATCCAGAGTACATAAAGAACGCTCATAACTCAGTAAGAAAACAAACCTTAATTAAAAATGGGCAAAAGGTTTGAAGATACTTCATCAAAGAGACACGGAGAGCAAATAAATACCAAGACTCTTAAAACCATTCGTCATTAGGGAAATGTACCTGAAAGTCACATTGAAATACCATGAAATGCCTATTAGAATGTAAACAAAACAAAAACCTGGCCTTACCAAGAGCTGGCAAGGATGTACAGCCCCTGGAAATGGCTTACATTGCCAGTAAACTTAGTAAGTGGTACAGCCACTTTGGAAAATTCTTCAACAATTTCTTAGAAAGTTAAATTTATATTCCCCATACAACTCATTAATACCCATTTCCTAGGTACTTAGGCAAAAAACAAATTTTTTTTAAATACATTCACACAAAAAACTATAAATGCTTATGGCATATTTATTAACAATTGTCAAAAGCTAGAAACAACCCAAGTGAATATCAACTGGAAGGTAGATTAATTGTGGAACACTATTCTAACATAAGGAAAAAAAAAAACACTACCAATACATAAAACGACATGGATGAATCTCAAAAGCATTACTTTAACTGAAAGAAGCAAGGTACGAAAGTCTCCTATTTTTATGGCAATGTACTAACCTAAGCTTTAAAAAAATTCTATCACCTCTTTTCTCTATATCTCCCCATTTTTGCCCCTTCTTTGCCAACCTGGTCTGTAGCAACATAACATCCAACTTCCAAGTTCAGACTCTTTGAAGCCAGACAGACCTGGGGTGAGACCCCCTTCTCACGTTACCATCTCTAACCAAACAAATGAGTTCCCTCTGAGCTTCAGGGCCTCCCCCAAGGTAGTCTGTTGCTTGGGTTGTTCCCTGCCCCTCACCACCACACCCAGGGGTGAGCCCGCACAGCGACGGAAGCAGAACCACACCAAGTGCCATCAGAGCCTGCTATTTGCCCACCCAAGAACCATTCTCCCTTCTTCCTTAGTCAAAGACACATACACAGTTAAACACTACGATGTGCCCATTTACAAACCTCCCTTACAGATACTGGCAGGCAGTAAGATTTAAGGAGAAGTTATTCAGGATGGTTTCAGGGAAAGATGTTGAAAAGAGTTGATTACAGGTGCCTTTACCCACCTCCTTTCCTTCTTCCTCGTGTCTACAAGCCAAAGTGATGGATGAAGCTCCAACAATCATCTAGTGACAGTGAGGTAACCTTGAACATAGAAGACACAGACTAAGAGTGGAGGAACAAAAAGATAGAAGGAGCCGAGCCTGGTTTCCTAATGACCATGGAGCCCTGTACTAGTCCTGGATTGCTTGCTTCTGTTTTACATAAAAGGGAAAAAGGGGTCTTATTTTGTTTAAGCCACTGTTATTTTGAGCTTCTATTAGTAGCAGTCAAAAGCAATTCCTAAATGATTCAAGGTTCTAATTAACTTTATAAAATGATACGGAAAACTAGAAAAAGAAGGTTAAAAATAATAATTGTTGATAGCTTGATTTCTCTCCTGGTTTAGCTTTCTGAGAACCAATTTGCAGATCTCATAAACAATTTCTATTAGTTTAATCCACAATGTTTGCTCTTTTTTTTCAGTTAAACTGAAAATGAATAGAAATATATAAGTCAGACATTTCTGTGTGCCCAGAACTGCATGAAAAAAAAGTACCCAAGCCTGTTACTTGTTCCAAAATCAGGACGAAGTTACCTTACCTGCCAAATTACTAACTCTGCCATCCTCTTATATTAATTCTCAATGACACAAAGACCATGAAAACACTTAACTATGTAATTTTCCATTTTGTAGAAGATTTATTTTGACTCTGAAGAATTCAGGCAATGTTGTTTTGATCATGAAAAACATAATTCAATCTACAAACCAGGTATAAGACATACAAGTTTTAAATTCTTAAGATTCATTAAAAAAATAAATAAAGCCCCAAGTAACAGAAAAGAATAGGGAGAAATGCGGACTGAAGCGATTAAGAAAAGACTTATAAAAGAACAGCTAGAATAAATGATAAGAATAATAACAAAAAAGCCTCTTCAGGTTACAAACTAGAAGGGGACAAGCAGCTGGTGTGACTGATTGCCTGTGGGTCTAACTAAGCCTTCTTGGCCTCATTTCTAAGAGCCCCATTCACACCACTTCACAAATCCCCCATTCACACAATCTCACTGTCCTGGGGGAGCAAATTGGGGAGCAGGACTATGGACAGAGAGCATACCAAACAAGATCATAGGCACTGCCAGGTGTAAGACACAAGGCAGAAAAGTTCATCTATCCTGGGCTCCCAACCTAATGTTATCCTCATTTGAATTTCCTTCACCCCCATAATGTTTCTTAACAGGGGTGTTCAAGCCATTGTGGGGGAAAGCAGAAGTGAAGAGTTTGTGTGGGGTGCACTTGCAGTTGAAAGGAAGCTACTGTGCACACAAGGATGAGACACCATGGAGCACTCCCCAAGAAGCCACACCAAGGATGCTTCCCCAACAACTGCAAACGTCACTGTGTCTGTCTTGTTTACACCACTGGGTAGCCAAGTTGAGAGGAAAAGAGTCAGTTCAATCATACCTCAATTTTAGCTCAGAAACTTTCTGAAGAAAACTGAAAGCTCATTCACAGCATGGAGAGCAGTGACTTTGGCTTGATAGGGTGGAAAGAGTCAAGATTCAGGCATCTGAAGACTTCCACCTGAATCTGCCACAATTTTCTTGTTCAACCTTAGGTTACTTAACCTTCCTGAGTTTCAGTTTCTTCATAAAGAAAATTACATTGACAATACATTTATCCCAGGATGAGGTCAAAAACAATGGCCTGTAAGTGCTCAGTAAAGGCTGATTCATCTTCCCCTTCTTCTATTTATGCCAATAGCCCCAAACTGGCAGCCTGTAGAGCAAAGCTGGCCCAAAGACATTTGGGGGGGGGGGGCGGAATTCTATGTGTGTGTTTAAGGAGCCACAATTAAATTTTTTTTTCAGTTTTTATTTCAATTCCAGTTAGTTAACATACAGTGTTTCAGGTATACAATGTAGTGATCCATCACTTACATACCACACCGGGAGCTCATCACAACAAGCGCACTCCTAATCACCTATTTCACCCATCCCTCCCCCCGCTACCCACCTCCTCTCACAACCATCAGTTTATTCTCTATGGTTAGGAGACTGTTTCTTGGTTTGCCTCACTCTTTTATTCCCCTAAGATCATTTTTTTATATTCTTAAATTCCACCTATGAGTAAAATCTATGGTATTTGTCTTTCTCTGGCTTATTTTGCTTAGAGTAATACTCTCTAGCTCCATCCACACCATTATGAATGGCAAGATTTCATTCTTTTTGCTGGCCGAGTAATATTCCATTGTATATACATACCACATCTTCTTTATCCATTCCTTAGTCAATGAACATCTGGATTCTTTCCATAATTTGGCTATTGCTGGCAAAGCTATCAACACCAGGGTTCATGGATACCTTTGAATTTGTACTTTTGTATCCTTTAGGTAAATACCTAGTAGTGCATTGCTGGATCATTCTTTTTTTAACTTTAGGAGGAACCTCCATATGGCTTCCTAGGCTGTCTGTAGTGATCAAGACATAATTCTACTGCCATAAAAATAGGCACACAGATCAACAGAACAGAATAGAAAACCCAGAAATGAACGCTCAGTTTATCTTGAAAACCTGTAATGGTAACACTGGGCCTGCATTCCTCCATGGTCACATACCTGCTGGAGATGATTGTTTACACAGGGGCTATACAGCTCAATGGCTTCATAATCCAACCGTGTTGATTCTCAGGAGTTAACTGCCTGACAACATAAACATTTCAACCTGCCAAATGTGTTAGCAATCACAAACGTATTCACTCAAACCACCATATTTTCTTCCCTCTACCACATCACATGTTCTTTTGGTACCCTAGTCGAGTAGTGAAGTTAAACATACCATTTGGGCTAATTCTACTCATCGATGACACATCAATAAATTATATTTGAAATTGAAAGGTTAGTCAATCAATTACATGAAGTCAAGCAATGGGGGATGGAGGTCAAGGAGACACAGACAGACAGACAGGGGTGCTTGCATGGCTCAGTTGGTTAGGTATCCCACTTCGACTCAGGTCATGATCTCACTGTTTGTGGGTTCAAGCCCCACGTGGGGCTCTGTGATGATGGCTCAGAGCCTGGAGCCTGCTTCAGATTCTGTTGTCTCCCTCTCTCTCTGTCCTTCCCCAGCTCACACTCTCTCTCTCATAAATAAAAAAATTTTTTTTTAATTTTTAAAGGAGACACAGACAGACACATACACATATGGGCTAAGTAAGCCCATGGCAAGGTATGTCTAAGGTATGTCTATGTTGAATGAAGGAGAAGCAGTCTTCCTAGAAGAAAAGCCCCACAAGCCTATTACAAATATATACAATAAACATTGCTTCCCTCCTGCCTGAAAGTGACCTGTGGCTGTTTACCAGGGCAACTGTGTGGAAGATAGGGAAATACAGAGATGTCTTGACCTTACACTGCTACCAAGAAATCATAAATGTCATTTGCTACTCTTCTCTCATTAGAGAAAAGTACAGAGAATAGGTGACAAATGAAATTCTGGTCCATATGCATCTCACAGTAGAATCATTAGTTATTTCTCTACTAACTGAGTTTATAATTGGAATAGATAAACTTAGAAGATGGAAACTTTCACACCTGTTCCCCGAGTTCTGAAGTTAGAGCCTTTATAATGGGCCAGGTGGGAGGTCATTGTGACATTTATAGTTCCAACAGCTTTGGGTGATAGGTACATGCAAAGCAAAATCAGATAACAACCATTTTCTTCCTGGGCATCATTTTAGGTGAGGCTGAAAGTCCTAAAGACAGAGTATGTCCTCTGAGTGTGATCTGAGGCATGTTCCACAGGTTTCTGGCCCCCTAAGTATGTCTTCCACCCACTAGTCTATCTTTGCAAAGGAGACGGGAGACAACTTAACAGGCAACGAGTTATACTCTCCAAACCACCCAAGAGCATTTTCTTAGCCTCAACTAGACACTCTCACTCACAAGACGATCACAGGCCACAAGTGGTGTACCCAGAAGGATGTGAGGCAGGACCACAGGTCAAGTAGCAGGACAGCATCAGTGGTTTCCTTCACTGAAAGCCCATATATCAGCCCACACAGCCATTCACCACCGACTTCTCCCCAGGGAGAGCTCAGGCTCAAGGGATGAGATCCACAGTGGGCAAGTATGGGAGCTAACCTGACTTAAAATCCTCACTCCTCAAAGGGGCCATTATCTCCTGTAACAAGTCCCAGGCATAGCTTCCAACTTCCCTACAGGGTGCCCATCACAAATGTCACCACACTTAGGAAAGCCTAAAACATGGTGTCCTTAGCAGAAATTTGTGGTTCTTTATAATTCCACCAACTCCAGATACAGCTCCCCAGTCCAGTCAGGGATCTTTTTTATCCTCAGCAATATGGTATAGTTTGCATTCCCAAAGAGGTTGCCGAAGTAATAGAGCTACACAGTTAAACGAAGATCAGTTCTCAGGCAGAATAAAAAGGCTTGTTTACCCTTTTTACCCATCCATCCTTATATGAAAGACTTTACAGATTCTGCTCTTCTTTAGGAAGGAGTACTCTAACTACTGAGGTAATCCAATGTCTCTGGGGAAGTTGCATGGAAAGACACAGATGGAGGGAGAGCTTTATCTCTTCCACTTGTTTTTCTGCAACAAGTTCTACTTGAAGTATGAGACCAATGTGTGGTTTGTATTGACTGGTTATTTGCTTGTTTGTTTGTTTCAAATAGGGAGGCTACTGTAGCAAAATCCAGCCAAATCTTAGGCCTCCATCCGAGAGCCAGAGACGGAGGTGCTCGGGACTATTACAGCAGGACGTACATCTTACCCGCTCTCCACTCTGCCCTTCAGATTACAGGGCAGGGCAGTCTTATCCAGGGTCCAGGAAGTCACCGCTGGAGCCTCCTGGGAGGCTCACCCTGGGTGCAAAATCAGGAGCAGATCTCCTTAACCTCTGCGATCTCCACAGGCTCCCAGGTGGACCTGCATGCCTATGACACAGGACCTGGGGCAGCAAGGACCTCTCACCTGCAACTGCTCCTTTCTCGGGCCCTGGAGCCCAAAGGGCCCTTCAACTCTCTGCTCCCTTTTGTAGTGCACCCTAGTTCCCTGTCCCAGATTTGGTCACTTGGCTCCATTCCATGTCCCCCGGGATGGGGCCAGAGAGTTTCAGGTCCATATGGATGAAGGGCAGAATGAAGGTCAAGCATTTATTTACACAGTCAGTCAAATCATTTTCTTAATGAGAGTAAATGCCTCCATAAAAATCTCCTGCTCCATTTTGCTAAAAGTGTTTCTGACTTTTTTCATCCCCCTTTGAGTTACTTTAAGAACTGGTCCTCTTCTATCCTCTTAGCCTGATAGGTGCCATACCCCAGGGGCTGGAGGAGAGGCAAAGAACCCATTCTGCACATAAATGCTTCCAATTTTAGAGAAGCTTGCTTGGTTTGTTCCAAGAAACTGAATGTCCATAGAAAAAAGTTCTTCCTAAAGATCTCACCTTCTCCCAAGGGTGTGTAAGCGGGCACACTCTTCATGGAGACCCGTGTTTTCATCTTCAGGTCTCTGCTCGGTCCTCCTTGTGGCCAAAATCTCCCTTTGCAGCTTATGGAGTGGCACCTGCCCAGGAGAGAAAACTTGGTTCTTGTCTCCTGCAGCAAGTCAATACGTGTCTTTAATGATGCTAGTGTTGCTTTGGCCAAACGTCCAGAGAGCCAAGAAGAGCCTCTGGGGGGAGAAGGGGGGAGATGGCATCTATGGGCCAAGGCAAGTTGTGCAGTGATTCCTTAATGACTTTGTTTAGGAGGAGATGAAATATAGGGCAAAGTCCGAGAAGACAGAGTGGGGAGCTGGGGAAAGAGAACAGATGTTGTAGAAGATACTCTTTCATGTTTCCTGTGCACCAGAAATCTGCAGATGTATGTTGGCAGGGCTACAGTCAGAGAGCAGAGGGAGGCTGGAGTTTACACATCTGGAAGTCATTTGGCAGGGGCAGAGTTCAAACGCTTTCTGCTTCAGCTGCTCTTAGACATACCTTGCCATGCAGGCCATTGCTGAGTAAGGGGCCGGCCGTTCACAGAGTCCCTCTGGCCCCACTCTGGTGGAAGCCCTACCTAAGCTGGTGGGTTTTCCTCTGTATCAGTTCAGTCACATGGAAAAGCTGAAATAATTATAAAAAGAGAGAAGGGGGCGGGGGAGGGAGGGGAGCAAAGAGGAGAATGCACCACAACTGAGAGAAGCCTGGCTAGAAATCAAGAAACAAAATGTACTTGGACCAAGTCCAGTGCGTGAGTTAACTTGAGAGCAAAGAACACCATTCGGGGGGAGAAGGGGGGGGCCTTCTCTGCAGCACAGTAACACCCAGGGATCATGCTCACACCACATTTACTTTTCTCAGAAATCCCTGTACATTTTGCCTTCACTGATTTTAGGAATGTGGAGGACTCTCTTGATCCTGAGGGAATTACTCCCTTTGGAAGGATTTATGGGGTTTTGTAAAGAGAGAGAGCAGGGTCTCTGAGGGCCCGGTCATCACCCCACTGACCTGCAGCCTCCTGTTGCCACTGTGAGATATGGTCCTCCCTTTCAGAAGGGGGCAAGGTCAGCTCGGGTGTTAGGCTTCCCTCAGAGGAGAAATACATCTACGGAGTGAAACTGTGTCCCAGCTCAAAGTTCCTGCCATGAGCAACGACGCAGACCATATTGCTTACAGCTGCTGGCAGCCTTAGCTTGGGGCTTCACATAGCCGCGTGTGGTGAGGTGAACTTGCAAGGGGTGGTAACGAGTTAAAGTCTCCGGGGCATCCCCAGGTTGGTTAATGCAGTCCAAGACCTCAGAAGGATCAGAGTACACCTGGGGAGACAACAGAGCACATGAAAAGATGAGGAACGAAATACAACCAAATATAATAAATGCCAAGTGTGACATAAAACACGTTCAGACAGATCTCCTCATAATCCTCACCCCCTCAAACCTGCTTAACTTTCTATACCCTCTACCTAGATAGATATCTCTGTCATCCCCACAGGTGCCCATGCCAGAAATGTTCACTCCTCCCCAGTCCATCACCTAACGTGTCCAATCTGGCCACAGGTCCCATTGATGTTTTACGCTCTTCAGATCTCCTGAACATGTCCACCCCTAAATCCCAGCACCCTTGGCATCTCTACCCGGAACCACTGTAGCTGCCACCACATTGGTATCGCTTCTGGCAGTCGTGCCCCTTGAAGCAATTCTCTGAGTTCCTCCTTGAAATATACATTTGAGTGTGTCATTTCTCTAAAAGGTGCAGTGGTTCTCCACAGCTTTCAGGATAACGCTCAGCCTCATAAGTGTGAGCTACAAAATCTTCATGATCTGGTCTTTGTCCAACCTTCCAAACTTCATCCTCAGTGGTATGCTGAGAAATGTATACTGACCAAACCTCCAGACAACACCACGTGTTACTTATAGACACACTTCCTCGAGAACAACAATGAACTTTCTACCAACTTCCTGGTCATACCCTAATCTCTCTCTCACCTGGGTCTCTGCCTATCTTTCTCTCTCTGTCCAGAGACACCCTCTTCCTACCTCCCTAGTCATCCTTCAAGACTTGTCTCCTCCAAGAAGTCAGCTCATAGCAAGTACAGTGGCCATCAAAATGCTGCACTGTAATTGTGTGCTAGGGAGGCCTGCTGCTCTTGCCAGGCACCATTGAGAACAGGCATTATGTTTATTTTTGCACCCAGGATGCCTCACACATTTCCTAAAACATAGTAGGTATTGAGTGATCACTGATTCCAAGAATGCAAGCAGTAGTTTTTGATTTACCACCTATACCCTACCCTCTTGTACAAAGATTCAACGATGTGAGTGCTATAGGCTTTCCGCAGGCATCAAGCCCAGGGAACTACACAGAGTAGCCAAGGAATACTTATTGCAGTAGAGTTGTCAGTTTTAACAAATTAAAATAAAGGATGTCCAGTTAAATTTGAATTTT
Source organism: Herpailurus yagouaroundi (assembly GCF_014898765.1). NCBI lineage: Eukaryota > Metazoa > Chordata > Mammalia > Carnivora > Felidae > Herpailurus > Herpailurus yagouaroundi. The sequence goes on from NW_024412377.1 coordinate 105,878,061, forward strand.
ACATAAACGATGAATAGTATTTTTAGAATAAGTATATCCCATGCAATATTTGATAAATGCTTATGGTAAAAAAGTATTTGTTTACCTGAAGTGCACATTTATCTGGGTGTCCTGTATTTTATCTGCAAGCCTATCTTTGAGGAGGCTGCCTCTGAGCAAGAATGTGATGAATGAGTCAGATTTAGAGAGGGCAAAGAGAGAAGGGACTGGTTCTTCTCATTGGAGACTGGTGGGAGGGGCAATGAGCAGCAAGCACAGAGAACGAAAACCTGCAAGGAATTTGCAGATGGGTCTGGCAAGGGGATGATGTCTGTGCTCAGGAAGGGTGAGCAGCTGAACATTCAAAATGACACCGAAATTGAAGTGACCAAAGAGGAGGGCGTTGTAATTATTCAGAAATTTGTTCAGAGTCTGTAAGTCCTGACCTGGCCCAGAGGTGACTGGAAGAAAGGATGTGAAGAATGGACAAGCTCCTACATGGAGGGGGAACACAAAGGGGTATCTAAGGAGTGCTCAAAGATTTAAGACTCAAGAGAAGAAGCCAGAATGGAAGGGGCAAGCAAGGAGGGTGAGCTTCATTTAGACAGAATGACTTTGGTGTGAAAGTAGGATGCCCAAGGAAAAATGCACAGCTGAGTTGGAGATGGGGTGTTAGCACCTGGGCGTGACAATGACTGTGGAGTATCCCTGTGTACATGACTGTGATGGTTTACAAAGGCTCTCTGTTGCTTCCACGACAGAGAAACCTATCCCAGACAGTGGAAGAGTACACTAGCATGCTGCTGTGTTCAAGGACTCCTCATTCCAGAGCTTCTCAAGAGTCCTCCAGGCCATTGGGGAGGCGTCTTGCCCTTTGGCTTCCCGATGGAGTGACTGATAAAGTTCAATGTGAGAACTTTAAGGAGCACTTTTCCAGTAAGTCACCTAAATGTGTTGTTAAGTCCAGTGCAATAGAGCTCAAATCCAGTCCTGAACGGAGCTAAGTACTTATGTACGTGAAACTGGCAGAGGCACTCCCTTTCCACTGTGGAAATAATAGGTATGAGAGTGCTTTAAAAATTACAATGCACTATAGAAAAACATTGCTATGAACACAATATGAATAGCTACAAGAGAACTGAAAATAAATTCCTGGATATTTAAAATTACGTCTGTGTATTGCCAGTCACCTGGATATTTCAAGACCATCAAATTCAACCCTTTCCCTGACACTCCCTATGCCCCCCTCATCTTTCTTTTAAATACCACTTATCACCACCCATTATAGTCTGTAAGTAATACCCTATTTTGTGTTTTCCCTGACTACCCACAAGAATGTATGAGCTTGGAGGGCAAGAATTGATATCTCTTTTGTTCGTGGCTATACCTCTCATGCCCCAAACAATGCTCATTTCTGATAGAGTGAATTAGCTTTGGTTTTCAAAGGAATGGCTGAGCTTGCATACATATGTCTTGGTAGCTAGGAAATGTCCTGAAAACACAAACACGGAAAAAAATCTCTGAATCACAGCATCCGCTATCCTATAGCTGGGCATTTAGCTGTCACACAGGCCTGTTAGGAGACAGCATCCATGTGAACCACTTGATTGTCCTCACAATAAGACAACTGTAGGCCATTGCCTAAGTCCTTCCTGGTGGAGGATACTATAGGCATGCCAGGTGACCCACGAGAGTTAATTTCCCTCCTTGCTAAGCCAGGCTCTTTGATATTTCCTCTCATACCCCAAGAGGCCTCAGAGCCTCACCGCACCCACCGGCCACCCCCCCTCCCACCCCGCTGAGGACTGACTCAACAAAGACACCATGTGGACCATGCTTTTCTCATCCTCCTGGGATACTGTGTTTGTTTCAAATGCCAGGGAAGAGCCATATTTGAATTCAGATTCCAGAGCTCAGCATGTCTATTTGAGCCTATGGTTCTTTTCGCAAAGTTCATTCCCCTGTTTCTGTAGCAATCCTAACTGCCTCAGAGTGTGGACTGGACACCGCCTTGCACATGGTGTTCTGCAGAGCAAATGGAAGAGAAAGGATTCCTGCGCAGCTTCCCAGCATGAACTGGCAACCCTGATGTAGACAAACACAAAAAATACACTGCAGCTGAAGCTCAGATGAGCCTTGAAAGACATCCAGCTGCACTCTTCAACCCAGCTGGTATGCGTCCTGGTTAAATAACGGAACAGACTGGCAAGTCTTGGAGAACCCAGTGCTGAAGTCCAAAAAGCTGTCATGTCTGAGTGTGCTTGCCCTCCCTGGGAATCAGGAGGCTGGAGGGAGAAAGGATTCAGTAGCAGCATGTTAGAAAAGATGGAGGGGTCCTAACTAAGACGGATCCTAGTAAGGAGCTAACTCTTCCTTCGAGTCTAGTTTCAAAGAGATGGATGGAAATTAACAGTGACAGGTGGGCCACAAGGCCCACAGGGGGCAAGCCAGGGAACCTGAGGAAGTCATGAGTGGTAGCACCTGAACTCCCCACAGGTCATCATGATAGGTAACCTCCTGCCCCTCTCAACACTTCCTCTTTTGACCACTCTGTCTCCTCTCTCCGGTATGTCCGTCACCCGACCACCCACAAAGAGGACAGAGAAGAGGCTCTCCTGCTGTCTCTTTCTAACTCAGGGGACTGCCTCCTGCAAGTCCTCCCCTTCCTCTGTAAGGCCATCCAGCTTCACAGAGCCTATCAACCCTTTCTCTTTTCCATTCTTGTCCTCAGTTGATTCATTACAGTATTCCTTCGGCCTCCTAATTACTGCCAGACATGAAGCTGATGGGTTGGGCTTTACAGACACTATTACTGCCAGATCCCCTTCCCTTCATTGTCTGGAAGCCTGTCTCTATTCAAGCCCTAATCCTTTTTGCCATTTTTGACCTAGTTTCCATTATTTTATATTTTCCTGTATTAAGTTAAATAAGCCACTTGTCAACCTGCATATATCTTATTGGATATAGTTCTTCTTTTGTGACTCAAATGAATGCCTGATGGAAAAAAAAAATTCTACAGCCAGTTATAGAGATTTATCCACTTTCTTAACTTACAGCATATAGGACTAGATGGAAACCCCATTTAAACATTCTGGTGATGTTCCTTAACAAGGCAAAGCAGTGCTGTAACTCATTACCCACCTACTCCCTGCTGCCTTCAGACCGACCAGTGTGTTTAAATATATCAAAACTATGAAATGTGTGTAGATAAAGCTCTCAAGGTCTCCTTACAACTGTTAAATCTATCCATTCCTGAATGAAGAAGTGCTAACAGTTGATGAATGTGTTTCACAGATAAGGAGGAAGAAGGAGTAATTGAACAAGAGGAGAAAAGAAGGATGAGGAATGAAGAATTTAACAATTAGGCACTCATCTGAAAGGCATAACTCTTCCTTCCTCCTTATCTTAAGCCTTATCTGAAGCCCCAGGTAAGCCCCAGACTGACCAAAAGCCTAAGAAGCACTGCTTTGGGAAATATTATTTCTCGAAACATACATGGCATGACCATAGGTTTGAACAAGGACATGTGATAGATAACCCATGGACTGGTCCCCCGCCCCTTTCTGGACATGTCTCACAAGGAAGCAAATGTACCGTGTTTGTACCACAAAATCTTTGCACCAAACCAAACTTTTCAAGGCTCTCACTATTGGAGCACCTAAGTGGATCAGTCAGTTAAGCATCTGACTCTTGATTTCAGCTCAGGTCATCCTCACAGTTCCTGACGTAGAGTCCCAAATTGGCCTCCTGCTGACAGCATGGAGCCTGCTTAGGATTCTCTCCCTCTCTCTCTCTCTCTCTGTGCCTCTCCTCCATGCTCTCTCTCTCCCTCTCTCTCAAAATAAACTTTAAAAAATGTCCATCAACTAATGAATGGTTAAAGAAGATGTATACATATATATATATATATATATATATGTACATATATACAACAGAATACTACTCGGCAATGACAAAGAATTAAATCTTGTCATTTGTAACAACATGGATGGAACTGGAGGGTATTATGCTAAGTGAAATAAGTCAGTCAGAAAAAGACAGATATCATATGTTTTCACTCATATGTGGAATTTGAGACACTTAAAAGAAGACCATGGGGAAAAGGAATGAAAAATAAGCTCCAAACAGAGAGGGAGGCAAACCATAAAAGACTTTTAAATACAGAGAACAAACTGAGGGTTGATAGGGGTGGGGAGTTGGGGGAACGGGAAAATGGGAGATGGGTGTTGAGGAGGCCACTTGTTGGGATGAGCACAGGGTGTTGTATGTAAGTGATGAATCATGGGAATCTACACCCGAAGCCAAGACTACACCGTATACACTGTTAGCTAACTTGACAATAAATTATTAATGTATATATAATATATATAATATATAAAATAAAATAAAGGCCCTCACTATTGCTTTATTTTTTTTAGTATTTATTTATTTTGGGGAGACAGAAAGAGTGCAAGTGGGGGGTGGGCGGGGCAGGCAGAGAGAGATGGAGACACAGAATCTGAAGCAGGCTCCAGGCTCCAAGCTGTCAGCACAGAGCCCAACGTGGGGCTTGAACCCACGAAGCGCGGGATCATGATCTGGGCTGAAGTCAGATGCCTAACCGACTGAGCCACCGAGATGCCCCATTATTGCTTTAGTACGGTCTATCTTGCTTATCCATTATTCAGCGAAACACATAGGGGTGTTTTCAGCTACCATTCGTTGTCTATTTTTTTTTCCAAAATCAAGTAATCTGACAACTTACAAACTGAAACTGTAGAGCAGCGGGATTCTCAAGGACTGCACCCAGAAACAGTCACGTCCAGGGGGTTTTATAATCCTGGCGAGAAGTGGTAACTGCCTTGTCCTGGCTGGTGGAACTTACATTGCACAATGTAGAGATAACATTTGGGACAAGTGAGAAATAAGCGAATAGATAGGTTTTGACCATCTAAGAAGATGAGCTGATGCTTATCCAATCCTCTTTGAATTATAGAGCCAATACATTCTATTTTAAAAGAATATTTTCAAATTATTGAGAAAAGAGTAATAGTAAAAAGTAAAAATAAATAATTAACAGGACTAGCCATGACAAAAATATGCTATGTGCTTTTCATGCATTATTTTAACACAACCATCTATGAGGTAGGTATTAGTATGAGGTGCATTTTATAGCTAACCAGTATCAAAGGACACTAGACAGATGTGCACAGGTCCATCTGAACATCTGAGCCCACGTTCTTAGCTACAATGTTTTAAAATACATTCACAATTGTGCTCGCTTCGGCAGCACATATACTAAAATACATTCACAATAGAAACATTTTAAATTAGATATGTAAAAAGGATAGCAAAACGAATTACAATCACATTCACTCAGAGACAACTTGACAAAACCTCTTCTATACACATTAATACACATACACCCACAGTTTAACAAAAAAGGGGGCAGAGATCATGCTTAACATACTGTTGTATAAGCTTTGTATTTTCATTTGAAATGCTTTGTGGAGGTCTTTCCCATCTATACATGTCTACCACATTATATTTAATTACTGTTTTCCATTGTTATCCCTACACCATAATGTACAATCAATCCTCCTTTGGGACACTTTGGTTCTTACACAGAGTGCTGAGATAAATATCCTAATAGCTGACTTCTTACACATATTTTTACATCCTTAAGATAAATTACTAGAAACAAGGCATAGATTTTCCACGTATTACTAAATTGCCTTGACAAGTATGAATTTTCATTCCCATCAGCAACGTATTAAAGAGTGTCCTTTACCCCACACCAGCACTGGGTGTTAGCATTTGATCATCTCTGCCAATTTTAAAGGGGAAATAATAATATCTCACTGATCTTTTATTTGTTCTTCCTTAGTTAGCACCAAGGCAGGGCATTTTTCATATGTTTTGGTATTTTCATTAGTGCTTTTGTAAAATCTCTACTCCTGTCCATAGTTGATTTTCTTTCAGGGCTCATTATATAGTAATCACTTGCCAAAATAATGTATTAAATATATTTCTCCCAATTTTTTCATTTTTTTAATTTTTAAAATTTTTTCCTTTTTTTAATTTTTAAAAATGTCACCATCATTATCCATAAAAAGAATCTCTCTCTAAGGTTTTAAAAATATCTAAGTTTTCTTCTTGTACATCAAAGTATTTTTTACATTTCAATATTTCATTTATCTAGCACTCATTGGTGTAATATGTACTTTATTTCTTATAATTTGTTAAATCAAATGTCCAAACACCATTTACAAAGCACTCTGTAAATTCATAACTCATTTTTTAGATTACTTATTGATTTTATACCCAAACTGTATATTCACTTATGGTCATTTCTAGCATCATTGCTCTACTCCACAGATTTTCTTCCTGATTCCTATGCTACTATTATCTCTTTTAATTATGACAGCTTAATTAATTAAGCCATATTAATGTCTCAGGAGGCAATTTTCCCATCATTATTATCACTGTTTATTCTTTCAAATGCATTTCATAATTATTTTATCAGTTCCCCCTCCAAAAAAAATGGCATTATTATTAGAATTGTGTTAAATTATTAGAATCATTTGGAAAAAAAACGATAGCCTTACAATTTGAGTAAATTGTTCCTTCTAGGAACAAGCAAGGTATGTCTATTCAAGTTTTATTTTTCTCAATAATGCATTCACTTTCTTCATATATATTATCATGTGTGCTATTTTGTGAATAAAATGATCTTCTCTCTGTTACATTTTACAACTATTATGATATTTAGACATAAACATGGAATCCAAGTTGCCCTCATTCTATCAAGGGTAAAACTGATATGCAAAGGCACCCATTTCATATGCAATACAACATGGTATATTAGAGGCAGCAGCTCGTCCCGTTGACTGTCTCCAGGACAGTCCCTTTAATCGATTCCTTGAATTTCAAAAATGAACAAATCATATCACTCCCCCACTTAATACTCTGAGGGGACTCTTAAATCCAAATGTCTTCTCTGATCAACGAGGCTGTACATGATCCTGGCCCCAAGTGCCTTCCCAACCACACCTCCTACCTGCTCTCCCTTCCTGGTGTCTCCACCACCCTTGCTTTCAGTCAGCAACCCCCACCATCCCTCAGCCTAGGAGCTCTTGTTCCAGACGGCTGCTCCTCTGGCCATCCAAAGCTCAACTCAAGTGTCACCTGCTCAACAACACTGTCCCTGATCATCCATTGCTGTCTTATATCTTCCTGCTTTATTTTTATAAAAACACTGATCATGAAATTTTAATTTATGTACTATGTATGATCTCTCAACCTGTCTCCACCATCTCTACCTTGAAGGCAAAGTCTCAGAATAGTCATCATTTCTGTCTTGAACACTACTGGACTGCCAGAGACTAGGTAAGTACCTGGTACATAGCAGAGGCTCAGTAAAAATCTGTGCAATGAATGAATATGTGGACAAACTCACATTTTTCTGACTCATGGTGAGCACTGCTGGGTGGAAGCAACATGCATTGTGCAACCAGGCAGATCTGTGTTTGTATCTCAGTCATAGTTAGCTGAGGTCCTGGGAAAAATACTCAAAATCTTGGAATATTGCTTTTTTAAGTCATAAAATGGGGTGATTTGGAATTGCATCATAGGATTAATTTGAGAATTTAATGAGAAAATGTGTGTAAACACTAGTATAATTCTTAGCACATAATAGGTATTCAAGATAGGGTTGTTCTTTGCCCATTCCTCAACTTTTACTCACCAACCAGCATGTTTACCTAGGCTGCACCAGGGAAACTAGGGAATTGAGTGCTCAGATAGTCTCAATATTAGGTTAAATGAGACTTTCAAAGTAGCTACAAAACAGGAAGCACCACCACCTGAGATAGGTCTTTGTTTCAATCTGCTTTCTGAAATTCAGAAGGATTAGACAAAACGTTTTAGCAAATTATTCCCTACCCTAAATTGCAACATAAAATGAAAGACAAGGACAGTCAAACAAGTCAACAACAAACTTCATTTTGCTACAAATCAACACAGTTAGGGTCTTTAATCTTAATGCCACATTAGGGGAAAATACTCACTGCTCAGATGTCATAGGGCACACTGGGAGTATAAAAGGGGGCAATAAACATACTCCCCAGAGGAGGATCCAGAATTCAAATAAATCGATGATTATGGTTTCCTAGAGCAAATTTACTGAGTTTCCATCAGCCACCAACATTAGGGGAGTACATAAATTATATAAGGCCATAAAGTCTGACACAGTAAAAGTGGTTTCATTCTGAAAAGCGAAATGAATTCTTTGACCTTGACTATCAAAACACCACCACTGATTTTTTTTTTATACTTTCCTTTGGAGTTTACAACTGAGAAGCGAATTCACTTTGTTTCCTCTTTTGTTTATACTTTTGGGGTTAAAGCCCATGGATACAAGTTTCCTAAATCTTAGGAAGGGCAGGCTTGTCATTGAGAAGGCCAACAATCCCTGTCGGTGGTACCCTTCCAACCGTGAGTAGGCCTTCTTAGGCTCAGGAGTCACTCCACTTGAAATACTACCTGGAAAGCAGTGGGCACAAAATGACATCACATCCTATTATGAAGAGGTTATATGAGCCCTTTTTTTTTTTTTTTAAACAAACATGGAACATATGCTTTCCCAAGAGGTACTAGAGAAGAACCAGCCAGCACCAGGTAGGAGGAGTAGCAACCAAGCATGGCAATTGAGAGTGCAGATTCCAGAATATACTGCTGAGTTTGAATCCCTGTTCCACATCTTACTAGCTGTGTGACCTTGGGCAAGTTACTTTCTTTTCTGTGAAATGAGAAGGATAATAATAGTGCCTGTATCATGGGTTTTAATGAGTTAGTATTTGCACAGAACTCAGTAAAGCCTATTAAAGGCCTTATATAACCCAGTTACAACTCAAGGGAGAACTTTAATGTTTTTGTTCTATGAACTTGTGTCCTCAGCGAGAAAAGAAGGGATACATCCCTCCCCATGGCCTTAGTGGAGTGATGAACACGGACTCTCTTCACCTTGCCCCCCCACCCGCTTGTTCCTACTTTGTCCCACAAGGTGGAAGAGGTAAACATGACATGTCCACTCACTTTTATCAGTGAAAACGTGACATCAGTGAAATGAACAAAAAATCGAATCCCACTCGTCTTAAAAATCAAAGGAGGATACAGACATTGAACCCTAGGTTGTCGGGTTTCCAGGCCTTCCTGCCACATCCTACTGGTGTCGTAACAAGCTGTGACCTATTCTCGGGGCACTGATGCTGAAGGTAAGTAGCCACTGCTTGGCCAAGTACAGAATATCAAAATGTCCACCTTCCGACGGCCCCCAGAGTCAAAATAAGTAAAAAAAAAAGACAATACCATCCTAATGCTGCCAAGAATATACAGCTGTGGCATGAAAGATGCCTCTTCAAAAGTCTTCAGAGGGTCACTTTGCCCTGTATTTAACTACTCACTACCACACTGTCCCACCTTTGCCCCCTGATCTCTTTGAAATCTGACAAGAACTTCCAGGACATGCCACGAGAGCAGCCCATCAGCTCAGAAAAAAATTTTACTGAAATGGCTTTTTTTTTCTAACCGTGATATGGGAGTGCTTTTAAATCTGAAGTTTGGAGGGAGAACTGGAACCTAGTCCAGGTGCTCACCAAAGAGGGCTGTTCACAGGTATCAGGCCAGTCCAGAGAAGCTATGGGTCTCCCAAGACCAGTGCAGGTTCTCCCTAACTAGAGGATAATTCAGGAAAGTGAGAACAAAGACAGCATCAGCCCATTCATCATGACTGCAATAACGAATTGCCATATTGACAATGGCAGCAGAAAGCGGAGAGAACAAAATGTTTCAAGATGGAGAGGTGGTTAGGAAAACTGCATACTGCTCATGTTTCTTTAGGAAACACCATGAGAAAAATTAAGTCTTTAACTTCTGATAGCTTCCTGTAGCTAAGCCACAGAAATCTAATTGAGAGACTATGGGCCACAGAAATCTGCTGTCTGCTCTGGCTTCAGAATCATATTATTATAAGCCTTTGACTCGATTACTGTAAGAAACAAAGAATTATTGCCACGGCATCATTATATGGATTGTACACCCAAATGATGCTGTTCTCATCTTGGTATACTAGTCTTTCCCCATTACCTCCAGGGAACAGATAAAGGAGAAACCTCAGGAGACACTGTATTCTGTTTGGTTCTGGGTTTTTTCCAAATGCATTTTGTATTTCTGTGGTAGAAAAGACACAGAATTGAGTGCCTGTATAACAGACAAGAAGACAAGTACTTCCGGGATAGCACTGTGATATTACTGAATTACCACACACCTTTTTATCTTTGGGGTTAGTAAAGATGTTGCAACCACCTATCTTCTCACAATGAAGTGCTTGCATGCTGGTTATATCTGCCCACCACACGTTCTGAGACCGTGCAAGTACACCATTCCATTTGTTCACAAAGTTTACTTCTAATAGTGTATGCACGAAATAAACCCCAGCCTAGAACTAGGTCTCCAAGTAGTTTTATACTTTCATTTTCTGGCTAGTGGCAGATATGAACAATTTGACAAAGCCAGCAGGCTTTCAGAGGAGGGAGGGGCAGCTATCTCCTTCTGTTTCGTTAGAGTAACTTTGTTCAGTGTTGCCGTAAACCTCCATCTCTTGTTCATCAGGAAAACGCCACGACACACATCACCTCCTTAGGTGGCTTCCACTAGCTCTATCAGAACGGAGAGAGTGGCCCTCACCTTCTCCTACCCAAGCAACGCCCTTTGCACACAGCTTTCTTTCACTTCTCACTTCCAATTACAATGACCTCTCTGCAACTCTGCCTCCCCAGAGTGGCTTTTGAAACCCTAGCACCAAGCCCAGCGCCTAGCTCTCAGGAAATGTTCTCTGAATATATGAATGGATGAACGAACTAATCAACCAAGGATGACACTCGAATGGCCAAGAAGCCTCAGGAACATGGGATGTGCCTGCTAGAAGTACAATTCTCTCAGTAGGTACGCAGTTGACACTACAACTGCAAAAACAGTACTGCCAAAGGAGCGTGGTCATGTTTGATTAACCGAAGTACCCAGTATTGGTTGGTTATATTAGCTTAACCTTCTATGGCATGCAGTTTACACGGCCTATGGGAGCAAAATTTAATAGCCACTATATCAGTTCAAGGAAATAATAATGATGCTGCTGCTGACGGTAAGGAAACAACCAGGAAGGGGCGCTATAGGTTAACTCACCATTTATGAGTAGCGGTAAGAGTAGGTTTTAATGTTTATTTTTAACAGAGAGAGAGAGAGAGAGAGAGAGAGAGAGAGAGAGAGAGAGACAAAGCGCACACACAAGTGGGGGAGGGGAAGAGAGAAAGGGAGACACAGAATCTGAAGCAGGCTCCAGCCTCCAGGCTCCAGCTGTCAGCACAGAGCCCAATGTGAGGCTTGAACCCACGAACCATAAGATCATGACCTGAGCTGAAGTCAGACATTTAACCAACTGAGCCACCCAGGCACCCCAAGAGTAGGGGTTTTTTTGTTTGTTTGTTTTTCTGGTGGTGGCCTTGTTCTGGGGTTGGACAGGGACTTCACAGGTGTTCATTATTCTATTAAAAATACTAAACCACATGTCTTCAACTAAAGATTATGATCAATGATCAATAAAATTCTGTGATAAAATAAGAAATAAAGAGCACAAATCTTCCTACAATGCATAATTCCCAATCTATTACTGTAATTCTCTACCTTTGGAGGGTACTTCAACTTAAATAGCACTCATTGTTCTGTTTCATGTAATGATTTAGATTTTTGTCTACAGTTTAATAAAGTCCTTTGTTAATATGAAAAGTGGTAGATAGCACTCTATAACCATAAGTGAGCTGAACATGTGACATAATACTTTAATTACAAGCAGATGTTCTGTTTTAGGGAACACTATAGTCTCAAGACCTATTTGAATCTACACAATAAACTATGTTAAAAATAAATTAATAAATAAAATAGCAGAGTTCTATGATATTCAGACAGAAGGTTTAAAAGGACGTGTGAAAAGCCAATTCAATCTTTATTTTCCTTCGTTGGTGAGCAATGCCCTTAGTTGTCATAAAAACTAATCCTGGTTAAAGTTGAATTCAGGGGACAGAATTGAATTAACCAGTGTTCCAACAACAATAGCAACAATAAAATGAATAAAACTGAGTGACGACTTTACACTTGCATAAGGCTTTACTGTTTCCACAACGTTGGAACCTGTATTTGTTACCAATGCTAGGATCATTCAGCATGCAGTCAGCAGAGCAGAGCACCCAGTGTGAGGTGGGTAAATATTCATTAGTGAGAGTGATCATGTTAATGAAACTATCTACAGTGTTGTACATCATTCACTCAGGTCCCCATATGAAATCTGACCACAAACGCTGCATTTTATGGTCTGCTTAATACTTACCTACAGAGAGCAACACAATTAACAGGAATGAAGTTAGAATTTAAGTAGAGGGAGGCTTCTACCCTGTGAGGCTATAAATGGTGCCTAAGCAGAGTCAATTAACTCCAGGTCCAGAACTAACCTTGAACCTAAGAGAGCTGTTTCGTTTTGTTTTAAAGGCAGTGGCAGCAGGGCAGGGTGGGGGGGAGAGCTGAGCAGAGATAGGGGAGAGAGAGAATCCCAAGGCTCTGCACCAACAGCACAGAGCCTGACCCAGAGCTTGATCTCAAGAACCACAAGACCATGACCCAATACAAACCCAAGAGTCAGACATTCAACTGAATGAGCCACCCAGGCACTCTGAGAATTTTTAATCATGAAGAAAATGCCATTTTGCTATGTTATTCTAGTGACCTCTGGGTCACAATTTAAATGTGGGCTACAAAGGCTATCGTTCCTGTTGCCTTTACAACAACTGTTCTAAAGGTGAGTCTCATGGATTGCAACCTGTCATGCACAGACCTTAGAGGAACTGCGACATCACAGAATATGGGTTAAAGAAAGGGCTTTATTGAGGAAAGTGGAGGCTTGCACAGTTAGGCAAGAGGAGAGGAGAGAAGGTGGGGTCACTCTTCGCCCCATAGAGAGTGGCCGGGGCACTCTGCTAGACAAGCACTGTGGCTTATTTGTGCAGTAAAGAAACCCAACCCCCTTTCCTCTGTACCTTTGTTAAGGATATGCAGGAGAAAGTGGCCTTGTTATGGAAAGTGCAGACAGATTCCTGTTGCTAGGGGGGCTGTGTTTAGATGCTAACTTTATCAGAATTGTCCAGGAAAGCCAGCCACCCAGCATCCAGAGATCTTGAGGCCCATGTGGAATTTCAGGCCTTCCTGCTGCGAGAAAAGTCACCCACCCTGTGAGAAGCTGAGCTTGGGCACAACATCTCCCCCTGGCACAGGGAAGTCCCCCAGACCAGCTGAATCACTGTCTAGGCAACCCAGAGAAGAGAAGGCATCAAAGGTCATTTGCAGATACCTGTTCCTTGCATCACAGCGTGACCCACAAAAGTCTGTAAAAGACCGAAATAAAATGTTGCTAGCCTGAATCCTTTGCTTCCCTGTGTCTTCTTGACTTGGCCAAATTATAATTCGGCCAACAGGTTGTAGCTGATGCCTAATAAAGCAAGCAATCTGTATCTTCCTATAAGAAGAGGACATCCCTACCCACGTTTCTTTCATTTCCTAGAAATAAGGGTAAATATTTCTCTACAAAGCAATTATAAATCCTTGGCTTCCTTTTATTTTGTCATCCTATTATACCAGTGCCAATTAAAGGAAAAAAGAAAGCTACAGTATAGATCCTGTTTGTAATCAGAGCTCCTGACTCTCACATCTGCCTGTCCCCCACCATGTACGAGACCCTTGGGGTGCATGCCCACCTGGGACTCGGCCTGAGGGTGCTAAGCTCCTGACCCAACCCCCTTTTGCCAACAAAATGTACCTGCTTCAGGCCCCATTCTATAACAATTAATAGTGATTTGATATGCAGATAAATCAACCCTCTTAAGCTTCTCCATGATCTAGTGTTCGGCGCAATGAGTGATTAAGGAATGATGAGAATTGCGGGCACTCAGAGAGGATGTGTTTGTCAGGGAAGGCTTCCATGTTCCTTACTTTCTGCCTGTGGTCCTTTTTACACTTGGCCTCATCTTGGCTTGCTGCCAGACAGGAGGCAGGACTGTAACAGCTGATGAGCCCTCATGGAACATTCTTGAAGTCCTTTGGTTAAGTTCATATTGGCTTTTTGTCCTGATATACATATTCCAGCTCCTCTGTTTCATATTTTGCTATTATTTATTGTATATGTTATTGCTGCAAACCGCTAACTTCCTTTACAGAATGAGGTCTTGTGTAAATAAATTAGTAATAAATATACACTTCGGGTGTTGCTTCCCAATAGTTTTTGGTGTATGTGAATCTCAAAAATGGGGCTCGAGTCTCAAGTTCTTGTTGCTTAGCTATTAAATACTTAGCTTGCTATTAACAATGCCAAAGCAGTATACAGAACATGGAACGCAAAAATCTCAGCTTGATTCCTGATCCTGCATTTGGTTATTTTCCCTAAATTTCCTTTTTCCTCTATTGTTTCTCCATACTGAGGAGGTGTCATTAAAAAAAAGAAATGCAAAAGGTGCACAGGAAATCACCAAAGACCGCCATATCCTTGGCAACCCTTTACGGCCAGGGAAAAACTTTTTTTTTTTTTTTAATTTTTTTTCAACGTTTATTTATTTTTGGGACAGAGAGAGACAGAGCATGAACAGGCGAGGGGCAGAGAGAGAGGGAGACACAGAATCGGAAACAGGCTCCAGGCTCTGAGCCATCAGCCCAGAGCCCGACGCGGGGCTCGAACTCACGGACCGTGAGATCGTGACCTAGTTGAAGTCGGACGCTTAACCGACTGCGCCACCCAGGCGCCCCGGGAAAATCTTTTAAGAAGGAAAGGAAATATCATATCAAAATCATTTATTAACTGATTAACTACCAAGATAAGTATGACTCAAGTCTCATTAACAAACCGACATGTAGCCAATCCTTCCAACCTTTTCATAAGACCTTTTAATATTCCTTAAGGTAAGTTTCCTCAGATCTAAAACAGATTGCTTAACCTTGAGTCCAAATCAACAAAATACTCCCAAGTACTCCCCCAGCCCTCTGGGTGAGGGCCTGACAGCTGGACGTGGGCATGACACAGGAAGTGCAGTGTGTGCTACCTGATGCACCCTGGGGAATGTCTGCAGCCGTGGAGAATCAAGCAGGTACCTGTCTGTGCTTCCTGTGGTCTCCAGGAGCTGGGAACTAGACCAAGTCACACCATGTTTCAACTGCAGCAAAACACAAATGGCAACAGTGCAAGTGCAATGCCAGGCAGGAAGCACTTTTTCGACATCAAAAATATTATCCTGAAAACACAGCTAGTAGTACACTAGAAGATAAACCACATACCTTTCTCATAAACAAACAAAAAAAAAGTCTCCAAGCTGCCTGCTGATCCAGGTCTTCTGATTCCCTTCTCTACAGTGGGCATGTGAGATCCCTTTGTAACATAGTGGAATGAAAAACGAGCCAAGAAACAGCCAAATAAATGACACTCCTGTCACTGTTTCCGAACCACTAGAGGACACCATTCAAAACTGCAGCATAAACCCCAGGTCTGCGGCTTGTCAAAATGCTTCCTGCTTGCTTTTACTTCTATATTAGTCAGCCTCGGGCTGGTTCAAGATTTGTCATCACAGAATGAGATTCTTTCCTTTTCTTATATATATCAAACTAAGAATTTAAATCCTTTGTGATGCACCTCTCTGAGATCTATAATGATTTTTTTCTTTCCAAATACTGTGTCACATTCAATCCTGAAAGCCAGAGGTCACAGGGCATCTTTTCTCATTTTTAAAAACAAATCGTCAAAATATTTGAATATTTTAAGTATGACTGTGTGATGAATACATAAATAAATAATAAAAATAATAAATAAATACATACATACATAGACAAACAAACCTAAATAAATCACTTAGATTCCCAATATACTATGGGACTTGACACCAAAATCAAATATCCCACACATACAAAATACTATAAGAAATCGCCCACCTGCTCCAGAAAACGCTCAGATAGATGACCAAAGTCCACCTCCTCCATCACACTCCCTTCACACCCACCATCACCGCCACCCCATACAAACTATCTCCTTCCACACAATTTCCCAGATGGACACACAGGTATCTCTGCAAAATATAGGCTTAATACTACTACCCTAAATAGAATTCAATTATAAGTCTAATTATAGACATATAATTCTTTCAGATACTTCAAAACAATAAAGAGGATTTTTTATATTACTATAGGCTCAGATTCTGCCAGCATATGGAGTATTTAGCATGTATCACTGTCGTCAGAGTTTCATACTCCCATTAACGTAATTTTTCCTGAAGCAGAAATCAGTTGAGTTCTCTATCATGAATTGCATTTCCAGCTGGGTCAGTGCGTCTGTAGTATGAGTTATCTGGGAGATATCACAGCTACAGCTTTCATGATCAACTTGTAGTGCTTCCCCCAGCTATGGTAAAAATTCACGGAACATGCTTTGTGGATGGTGGGAAATGTTATAGTTATGCTAAGACAGAGATGAAAATTGCATATGAGAAGTTGAAAAAAAAAATATATATATATATGTATGTACATGCATGTGGGTATTACTCTACCTATAGCCCTCATCTGGCTGTAGGGAAAGCAGGTTTATTTTTCTTTCAAAGGGATCCACATTATGTGATCAGGCTTTGTCTAAATACAAATTGCAAGACAGCCTAGACCTTTTCCTTTTCATTTCCTTGCATTTCCTCCCTTGAATAATTTCTGAACTCAACTCCTGATTGTGCCACACAGTGGCTTTGTGACGGTTGACAGGTTACTTAACTTCTCAGAACCTCTCTTGAGAATGGAGATATTAACATCATCTGATTCAGAGAATTGCTATGAGGATGGAGTAAGGGAACATCCATGTATAGTTTGTGTGCTTCTACTCACTTGTGTTAGATAACTTTCCACCCCTGCCTTTGCTCAGGAGTAAGATGATCTGGACCATTATATGAACACCTTTCCTTCAAAGTACAACCTTGAAAAATATCAGCTTTTCATCTCTCTGTCCATAAGTAAATGATACTCTAGACAAAGAATGCACAAACATGAAAACATTCACTTTTAACAACAATAGTAGTGGCATCAAGGGAGTCGCATAATAGACAACACGTTTTAAAGTAAGGAAGTATTTTCCAAGTACTGTATTAACTTACCATCTTTCCACACACCAAGTTCCCACAGCAGTCAAGAACATTTGAGACCCGGCTAGCCTCATGTTTCCCCTAATGGAGCACTAATTGTTTTCAAATAAATGCCCCTAGTGTGCAAGCTCTCTATGTAGAAAGCAAGTAGATTAAGCAATGGTAAATTTAACCTATCATTCTGATGTCCACAATGTCATGCTTCAGAAAACTCCAGGAAGGATCCAGTTGTAATTAAACATACTTAAAAAACCCAATAAAAATATTTACTATTTGAATTATGAGAGTATCAATCATTAAACACCTCTCTCAAAAAACAAACACAATTCTATCACTTCTCCCCGTAACGATTATATCTTCAATACACATGCACACACAAATAACATCACACACGCTCACTCCACTCTTGTGATACCAAGTATTTTCTTATGAAAGGGTCTTTAATTTTGTGTTTTCCTTCTTTATTTGCAACCTGTTTTTAGGACTTTAAAAATGAGGTGTTTTAACAGCGCCACCTTGTGGTAATGAGCCATTTCAAATTCATCTGCCCACTGGCTCTTCCCCCACCTTTTCTAGCTTCTGTTTTGAGAGTGGTTTTTTCATTTGTATTCATTAATCATTCGTCAACGTTGGTGTTACTGAAGAAGATAGGATTTCGTCAAAACAAAGTAGGCCATTAAAAATACTAACAAAAAAGCCATAACGTGAGCAGAACAATAGAACCTGTACACTGAAGAATATGCCACTCTTCAGGGTAAGAAATATAGCTACAAATCAAACAGATTTATTAAGAAGGGAGAGAGAAAGAAATCCCAGATGGGCTTTAAAGGGGAAGCTAACCTGACTTAAAGCACTTTGGCTTGTTTTCTTCTTATATCCACCACATTTTCTGCCCCGTTGCCAGTCTGAGAGCCAAGCAGCTTAGAACAGCAAGCAAAGCTTTCCAGCCACAAACAATGGAATATTAAAGCCATTGATATTCTTCTCACAGCAGCAGGAGCCACAGCCAGGTGCTAAAGGAATCAGCTGTTTATGAAGAAATAATCAAATTCCTGCCTTCCTTCCTTCCTCTTCATTTCTGCTTCCTCTCACATAACGACCAACATCCCTTTCCCTAAGGGCCAGAGTGCTACTTGGAGAAAATAATAATAATGTGTGATTTTTTTTTCCCCTAAAACACTTCAACACTAAAAATTTAGACCTCCATTAAGAGCTTTTATGACCAGTATCCAGTGTGGCCAACTGATCATCAAAACAGGTAATGCATGTACTTTTCTTTAGTATTAGATCATTAAATCCGTTGAAAAAGACATCCAGCCTCTGAAAGCCCCTCCTTCAACTTTGAAACAGACCATGATGTGGATCCACCTGATAAAAAATGAGAAGGAGAGATGACTAGAGAATGACAGCCAGAGAATACCCACTCATGAATCTAACTGAGGGCACCAAGGCTGCTGAAGGAGCTTCGCTGAGCAGAGAGGCCCAAGGGGAAGGTGATCTTATGATTTGAAGGTTGAAGTCAGATGCACGTACCCATGTGCACACACAGGGACACTCACCCAGTCCACTGGCATAATAGGGTTCAATCCCAGCTCCTTGCATCGACTTCTGCAAAGACATTTGTCTTCCAGGGCCTCAAACCTGGGACCAGATCCCAGGGATGGGAAGCATGGGGTATGAGACTCAAAAGCCATGTTGTCAAGGTTTGTGAAAGATAAAACTGAAAGAAGGCAAACTGAGTCTATTGGAGATTTTGGTTGACAGAAATAAATCTTAGCATCGGCAGATGACACATGAGGTTGAAATACTGGAAGGAATCATGTACCTGACTGTGAGGAGGAAGGGATGGCCGGAGCAGCCAAAGGAAGCTCTGAGTGTGCCATTGTAATCACCAAAGCCAAGGTATTATTCCGTGAGTGCAGAGCCCTGGAGGCCTGCCAAAATCAGACATGCATCCTAACTGACCTTTCCAAGTCTGAGTGACTCCCAACCAGACTGAAGACTGTGACTGAGGAGTGAATTCCTTTTCCTTCCTGGTGACCCCACATTACTTTCCAGTAAGTTCTCCTGTAGTACAATTGTTCCTTTATCTGCACAGGAAGGGTATTCGTGATTCTTTCTGGAAACCGGAGCACCGTGGGTGCCAGGCTCACTGTCTTGGCTGCTGGCTCAGAGTCTGACCATACACAGACCTGGAAGGAAGCCCAATCATGTGTGTGCTGTGATGCAACAGCCCAGCTCACCACCAGGCGGGGCGGCGGTTTTAACTCTCCCGAACCCATTAGCCTTTTTACGACCAACAAGTAGAAATCACTGTAACTCCAATGGTGTAAAACAAGGGACAGCAAATGATAGCCCTCAGGCCAAATCAGGCCTGCCATTATGTTTGTAGATAAAGCGTTATTGGAACACGGGCATGCTCATTCATTTCAGTATTCTCTATGGCTGCTTCCACACACTCAGTCTTGCTCTGTTTCGCAAAAGTGAATAAACGTTAAAAATTCTTAAAAATTAAAAAAATAAAAGAAAGATCCTCAAGAAAAGGCGGTGTGGTGTACCACAGGACCAGGAGAAGGGGACTCTAAAGGCCTAGGCTATGTTAGAAATTACTTGGGTCTCCGGCTCTGAGTAACGCTGAGTGTCTCTTCTAAGCTGCAAAGGATACAATAATTCTGTAATTTACCCACTTGGTAATGCACAGGGTTTCAGATGCCAATTTTACTGGTTAATAATTTGCATTTTTCAAAAAAAAAGTATTTTTTCTATTTGTAATCCAAGGATTGTGATATTTAAAATATGAGGTTGGAATCCATACCTTGTGCTTAAAAAAGAAATACATACGAACACATACACACACACACACACACACACCAGAGCAAGCCATCCAGCCTACTGGTATTAGCATAGAGTTTCACATCCAAGTTCCTTACGCTGACCTATGGGAAAGGCGTGTGTCTTCCAGGGCCTCACACTTGCTCAGAGAAAGCTGCTGTGTCTAGGACCTCACCATCTGTAAAGCTGTGATCAAAACATCACTATCAGTTACCACCTAAGACACAGCTGTAGAATTACGGAGAAGTGTTTTTACAAAACTGAACAACTGTCTGAGTCTGTCTCCTGATTGAAGGAAATAAGAATTCCTAACTCACAAAACATCACATACTTTATAGCACATTTATACAAAATTCAGGGGATGCTATCCTATTTATTTGTATTCCATACCATCTGGCTACTTTATGAGACTTGCAAATAGTCTCCAAACATCACTCAAGCTAAGAAAAATATAACATAGTGAGGCTGGTTTTAAATCAGGGCTCTGACTTAGTCTGGTTTCCTCAAAAGCAGAGCCTCAGACAAGATCATTTTTTTTGGGAAGTGATTCCAAGGTACAGGAGTAAAGAACAAGGCGGATTGAAACAGGGAAGGAGGGGAAGCCAACACACAGACATTTTATTGAAATAGTCACTGGGATGGGCAACTGAGGCTCCTTCCTCCTGGGATACTTTGAATTGTCTTGCAGAATGAGCCCCCAGTGTCTTCCTGAGGAATGTGGGGACTGGGTAATATTTACCCAGCCATTACCACCATTGCCCCATAGGGTTTAAATCACTCCCACTTCCAGTGTGAGCATAGGGTAGAATGAGTGGCCTGGTCTCTGCAAGCAGAAGCATCAGAGAAGCCCTAGGTCAGGAAGCAAGAATTAAGTGGTGCAGGTGAGACAAGGAGTTGATGGGTCACAAGTGCACACAGTTGTCACAGCAACAGCTGGAGTCAAAAGTTAGGCTACGAGTACATAAGGAAGGACACAAGAAGTGACCCATATGGTATGTAATATGTAATGCTTGAATTTTACTACTCCATCCTCTCAACACACCATCAGTTAGGTTAGCATGATCATTATATTTTTTCATCCAAAATCAGAAGAGTACCTGTCTCATGCTAGACACCTGTAATAAAGAGATAAAGACACTCTCTTTCTCCTCAAGGAGAATTCCATTTTAAAGGAGGATACTACTGTGAAAATAAGCCATTTTAATGCATTCAGAGCAATACCACCAGTTAATATGCCAACACAGATCCTCCAGCCTCTATTGGATGGGTAGCAATGAGTAGAGGTCAATACAAGGGAAGTCTTCTTGGGGATTAAGGAGGGTACTTGTGGTAATGAGCACTGGGTGAAGGATGAAATTGTTGAATCACTATATTGTACACCTGAAACTAATAGTACACTGTATGTTAGCAATACTGGAATTAAAACCATTTTTTTAATTCTTTTTAATGTTTATTTATTTTTGAGATAGAGACAGAGCATGAATGGGGGAGGGTCAGAGAGAGAGGGAAACACAGAATCTGAAGCAGGCTCCAGGCTCTGAGCTGTCAGCACAGAGCCTGACGCGGGGTTCAAACTCACAGACCGTGAGATCATGACCTGAGCCCAAGTCGGATGCTTAACCGACTGAGCCACCCAGGCGCCCCTAAAACAACTTTTTTTAAAGGGAAGTCTTCCTAAAGAGAGTGATGCCCAAGAGATTTGAAAGGACCAATAGGAGTTTTCCAGGAAGCAAATAGAGCAAGAGAAAGAATCACCTATGCAGAGTCATGGTAGTTGAAGTCAGAATGAGTGCAGGAAAATACAAGGACCTTAGAAAGGATGAAATTTATATAACATGGGGGAAGATGGTCAGCCATAAAGAAGTAGCAGGGCCCAGACCATGAAACCCTGGGCCCCCTCTTAAGCATCTTGAACTCCGTCATTCTCCTGACAACAGAGGGAACATGCTAAGATTGTGAAAAAGGAATGGAGTTATTCAATCAGAGGTAACTCTGATAACATCATAGAAGGGAGTATATATCATCTCAAAGGAATTTCATAGGTAAATTAAACTTTGTGTATCTTGATGATCCCAAGATTAGAAAAATTCAGCTTTGTCAAATATGTCAATTCATAGAACACACAATAACCTATTTTCCTGTAAATATACAGAACATTTTTATGGCTAAATTTAACATAAGACTTAATGAAAACCATTGCAACCCTTCATCAAAGCAGAGACTTTTGAGAGAGAGTAGGTGTGTTACTTATTATTTAATGTTCCCAGCACTGTAATGCAGGCCTAGCAATAATTTAAATCACTGGTCATTTCCCTGGCCCTTAACTTCTGCAAAGCAACATGAATATTTAGGAAGACTAACACCAGGACTCAGCCCAGAAATGTAGGTTTTTCC
Source organism: Herpailurus yagouaroundi (assembly GCF_014898765.1). Lineage (NCBI taxonomy): Eukaryota > Metazoa > Chordata > Mammalia > Carnivora > Felidae > Herpailurus > Herpailurus yagouaroundi. The sequence goes on from NW_024412377.1 coordinate 105,900,503, forward strand.
CACTACTCGGACAAGAAAATCAGTCAGTTGGGTTTTTTGTTGTTGTTGTTGAAACCATAAACAATGGGTATCTGCTAAACAAAGGTGACTTCCTCCACTTAAATTCAGCAAAACGGTAGCTCTAAAGCTCCTTCATGCCTCTGTGTGCCAAATATAAGAGGCAGAGTCCTATCAATGAAGAAGGCAAAAACAGGAAAGTGAACATAAGGGACAGACTCAGAGACCAGAGGAAAAAACTTAAAGGACCAAAGAACTCGCTCCCATCAGTTTCCACATTGCCTAGAAAGAGCAGGTAGTCCACTTCTCCATATGCCAAACCATCACAATAAATGATGTTGATGCTGAGGGGCTAGAAATAGGCCCTGTTTCTAAAGAGGTCTCCAGGAACCATCAGCTAATGTTCAAGCTCCTCCACCCCCGTCCTTTAGCCAAGGCCTTAATGCATTTCGGAGCCATGGCCCACTCGGACAATCTGGTAAGACCTATGGACCCTTTCTTATTTCTATTTTCTAATGTACTCGAAAACATAAAATTATACTGAAACGCAATGACCAAAATATTAAGAACAACATTTGTGATACACTAATCCGTGTGCTTCTCCATCAGCACATTCAATACCAAGATCTAATGGTGGCTCTGGTAACTAGCATGACTTCAGTTTAGTTGATGAGCATGAATGATATTTTGAAATGTCTGTAATACTGTGATGTGATACGAAATATTGATAATTTCTGTTGGTGACAAACTCTTGTGTGTTGTGTGAGAGCACAAGTGTAATGTGTCCTGCTGTGTGGTCCATCGCCTACTAATGATTGATACATATGCTGAAATTTCACTGGAGGCTGACAAAACGAAATATATAATTCACAAATCCCCAGATGAGTCTGCTAACCACACTTCTGAAGGTGTGGCCTCTGAGTTTCAATCCTTTTCCTAGAAAATAAGCAACTCTGATCTCAAAGAATTCCTCAGATCTCCATATGACAAAAGTTGTAATTATTTAATCAAATGATGAAACAGGTATAATAACTAAAAACTACCACGACTTTAGTTACTTTACCTTTGATAAACTACAGGCCCATCTTCTTGTATTAGATCTAGAACAGTGCCCATATACCCGGATGTACAAGACTGTGTATTTATTCAGGCTACAGACAATGTATTAAGCTCATAAGAATTTATAAAGCTGTGTTTTAACATAACTAATGTCTGTTTTGAAAAATATATAATCTCAAGTATAAGGTATAGACTTTGGCTTCTTTGCATAAACCCTGAACATACTCACTCAGTTCTCTCATCTGTAAAACGGGTGTTAAAATTATACCGACTTCATAAGATGACTGTGAAAAGTGAAGTGAACTAAAGAAGAGTTTTTCTAAACAATGGGTTCTAAATCATTAAGCAAGACATAAAATCCATGAGCATGTCACAATCAGCATTTTTAAAATGAAATAGAATACAATGGGAAATAGCAAAGTGTATCACATATAGTAAAAGTGTTTTGTGAAAGTTTTATTCCAAATATATAAGTCCTGCTGTACAACATTAATTTTTTAACAGTGAGTCATGAAAGCATTTTTCCCTCCTGCAGAGGGATCAGACGAGCCTTACCATGGCAAGAGGAGGAAGTAAAAATGGGACTCTACAAAAATGCAATACCGTTTTATTTAGCTTGCCTCAAAAGACCACTTGATAGATCTTACCTGGTAATAACTCATCATAGGACCTCACACAAGTTATTTCACTTCTCTGGACCTCAGCTTTCTAAAACTTAGGATAATAATAATAGTTACCTCCTAGGTCATTATGAGAATTCAATAAGTTAAATGTAAAAAGTGCTTACCATGCCTGGCACACAGTAAGCACTCAATAAATGTTAACTGGCATTACAGTTGCTAGTATTATTATTATTACTGGACTGAGAAAACACAGAACTACAATTCATTTTTCTACTTCCCCACTTAGCTTCAAATGACTTTTCTCTTTTATTGTTATTCCTACAGCGAACAAAAGACTTTTTTAAATCAAAGACTGTGAAAAACTTCATTTTTAGGAAGTCCTTTATACATTACCACCTACATTCTTCTTTTCTCTGAGATCTAAGTTATTTTCCCAGAGTTGTTTTTTTTTTTTTTTTTTTTTGTCTTGTGTGGCTGACACAGGGTGTGTGTGTATATAAATGTTCACATCTTAACCATATGCTGACATCTTATCAGGAGACCTGAGGTGCTAATCCCAGCTTTCTGGATGCACTACCTCTTACTTTCACATGGAAAATACCACATGGAATTGATGAGACCCATGCAAAGGGCAATTGAACTTTTCTAACATTTGCAGATATATTGGCCTCTGGACTAAATTTGGGATTTAATATACCACAGGCCAATCCCCTGACAGTGCCTGGTTAGCGCCTGACTGGAAACAGACTTTCTGGATGACTGCTGAGTTTCTAAATCACATTACCCTCTTGTAAGGCCACACAGCAGGTAAACAGCAGAATAATTTAGAACGACAACATCAGGGAAAACACGCACTCCAGAGAGGAATCAGTCTCCCCAAAACTACATTTCGTCTTTGTCCTCCCCATGCATAGAAGTGTCTTAAAATTGGGAGGCATGCACAATCTGTCCACTGAGAGTCCTATCTTGTTCAGGATCGCCAGCCAAGCGTTGGGAGTACCACCCACAAGATATCCCATCCAAATCCCTACGCTCCGTGTTTACCAGAGGTAAACATTTCTGATCCAAAGTAAATAAATTGCCTACGGGGCTAGGCAGAATCTCATGAGAATAAGTGCAACCAAAAGCAGAGCCAAGAAAAATGGACAATAGCAGAAAGGGTTTTTCCCAACTTTTCAAAATCAAAATTTTCTAAAATGAAAGTTGACAGACTAGTACAACCAGAATCTATGTACAGACCACACAGATGCAACAATGGTTTATATTTTGGTATTATCTATGTATATATGTATCCATTCAATTGTGTGCGTGTGCGTGTGTGTGTGTATGTGTGTGTGTTGAATCATTTCAAAGTAAGTTCCTGAGGCACCTCAGTAGCTCAGTCGGTTAAACATCTGACTTCAGCTAAGGTCATGATCTCATGGTTTGTGGGTTCAAGTCCCCAGTTACGTTCTACACTGACAGTAGGGAACCTCCTTGGGATTCTCTCTCTCTCTCTGGTCCTCCCTGACTCATGCTCTCTCTAAACACACAAACAAACAAACAAACAAACTTGAAAAAAAAAAAGTAAGTTCCTGGTATCATGACAATTCACCCATAACTACTGCCTCTTTTCAGAATGAGGACATTCTCCTACATATTCTCCCATTCTATTGATAGAATAATCACACCTAAGCAAATTAAGAGTAACTCCATGATAGCTAATATTAGTCCATATTCCCATCTCCCTCTGCATCCCAAGAATTAAGGCACTGTGGCTGCTATCTGCAGGCCCTTCTAACACACAGCAGTCCTCCTACTTCTTATTTCAAGGACATTGGCTCCTGCTGCCCATGTCTAGCAAGGACAGCAAACTGAACTTTCCATCACACTCAGAGCGGAGGACAAACTCCCAGCTTTGTCCTCCCACCCCGCTAAACCCTCAGTCACTTCTCTGGGGCCACGCTGGTCCCCTTGCTGCTCCCAACGGGCCAATACGCCCCATTCGACATCTCGGCCCAGACTCTTCCCTTGGATGGCTCTTCTCCCATATGTCCTAATGGGTGCCCTCCAACTTCCTGCTGGTCTTTGCTCAGTAAAACCTTTCTTAAACGTCTTCATTAAAACTCCAAACCACCCTCACCACCGTATTTTTTCTTTCCAGTGTATTTCACCATCCAGCTTTTTACGCATTTTGTTTCTTTTGCTGACTGCTGGTCTCACCACCTGGAATACATGCCCCTCCAAGACAGGGGCTTTGTGTGATATGGTCATTGCTGCACCCCCGGCTCCTATATTAGTGTTGGGTTCTGCTTGATCAACAAATCTTTTATTAAGACCCACTGCTATGCTCCAGACACTGGCAGGGCAGCAGGACCTCAGATGCACTGCTCAAAGCTGACACAGCCCGGCTCTCCAGTCCCTGATGCCCCAGAGCAGTGGTGAACCCACTGCCCAGCATTGAGGACAGTTCTCAGAAGTCAGGTGAGGCCCGGGGGCTGCACAGAGCAATTCCTGAACCCTGCCATTTGCGTGGAGCGAGGGCTGACCATACAGCTGGTTCCTGATGTCCCACTGCTCCCCTCATAGATCCCATGGCTGCCTATGCAGGCCTCTGATGATTCACCTGCGCCTAACAACTCCACAGTGTGTTCCGGACGGGAAAACTTGCCCAAACCCATGCCCGAAGGACCACTTCACCCGCTCCAGTCACCCATCCTCCCACTTGTCCGCCTTGAGGCCACTGCACTGATCTAAGACACAAACACGGCCAAATCATTACCTCAGCTCAAAATATTCCACTGGCATTCCTCCTTGCCCAGGATAAAATATCAGCACCTGGCCTGATATACACACAAGAGCGTGCTTATTCTGACCACAACATTTGACACCACTATGTTATTTTTAGTAGTTTCTGGAATATCTATGCTCTTCACACCATGCCCTTATTTATCCTGGTGTCCAGCATGCACCTCTGTGCCCACCCCATCACCACCAGTTTGTGGCCCCAGCAAATGTCTACCCTTCATCTCAAATGCTACCACCTCTTGGAAATTTTTCTGACTCCATAGGTGAACTTGAACACTCTCTTCTGTTGATACTCACCCAGGGCATTTTGTCTAAATAGAAAATCACGTTAACAATGACACCCCACCATTACTAGTTTCTCTACCTGCTAGGTAGATCTCCGTGCAGGCCTGGAAATCCGACCCCATGAAAGGGCTTGGGCCTTTGCATCGTCCTATCCAGACAGTCTTTGGCATAATACTAGGTGTTAAATACATTTGTATGACTTGTTGTAAGTAGCTGTTTTGACCTGGGCAGAGCTATGTTTTCAGGGTCTCAAGAATCAGAGCTAATGACCCTGATCTTCCCCATTCTGATTTTATGGCTCAGGCCAAGAGTTAATAGTAAATGTCCTCGTTGTTTCGGTTTGCTGAAACATTATGTAAACCCAACATCAGGCGGCTGTTTGACTGGCGACAAATAATTCTGCATTCCAGAGCATGCTGACCCCAGGCCAGTTTGTTTTGTTTGCTTTTCACTGACAAAGAGGCTCTCATTTACAGTCCTGAAAGCTAAGCCACATTGGATGTTCCATCGTGCCCTCCCTCATACAAATATGAAATTGTGTGTGTGTGTGTGTGTGTGTGTGTGTGTGTGTGTGTGTGTAAGAGAGACAGAAAGCCATGAAATGGGCCTGGCAGCTACGCTTCAAGCTAACTCTTATGCTGTAACCCAAAAGGAGGATTGTCTAAAGCACATGGGATGAGGCATCAGGTCCAAAGGCACCATAGTGGCTTGTCACTAGACTTAGCAGACCACCTGCTTCCAAAGTGTTAACAAATATGGACAACATCCTTGCCAGTTCTCCACTCCATTTTATTTCCGTCTTAGAGATATTATCTTTTTCACCCACCTGAGTCCACACAATTATATGTACCTAACATTATGGTCAGGGTCAATAGACAATAAATGGCAGTGTTAGGATTTCTCTAATTTTAGACTAATTTTCCACAACCTAAGAACCTTCTATATTGTGAATATGCTTCTCTCATTTTTAAAAAATGTTTATTTATTTTTGACAGCACCAGCAGGGAGGGGCAGAAAGAGAGGGGGACAGAGGAGAAGCAGCAGGCTCCCTGCTGACAGCACCCAGCCGAGTCGGACAGGGGGCTCAAACTCAGGAACCTGTGAGACCATGACCTGAGCCAAAGCCAGACACTCAACCTACTGGGCCACCCAGGTGCCCCTGCTTCTGTCATTTCTATCTACCACATGTTCACTTAGCTGCAATACCACTTAATGTTATTATTTATAAATTTGCAGCCATCATTCTACCCCATAGAAGAACGGTTCTGCATGGTTCTATGCAGTGACGGAGGGCACAAGGACTCAAAGGCTGCTCACATACTCGTGTTTATACTTTATGGATTTCAGGCTGAAGGTGAGTAGGCATTTCCGGCGGGGTCTTGAGACTCCTTCCCTGGCTGTTAGCATTGTTTTAGTTTGTCTGGTTTGAACCAAAGCCAGCTGAATCTCCTCCAAGTTCCAGTTTTGGTCAGATCTCAGGAGACAGCCTGTCTGGTCATTCAAAAACAAACATCTGCTTGCACATCCACCCCAATCTGATATCAGGCAAATCGCTGATGCCATATAACCCCACCTGTGTCCCTAGTCTGTACTGGAGGGGAAGGGCAATGGCATTAGGTGCTGGCATCTCCAGCAAAGTTTGAACTTAGGTAATAAACAAGAGGTCCTGTAAGCAGACAGTGAGGATACAGAGCTGGTTACCCTCTTACACAACCAGCCTCTCCCACCAGGCACCCATGTTGTCTTCTTTTTTCCCCCCATTTACTCATGGATGTCTCCTCTCATGGCCTGAAAGCACGTCTGATTGTCTGGCATGAATCAGTGAGCACACAATGGGCCTGACCCTGATCAGTTTCCCAAAAAGATAGGAAAGAACAAGAAGAGTCTTCACTCCCAAGGAGTTTATAATCCAGAGGTGTAGACAAAAAATACACCAACATTGAGCATGGAAGAGAGAGATGGATTACTGTATTGTATACACATAGAAGGGCCTTTTGATCAATAAGTTTTTCTTCAATGAGTGAGATCACCTTCAGAATCACAAGACCTGTCCATAAAGGAAGCAGAGGTGGGGGGATTGGATTCAGTGCTTTAATTAATCCACCTTCAAGATATTTTAAAACATTTTAGAATTCAATTACGGTGACTTCAAATATTTTTCACTTTATCCCAATTTGACTTTTTTAGTGGAAAACTCATCAAATTTACCATTGAAAATGTTTGCTTAAATACATAAAAATATGTATTAACATAAGCTATTCACCTCTCAGTCTGTGCCAATCTCTCCATATCTATCTACCTACCTACCTTTCCATGTTTCTCTTCTACCAGGAAACTCAGACAAATTCAAATGATAATGCTTATCTCCAAACACTAATATAACAGAGATATATGGAAATTAATATTATAAACAATTCAGTAAGGAGGTAGGTAGGTATGGTGGAAAAGGCTTGGGTATCTGAGAAAAAAAAAGGCATTAATTTGAACCTGCTCCTTTCTCATTATGTGAACTTGGAAAAGAGTAATAATCCTTATCTCACAGGTTTTTATAATGGGGAACATATTAATGTTCGCAAGAGATATAGCACAGTGTTACATACGCTATTTTAAGCTGCCTGGTATATTTTGGGAATTAGATACAAATTATTAAAAACCATAATAACTCCCTGTTTTTAAAAGTTAGTGTTTTCAAAGACACAAGAAAGAGCAAGTGTTGGTGAGGATGTGGAGGGAAAAAAAAGTCGCTCTTGCACTGTCATTGGGAATGCAAAGTTGAGTAGCCCCTGGGGAAAATAGGATGGAGGTTTCTCAAAAACTTAAAAACAGAATTATCATATAATCCAGTAATTCCATTACTGGGTATTTACCCAAAGAATACAAAAACAATAATCAAAAAGATATATGCACCCCAAGTTTACTGCAGCATTATTTACAATACACAAATTAGGAAAGCAGCCCAGGTGCCCAGTGATAAACGAACGGATAAAGAAGATGTGGGAAGATGCTGGAACAGCATGGAAGCTTTTTGTGGGTCTCGCGTCCATGAAATACAGCCAGACCAACACTAAACCATCCTACACACCTAGAAAACCAACTGGAAGATTAACACAACAATCTGCACAACCTGAACCACAGAATTCAGCAGGTAGGCGACACGAAATGCTGAACTTGGGGAGCAAGAAGCCCCGAAAGTTAGGAAACCCCTTTTGTGGGCGAAGAGAGGACAGAGACTGGAAGGGGGGGTAGCATACGGGAAAAGCACCCCTCCCCAAAAGCAGCTGGAGAGAAAGTGGAAAATTGGAAACAGCCGCAGGGACTAAACTAAAAAGGGAGAAAGGAGAAAGGAGAGGGTTTAAATCCCATTAAGACTGTAAACAAGGGGAGCACGAAGGCTGCAACTCCGCAGCTCGATACCTGCCGGTGCTCTGGCGGGAAAGGTGAATCCCCAGGAACAGAGTGGCGTCCGGGAGGTTCTCGGGCCACATGGGGAAAAGTGGTTCCACTGCAGGAAGGACATTTGGTAGAGACTGTTGAAGCCACCTGGTCCCAGCAGACCCCGCAAGGCAGCCACATTCGCTGGTGCTGGGGCAAGGTTGTTGAGGGTGAAGCCTGGTGCCAGATGTGGGTTGCAATTTTTCATGGTCCCTGAAATGCTGAGGCTACACTGTCTTGCGATTTTTTTGGGGGGTGGGCTGGCACCTGGCCGCAGTCTCGGGGCACCAGCAAAAGCAGGGTCCAGCGGGGGTTCCTGGGTGCAGCCGACATTCGGCCATTGCTCCGTGAGACCCTCCCACAGAGGGGCGGAGCGGGTCAATGCCGCAGTCCTTCGGAAGTAAGGGGCCAGGGAAAACAGCCGCATCTGAGACAAAACTTGGGAGGGAGGTACTGCCTGGGGCCTGGTCACGGAAAATGGAAAACCGGGGAGTGGACGAGAGCTGAAGACGTAGGACTGGTGCATCATTGCTGATCCAGGAGAACAAACGGAGTGACTGGGTGACGCCATTTTTCACCGCTCCCGCGCATGCGCACCGAGGAGCATCGCAACAATCCACCCCAGTAGGCTAGCAGCGCCATCTAAGGGAGAGCGGAGCTGTTACACCGAGCCCTGCCCAGCTGGGCCAACTTAAGCTCTTCAAGAACACAAACCTCACCGCAGGCTTAATTTATGGACTATAAAGAGCTACCTGGACTAACGTCTAGGGGAAAAAGAAGCAATTTCAGTCCTACCTCAACCTGTTAGCAGGTTCATCTATTCAATTTTTGTTTTCCTCTTTTTCCTTTTTCTCTTTTACAATTCTTTTCTTTTTCTTGAATACAGAAAGAGAAAACACTCATTTTTATTTTCAATTTTTATTAAAAATATGTCTTTAATTTTATTACTATATTTTTTACTTTTGTGTAATTTTTTTCATATTCTACTTTACTTCCATCATTTTATTTTAGTCTCGGTGTACTCACCTTTTCAAATTTTCAAACAATTCCCTTTTTTTCTTTCTTTCCCTTTTTCTCTCCTTTTCATTTCTTTTCTTTTTCTTGAATGCAGAAAGAGAAAAACTTCATTTTTACTTTCAATTTATTTTAAAAATATTTTTATTTAATTTTTATTACTATATTTTTGCTTTTATGTAAATTTTTTCAAATTCTCTTACTCCCATCATTTTATTTCAGTCTACTACAGTGTATTCACTTTTTCAAATTTTCAAATGATTTCTTTTTTTGTCTTTTCTTTTTTAATCTTTTTTCTCTTTTTCATTTCTTTTCTTTTTTCTTACATACAGAAAATGGAAAAATTCATATTTCTTTTTAATTTTTATTAAAAATATTTTTCTATAATTTTTTCTACTATATTCTCTACTTTTGTATATTTTAGTCTACTTTAGTGTATTCATTTTTTCAAATTCTCAAACGATTTCCTTTTTTTTTTCTTCCCCCCCTTTTTTGTTTGTTTGTTTCTCTAATCTGTCAAAACAATTTCTACACCCAGACCAAAACACACCTAGGATCTAGCATCATCTATTTGATTTTTGTGTGGGTGTGTTTTTAATTTTTAATTTTAATATTTTTTTATTTTAATTTTTTTATTTTCAATTTTTCTACCTCATTAATTCCTTTTCTCCCTTCAAAATGGCAAAACGAAGGAATTCACCCCAAAAGAAAGAGCACGAAGAAACAACAGCCAGGGATTTAACCAACACAGACACAAGCAAGATGTCTGAACCAAAATTTAGAATCACAATAATAAGAATACTAGCTGGAGTCGAAAATAGATTAGAATCCCTTTCTGCAGAGATAAAAGAAGTAAAAAATAGCCAGAATGAAATTAAAAATGTTATAACTGAGCTGCATTCACGGATGGATGCAGCAGCAGCAAGGATGGACGAGGCAGAATAGAGAATCAGCAATATAGAGGACAAACTTATAGAGAGTAACGAAGCAGAGAAAAAGAGGGAGGTTAAGGCAAAAGAGCATGATTTAAGAATTAGAGAAATCAGTGACCCATTAAAAAGGAACAACATGAGAATCATAGGGGTCCCAGAGGAGGAAGACAGAAAAGTAGGGGTAGAAGGGTTATGTGAGCAAATCATAGTGGAAAACTATCCTAACCTGAGGAAAGACACAGACATCAAAATCCAGGAAGCACAGAGGACTGCAATTAGATTCAACAAAAACCGACCATCAACAAGGCATATCATAGTCAAATTCACAAAATACTCAGGCAAGGAGAGAATCCTGAAAGCAGCAAGGGAAAAAAAGTCCCTAACCTACAAGGGAAGACAGATCAGATTTGCAGCAAACCTATCCACAGAAACTTGGCAGGCCAGAAAGGAGTGGCAGGATATACTCAGTGTGCTGAATCAGGAAAATATGCAGCCAAGAATTCTTTATCCAGCAAGGCTATCATTCAAAATAGTAGGAGAGATAAAAAGTTCCCCAGGCAAACAAAAATTAAAGGAGTTTGTGACCCCTAAAACAGCCCTGCAAGAAATATTAAGGGGGACTCTCTGAGGGGAAAAAAGAAGAAAATTTATATATATATATATATATATATATATATATATATATATATATATATATATATATATATTGTGTGTGTGTGTGTGTGTGTGTGTGTGTGTGTGTGTGTGTATATACCCAAAGCAACAAAAGATTAGAAAGGACCAGAGAACACCACCAGAAACTCCAATTCTACAAGCATCATAATGGCAATAAATTCATATCTTTCAGTACTCACTCTAAACGTCAATGGACTCAATGCTCCAATCAAAAGACATAGGGTAACAGAATGGATAAGAAAACAAGACCCATCCATATGCTGTTTACAAGAGACCCACTTTAGACCTAAAGACACCTACAGATTGGAAATAAGGGGATGGAGAACAATCTATCATGCTAATGGTCAACAAAAGAAAGCTGGAGTAGCCATACTGATATCAGACAATCTAGACTTTAAAGTAAAGACTGTATCAAGACATGCAGAAGGGCATTATATCATAATCAAGGGTTCTATAGACCAAGAAGACCTAACAATTGTAAACATTTATGCGCCAAATGTGGAAGCACCCAAATATATAAATCAATTAATCACAAACATCAAGAAACTCATCGATAGTAATACCATAATAGTAGGAGACTTCAACACCCCACTCACAGCAATGGACAGATCATCTAATCAAAAAATCAACAAGGAAACAATGGCTTTGAATGACACATTGGACCAGATGGACTTAACAAATATATTCACAACATTTCATCCTAAAGCAGCAGAATATACATTCTTCTCCAGTGCACATGGAACCTTTCTCCAGAATAGACCATATACTAGGACACAAATCAGCCCTAAGTAAGTACAAAAAGATCGAGATCATACTGTGCATATTTTCAGACCACGATGCTATGAAATTCAAAATCAACCACAAGAAAAAATTTGGAAAGGTAACAAATACTTGGAGACTGAAGAACAGCCTACTAAGGAATGAATGGGCTCACCAAGCAGTTAAAGAAGAAATTGAAAAGTATATGGAAGTCAATGAAAATGATAGCACCACAACCCAAAACCTCTGGGACGCAGCAAAGGCTGCGTATATAGCAATCCAGGCCTTCCTAAAGAAGGAAGAAAGATTTCAGATACACAACCTAACCTACGCCTTAAGGAGCTGGAAAAAGAACAGTAAAAACAAACCCCAAAACAGCAGAAGTCAGGAAATAATAAACATTAGAGCAGAAATTAATGCTATCGAAACCAAAAAAAACAGCAGAACAGATCAATGAAACCAGAAGCTGGTTCTTTGAAAGAATTAACAAAATTGATAAACCACTAGCCAGTGTGATCAAGAAGAAAAAGGAAAGGACCCAACTAAGTAAAATCAAGAAAGAAAGAGGAGAAATCACAACCAACACAACAGAAATAAAAACAATAAAAAGAGAATATTATGAGCAATTATATGCCAATAAAATGGGCAATCTGGAAGAAATGGACAAATTCCTAGAAATATATACACTACCAAATCTGAAACAGGAAGAAATAGAAAATTTGAACAGACCCATAACCAGTAAGGATATCGAATTAGTAATCAAAAATCTGGCAAAAAACAAGCGTCCAGGGCCAGATGGCTTTCCAGGGGAATTCTACCAAACATTTAAGGAAGAGTTAACACCTATTTTCTTGAAACTGTTCCAAAAAATAGAAATGGAAGGAAAACTTCCAAACTCTTTCTATGAAGCCAGCATTACTCTGATTCCAAAACCAGACAGAGACCCCACTAAAAAGGAGAACTATAGACCAATTTCCCTGATGAACATGGATGCAAAAATCCTCAACAAGATATTAGCCAACCGGATCCAACAATACATTTAAAAAAATATTCACCATGACCAAGTGGGATTTGTACCTGGGATGCAGGGTGGTTCAATATCCACAAAACAATTAACGTGATTCATCACATCAATAAAAGAAAGGACAAGAACCATATGATCCTCTCAATAGATGCAGAGAAAGCATTTTATAAAATACAGCATCCTTTCTTGATAAAAACCCTCGAGAAAGTAGGGATAGAGGATCATACCTTGAGATGATAAAAGCCATATACGAGTGACCCAATGCTAATATCCTCAATGCGGAAAAACCGAGAGCTCTCCCCCTAAGGTCAGGAACAAAACAGGGATGTCCACTCTCGCCACTGTTATTCAACATAGTATTGGAAGTCTTAGCCTCTGCAATCAGATAACACAAAGAAATAAAAAGCATCCAAATCAGCCAGGAGGAGGTCAAACATTCACTCTTCGCAGATGACATGATACTCTATATGGAAAACCCAAAAGATTCCACCAAAAAACTGCTAGAACTGATTCATGAATTCAGCAAAATTGCAGGATATAAAACCAATGCACAGAAATCGGTTGCATTCCTATACACCAACAATGAAGCGACAGAGAAATCAAGGAATCTATCCCATTTACAGCTGCACAAAAAACCATAAAATACCTAGGAATAAATCTAACCAAAGAGGTGAAAAATCTATACACTGAAAACTATAGAAAGCTTATGAAAGAAATTGAAGAAGACACAAAGAAATGGAAAAAGAGTCCATGCTCCTGGATAGGAAGAACAAATATTGTTAAAATGTCGATACTACCCAAAGCAATCTACATATTGAACACGATCCCTATCAAAGTAACACCAGCATTCTTCACAGAGCTAGAAAAAATAATCCTAAAATTTGTATGGAACCAGAAAAGAACCCGAATAGCCAAAGTGATCTTGAAAAAGAAAACCAAAGCAGGAGGCATCACAATCCCAGACTTCAAGCTATACTACAAAGCTGTAATCATCAAGACAGTATGGTACTGGCACAAGAACAGACACTCAGACCAATGGAACAGAATAGAGAACCCAGAAATGGACCCACAAACGTATACGTAACTAATCTTTGACAAAGCAGGAAAGAATACCCAGTGGAATAAAGACAGTCTCTTCAGCAAGTGGTGCTGGGAAAACTGGACAGCAACATGCACAAGAATGAACCTGGATCACTTTCTTACACCATACACAAAAATAAACTCAAAGTGGATGACAGACCTCAGTGTAAGACAGGAAGCCGTCAAAATCCTCAAGGAGAAAGCCGTCGTCAAAAACCTCTTTGATCTTGCCCACAGCAATTTCTTACTCAACATGTCTCCGGAGGCAAGGGAAACAAAAGCAAAAATGAACTACTGGGACCTCATCAAAATAAAAAGCTTCTGCACAGAGAAGGAAACAATCAGCAAAAATAAAAGGCAACTGACAGAATGGGAAAAGATATTTGCAAACAATATATCAAATAAAGGGTTAGTATCCAAACCCTTTATCTGGTTTGGATATCAAACTCAACACCCAAAAAACAAATAGTCCAGTGAAGAAATGGGCAAAAGACATGAGTAGACACTTCTCCAAAGAAGACATCCAGATGGCCAACCGACACATGAAACAATGCTCCCTCCACATCACTCATCATCAGGGAAATACAAATCAAAACCACATTGAGATACCACCTTACACCTGTCAGAATGGCTAACATTAACAACTCAGGCAACAGGAGATGTTGGCGAAGATGTAGAGAAAGAGGATGTCTTTTGCATTGTTCGTGGGAATGCAAGCTGGTGCAGCCACTCTGGAAAACAGTATGGAGATTCCTCAAAAAACTAAAAATAGAACTACCCTATGACCCAGCAATTGCACTACTAGGTATTTATCCAAGGGATACAAGTGTGCTGTTTTGAAGGGACACATGCACCCCCATGTTCACAGCAGCACTATCAACAATAGCCAAAGTGTGGAAAGAGCCCAGATGTCCATCTATGGATGAATGGATAAAGAAGATGTGGTATATATATACAATGGAGTATTACTCGGCAATCAAAAAGAATGAAATCTTGCCATTTGCAACTACATGGATGTAACTGGAGGTTATTATGCTAAGTGAAATTGGTCAGTGAGAGAAAGACAAAAATCATATGACTTCACTCATATGAGGACTTTAAGAGACAAAACAGATGAACATAAGGGAAGGGAAACAAAAATAATATAAAAACAGGGAGGGGGACAAATCAAAAGAGACTCATAAATATGGAGAACAAACTGAGGATGGCTGGAGGGGTTTTGGGAGGGGGGATGGGCTAAATGGGTAAGGGGCATTAAGGAATCTACCCCTGAAATCATTGTTTCACTATATACTAACTAATTTGGATGTAAATTTTAAAAATAAAAAATAAAGTTAAATTATAAAAAATATTTATAGGTAAAAAAAATATGTGATGTATATATATATATATATATACATATATATATATATATATATA